>NC_091440.1:62323498-62633498 GCF_964237555.1 Oryctolagus cuniculus | reverse complement strand
TCCTCTTAAGAGATTTCACTCCAGGGGAAGAATAAGAAGACATTAAAGTGTAGGACACCTAGCTCACCACTTTTGTCTGCACGCAGAGGAAGAGGTTTTAAGTACAGATGTGCCAGCACCCCCAGCCAGGGAGCGATAAAGAGGAAGACAAGATAAGGACCAGGAGGGCTGATCACCAACCTGCTTTGTCTTCCCTTTTTTCCCAGGATTTGGTGTGCAGCCAGCATTTCTTTAACGTTATCTTTAGCTTCTATTGATAGCACGGAGTCTGTGCCATGTGTGCGGGAGGTAGGAGAGGGAGTTCCTTTTTAAAGAGAGACAGAATTTGCATATTTTGGTGAAGAAGATGTTTTTCTAAATTCGTTCTTAAAATATGGACCGTTCTTGAATAAATACTACAGGTGCAAGTTTCCAGATAAATTTTGTGAGACTGTTTCTATTCATTTGAAATTTTTCATACACACGCACACACACACACACACACACAGACTGTTACTTAGTGAACAGTGCCATCACACTTATAAATTCCATCCTAAATCTTAGTAGAGAGTGGGTAATCCTCCCAAAACCCCTCCCAAATGATGATCTAAGGGAATGGAATGTACTTTTCATTTAATTTAAAAGAATGTTGCTTTCTGTTTTGTAATTCTGGGTAGAAATGCATCAATCACAGTTTCTTAGAGTCACCACAAGTATGTATTTTTGACAGCCCAAAGGATGGGGACCATAATAGGATGAAACAATTCTCAGGATTCTGGAGCTCAGAGTTTGTATCCCAAGCATGGCTAGGTTGAAAGCAGTAGATGCTAGGATCAGAAACTTCACTTGCACGGCAAATATCTGTTTATAAAAGTGACCATGCAAACCCCATGTAAAATACAGTTTATAAACGCCTACCTTAACTCATGCTCTTCTTAGCAAAGAACGAGATGTAAACCACATAGGAAATTCTGCTACCTTTTTAGCTGTCTGAGAATTCTTGTCATTTTTGGAAAATAAGCTGTTGTTTAACCTGTTAATTGACAAATTTTGCTAAAGTTACATTTTTGAGACGCCTAGTGAAAAAGGAGGTGGCAAGATGTAGAGTGTTAACCTCCCAGAAATCTCATTTACAAGTTTTGTTTTTCTAAAATTACCTTACCCAGCTTCATTTTTGCGGAGGTCCTGGAAGGCTTGCGTAGAACTTGGTTCCTATTAGGCTGTGATATAAATGTTTGCTGAACAAATAAATAAGAAAATTTATTAGAGGTGGCCTACAAAGGTAACTTTCCCCAAATCCCGTAACTTGAAGGGGCTGGACACCAGCTGGGGAGGGGTTCTCCTTCTCTGTTGATGGATGCAGCATCTGGCAGGCTCTGTCCTGGGCCCCACGTGCTCCGTGCCATGTGTGAGCATTTTGCTGGCATGAAAGTGAAGGAAGTACCATTTCCAAAAATACACTTTATGGGTTTTAAAAATATAATATTTCTCTTCTATCAGCTCATTCACTTAGGGATCCTAATAAATGACATTCACATGTAGGGGAAAAAAATCACAGCGAATATGATTTTATCCATGCCACAAACAGTTGTTTTAAGAAGGCATGTAAACCTTGTCCTGCTCTGTTTCTGAGAAAATTTTTTCTGCGGTTTTATGGCCACAGGCTTAGTAAAAATAGTAGCTAGGATATTTACTCTGTGTTTATTTATTTGTACCAGGAACTGTTCCTTACACATATTAGCACAAATAGTCTTTTAACAGTCCTGTGTACTACATACAAAGGGACTGTAAAAAAAATTTGTAGAGAAATGGAATAAAAAGATGTTTGTTTTGGTGCAAAAAAAAAAATTAAAAATACATACATGGTTTTTTATAATTCACATTTGCATGAATTTTTATTCCCTTTATTGCTTTCATTTTATAAATGAGGAAATTTAGGCTTAGACTAGTTAAGAAACAAAACTAGGAATTTGTGAAGCTAGGATTGGCCTCTCTTTTTTTTTAGTTTAGTTTTGATAGTGAAGAAATTGGGTTTTGAGGATTTTTGTCTTTTTCAACATTGAATTATGACAATATTCAACCACTTGGAAAAGTTAAAAGGGACTTACAGTGAACACCCATACCCCCCACCACTGTGTATCACCCTATCACCCTATCCAGTGATGAATCCATTTTGTTTGGGGGCACATTTGAAAGTAAGTTGTACACATCACCACATCCCCTCCTTAATGCTTTCATATATGTTTCCTATAGTTCAAAATTTGTTTCTAATTTTTAAGGTAAACTATACATATGATAACCTACAGAGTGTTTAGCTGGGGATTTCCATGAGTTATGACAAAAGCATATGCCAGTGCCACCCAAATTTAGATCACCCTCATGCTCGTTCTGAGTAAATCATCCATCTCAGAATAAATAAATTCTTGTCTTAGAACTGCACGTAACCAGAATCCTACACTGTAGACTCTTTCTTGTGAGGTATCTCTCATGTAGCATAATGTTTCTGAGGTCAAGCTGGTCTTGAGTTTATGGGTAATTCTTTTCAATTTCTTGCTGAGTAGCAGTATTCCATTTCACCACTGTTTGTTTGTCCTTCTGTTGCTAGACACCTGTGCTCTTCCCATGTTTTGACTGGCCTGAAGGAGCTTCTGTGGGCATCCCTGTACACGTCACTGCGGGTAGAGGCTTTCACTGCTGTTAGTCAACTTCTAAAACTGGAGTTGACATCATTGGAATTGACATAGGTGTATGTTTCCTGTTAGAATAAGTTGCCAGATCTTTTCAAAGTAGTTATTCCCACCAACATTATATGAGAGATGTAGTCGTTGCACATCCTCAACAACATTTATTTCTGTCAGTCTTCTTAGTTTTAGCTATCCTGGTAGGTTTCTAGTGCTATTTCACTGTGTTCTAACAGATATTATCCTCAAAGACTAATACGTTGAAATCATTTGCATGCGCTTATTGGTCAGTCCGAATGTCTTCCTTTTTAAAATGCCCACTGAAATATTTCTACTTTTATATTCAGTTGTTAGCATCTGTATGATTGATATGTAGGAGTTCATTTATATGTAGGAGTTCTGTGTATGTAGGATACCAGTATTTTATCAGATAACCTATTTTACACACATTTCCATTCAGTATGTAACTTGCCTATGCAATCTCTTAGTGATGTCTGTTGATGAGCAGTTTAAATTTTGAGATCTAATTCATCAAGATTTTTTAATGGTTGTATCTTCTGTATCCTGTCTGAAAAAAACTTTATCCCTAAGTCACAAAAAAACTCTATGATTTCTTTGAAATAGTTTTATTTACGATCCATGTTGAATTTTTTTTTTTTTTTTTTTTTTTTTTTTTTTTTTTTTTTTTTACTGTGTGAGTTCATGCTAGAGTGTATTATAGTCTATATGGACATTTAATTCTTCCAGCACCACCTTTGAAGAGAGTTTTCTTTCCCTTCTGGAATCTCTTGGTGCTATTCTTAAAGATCAAATGGCCATTTAAGTGTATATCTATTTCTGGACTCTCAGTTCCATTGATTTTGTAGCTCTTTATGCCCGTACCACACTGTACAGATTACTTTATCTTTATGGTGAGTGTCCATGTCATATGGTATAAGCCTTCAATCTTTGTTCTTTTTTTTTTTTTTAATTTTTTTTTTTTTTATTTTTTTGACAGGCAGAGCGGACAGTGAGAGAGAGAGACAGAGAGAAAGGTCTTCCTTTGCCGTTGGTTCACCCTCCAATGGCCACCGCGGCCGGCACGCTGCGGCCGGCGCACCGTGCTGATCCGATGGCAGGAGCCAGGAGCCAGGTGCTTTTCCTGGTCTCCCATGGGGTGCAGGGCCCAAGCACTTGGGCCATCCTCCAGTGCACTCCCTGGCCACAGCAGAGAGCTGGCCTGGAAGAGGGGCAACCGGGACAGAATCCGGCCCCCCAACCGGGACTAGAACCCGGTGTGCCGGCGCCGCTAGGCGGAGGATTAGCCTAGTGAGCCGCGGCGCTGGCCTAATCTTTGTTCTTAACAAAAATTTGTTTACATGTGTAAAATTGCATGTAAGTTTTAGAATTAGTTTGCCAATTTCTTAAAAATCAGCTGATTGAGACTATGGTTAGCAATATATTAATTTTGAGGATCAGTTTGGTAAGAATTGATATTCCAGCCTGTGCATATGCACTATCTTACCACTTACATAGCTCTCCTTTAATGTTTCTCAGTAATATTGTGTATTTTATAGTAGGAAGGACTTATATGCCTATTATTGAATTTTGTTTTTTTAAATTTGTAGATTTTTTTATTTTATTTTTTTAACTTTTTTTTAATGAATATAAATTTCCAAAGTACAGCTTATGGATTACAATGGCTTCCCCCCCATAACGTCCCTCCGGCCCACTACCCTCCCCTTTCCTACTCCCTCTCCCCTTCCATTCACATCAAGATTCATTTTCGATTCTCTTTATATACAGAAGATCAGTTTAGCATACATTAAGTAAAGATTTCAACAGTTTGCTCCCACACAGAAACATAAAGTGAAAAATACTGTTTGAGTACTAGTTATAGCATTAAATCTCAATGTACAGCACACTAAGGACAAAGATCCTACATGAGGAGTAAGTACACAGTGACTCCTGTTGTTGACTTACCAAATTGACACTTTTGTTTATGGCATCAGTAATCACCCTAGGCTCTTGTCATGAGCTGCCAAGGCTATGGAAGCCCCCTGAGTTCACTGACTCTGATCATATTTAGACAAGGCCATGGTCAAAGTGGAAGTCCTCTCCTCCCTTCAGAGAAAGGTACCTCCTTCTTTGATGACCCGTTCTTTCCACTGGGATCTCACTCACGGAGATCTTTCATTTAGGTTTTTTTTTTTTTTTTTCCCCCAGAGTGTCTTGGCTTTCCATGCCTGAAATACTCTCATGGGCTTTTCAGCTGGATCTGCATGCCTTAAGGGCTGATTCTGAGGCCAGAGTGCTGTTTAGGACATCTGCCATTCTATGGGTCTGCTGTGTATCTCACTTCCCATGTTGGACCATTCTCTCCCTTTTTGATTCTATCAGCTAGTATTTGCAGACACTATTCTTGTTTATGTGATCCCTTTGGTTCTTAGTCCTATCATTATGATCAATTGTGAACAGAAATTGATCACTTGGACTAGTGAGATGGCATTGGTACATGCCACCTCGATGGGATTGAATTGGAATCCCCTGGTATGTTTCTAACTCTACTGTTTGAGGTAAGTCAGCTTGAGCATGTCCCGAATTGCACATCTCTTCCCTCTCTTATTCCCACTCTTATATTTAACAGCGATCACTTTTCAGTTAAGTTTCAGCACTTAAGAAGAATTGTGTATTGATTACAGTATTCAACCAAAAGTATTAAGTAGAACAAACAAACAAAAAATACTAAGAGGGATAACATATTAAGTTGCTCATCAACAGTCAGGGTGAGGGCTGATCAAGTCACCGTTTCTCATAGTGTTCATTTCATTTTAACAGGTTTCCTTTTTTGTAAATTTAAAATTTTTATTTTCCAGTAACTATAATTGTAGTTTTACCCTAATGTTAAAGCCTAACAAAGATGTAACAATAAGCTATAGATTAAAATTGTTTATGAATATGAATACAAAAATTCTTAACAAGATGTCAGAATATTGAACACAGCAATATATAACAAGGATTATACACCAAGATCAGTGGGATTTATCCAGAAATGTAAGATTACTGGAACATCTGAAAATTGACCAATTTAGCATACTAGATTAATAGAATAAAGGCTAAAAACCATATGATCATCTCAATAGACATAAATAAATCATTTAATAAAATTTCTTTCTTGATGAAAACTCAAAAATATCTAGGAATGTAAGGAAACATTCTCCATCTGACAAAGAGCATTTATGAAAAGCCCACAACTAACATTGTAGTTACTGGTGAGATTGTTAGCATCCTACCTAAGATCGGTGTTAAGACAAGGTTCTCTGGGTAGTCACTTCTTATCAATAATGTACTTGGCATTGTAACCAATACAGTTAGTCATGCATGAAAAGGAAATTAAGGGCATTTGAGTTGTAAAGGAAAAAATAAAACATACTGTACTTGCATATGACATGGTCTTATATACAGAAAAAATTTAAGGATGACACACACCTCAAGAAAAGCTATTAGAGCTAATAATTGAGTGACATTGCATAGTGTAGGATCAATACACAGAAAGCAATTATACTTTAAATACTAGCAATGAGCAATCTGAAAATGAAGTTAAGAAATTCTGTTATAATATCATAAGCAATAAAAGATTCAGCAATAAATGTAACAAAAGGAGAAGACATATTCACTGAAAACTATAGCACATTGTTGAAAGAAGTTAAGAATCACCTAAGTAAATGGAGAAACAACCATGTTCATGGAAAACTGAATGTTTTAAGATGTCAGTACTCCCCAGTGTTATCTAGAGATTCAATGCAATGCCTACCAAAAGTCACCTTCGCTGGCTTTTCAAAAAAATGTTTATTTATGGGAGAGGGAGAACCCCCATCTACTGGTTTGCCTTCTAAATGCCTGCAATGGCCAGACTGGGCCAAACCAAATCTGGGAGCTTGGAACTCAATTCAGGTGTCTCACATGGGTGGCAAGAACCCAGTTGTTTGAGCTATTGTTTCTGCCTCCCAGGGTCTGTATTGGCAGAGAGCTAGAGATGGGAGCCAGAGACAAGTACTGAGCCAAATCTTCCAATATGGAACATGGGCAGCTTATTTGCTAGGCTAAAGGCCCTTCCCTTACATTTCTTTTTAAAAGAAATCCATACAATTATTTTAAGCTTCAGATAGAAATATAAGACATGCAGAGTAGCCAAAACAATCTTGGAAAAGGAAAGTGTTAAAGGACTCACATTTCCCAATTTCAAAACTTACTGCAAACTATGGGAATCAAGATTCAGTGGTGCTGGCATAAGCATAGACATATAAATCACTGGAATGGAATTGAGAATCCAGAAATAAAGTCATACATCTACGGCTAGTTGATTTCCAACAAGCATTCCAGGATAGTTCATCGCAGAGGAAGAAAAGGCTTTCAACAAATGATGTGGAACAGCTAAGTTTCCATATACCAAGGAACGAATTTTGATGCTTGTATTACAGATACACAAAAATTAATGCAGACTAAATATTTAATTGTGAATGTTGAAACTATGAAACTCTTATAAGGAGATATAGGTATAAATCTTCATAAACTTGGATCAGGCAATGATTTCTTAGATGAAACACCAAAAGCATGAAAATTGGATAAAAAAGTAGATACATTGGACTTAATCAACATTTAAAATGTTTGTGCTTCAAAGGATGCTAGCAAAAGAGTGAAAAGAAAATTCACAAAATTGTAGAAAATATTTGCAAATTATATACTTCTTAATGTATATTCAGGATATATAAAGAACTCTTACCAGTCTATGATAAAGACAATAAAAAAATTTTAAATGGGGAAAAGATCTGCAAAGATATGTATCCAAAGAAGATGCACATATGGCCAATAAGCATGGAAAATATACTCAACCTTATTAGTACTTAGGAAGATGTAAATCACTATAGGTTACCACTGCATACCCACTTGGGTTACTGTCATAAAAAAGATAAAAGTGTTCGTGAAATATGTAGAACTTGCAATCCTCATACATTTCTTGGGAATTTAAAATGCTCTTGCTACTTTGGAAAACAGTTTAGCATTTCCTCAAAAAAGTTAATGATAGTTATCTTTTAATCCTGCAGTCCTATTCCTATGTGTACACCTACAAGAAAAGAAAATCTATTTACACAAAAACAGTGCAGGATTGTTCACAGCACTATTCTTCCTTTTCCTCTGTTTCTTATTCTTCACACAGTCCTGGCCTTCTTGTCCATTCTCAAGGTATTCAGTCTTCCCTTTAGAGGTTATGACCCTGAAATTCACTTCTCTGCCTTAGACAACGTTTCTAAAGGCTATGTTTCAGGAGGTCTTTGTTGCATAGTTACATGAATATTCCATTTAAAATATCTTAGACTCAATTATTTTCTTTCCAAACTTTTCCTTCCATGTGTATTTGTTAAGTCAGAGCACCACTGTTAGCCTATTATTAAATCCACATTCATCTCCAGCTTCTGTCCCCAGTTTCCACATCTAATCACTTAAATTCTAAGCATTAGCGTTCTAAAATGTCTCAGAGTCCCCCTTTCATATTTCCATCCCTCTTTGTTGGCCCAGGTCATTAATATCCTGTGTGGAGTATCACAGCATCCTTCCTGACATCTGTTCTTACCCCACATCTCAGTCTCCTTCAGTGCATCTCTCACTCAATCCCGGAACAGTATCTCCAAACATATAAATGTGGCTCTGTCATTTCTCTGTATTAAATACTCTGATGACCTTGTCTTACAATGTTGGTTTTCAAACCTCTTTTTCTATTATTTTAAAGTAACAGGAATCTATCTTCAGAAGAAGATGCAAACACTGGTGTTGAACAAATGAGTAAATGAGTGACATGCTGTAAGAGCCAGGTATTTCATTGTCAGGGCAACTATGGATAAGCAAGGAAGAAGGGCTAGAATCCACTCTGTAGTGTTGGATTAGAGTTGAACATGTCAATGAGGACTCCTGTTTAGCATAATACACATATACACACATACAGGCAGTTACAGAAATAATTTTAGATATGTGTAAATACGAGTTTGAGTATCTACTTAGATTTCTTCACTCTTCCTGCTGAGAGATCCTAGGAGAAATAATACCCCAAAAGCATTGAGACTACCCATTGCCCAGGTCTTAGTTTCTAAATGTCATCCTCCAGTAATAGGAACTAAGAATCCTTGGAGAAATGGTTGGTTCTCTGCCTGGGCAGTAAAAATACAAGAGGATCCTGGAGTATCTGATAGTTCCCTAAAAATAAATAAATAAATAAATAAATAAAGTGTTGAAAAATCAGTGCATGTCAAAGGCATACAAAAACCAATCTGAAAGAGGTCCCCAAGGCTAAAGCCAGAACAATTTGGAGTAGCAAATAAATCTCATGGTATTTGATTACAGCCCAAAGTATAAAATAAATATATTTGAATTCATCTCAATATAAGTGATTAAATAAGTAGATGGAGTAGGAGGGACAAGTCTTCCCTGAAGAAAAATTCCAAATAGAAGAGGTAGGTATGCACCCTCCAGAAGATAAAGTTCATTCTCCACCTAAAGTGTGACTGACATCCAGAGAGGAATATTAGTAACTTTCCAGTGGAGACACCTGGTAAGCACCACCTCATCCAAGAGATCAAGTTTTACATAGCCAGTCATAAAGCATATGAAATGATTCACCAGCTCCTGATGTCACCAGATGAAGCTTTACCTTGCTGGTCATCTTAGTGATGAGGAAGATACAAGCAACCCACACAGTAGGAACAATGTCCATCGGAAACAAGAAAAGACAGAGACATCGTCACAGACCTAAACAGACCTGATGACTCAATATGATTGGAATTCTGGATTGGACCCTGGGACAGAGAAAGGATTTTAGAGGAAAAACCTGAAATTCAAATGGAGGCCGGAGTTCAGTTAATAGTGATGCCTCAGAGTTGGTGTCTTAATTGTGACAAGATGTTAACATTTGGGGGACTTGGAGGAGGATTCTACAGGAACTCTGTCATCTCTGTGTAACTCTTCTATAATTCTGAAATTGTCTCCAAATAAAAAAAGTTACTAGCAGTGGGAACAAGAACAAGGCCCAGCACATGAAACAGACGTCAGCACAGCTACTGTGGTCGCAGTCGAGTTGTACACTCAGAGTCCTGACTGTCCCACCTCGCCTCGCTCCTCAACTCCCTCCCAGGCTGCCTCTCCCCTTCCTCTCTCCCAGGACCCCAGGGTTCTCTGGCACGGGTTTTGAAAACCACTGCCCAGCAGGATGAAATCCAAACTCGCTGACTTGTCTTTCGGGGCACCTCATGCGCTCACCCTTGCCTCGCCTGCATCTTCATCATGAGGCCCCCGCCTCCCTCCTGACCTTGTTTCTGAAGATGATTTCTTCGCCTTGGGGGACCATGACCGTCACGCTTGATTTTGCACGTGCTATGCTTACTCTTTGAGCCCAGGAGACCATTCTCAAGTTTACTCCCCTTAGAACACTCTTCAGACATCATAGAATTCAACTCAAGAGTGAGTCTTCTCCTATTAAAAGGCTCCCAGGGAGGGACAGACCGGAACCCATTTCTACAGAAGCAAAACACGTGGTCCTTCCTCGTCATCTGGGCGCATGCGTCTTTCCTGCAGTACTTCACGTGCTCCTTAAGGAGATGTCATTCAGTCCTCTCTGCCAGATAGCAAACACTGTGCTTGGCACATAGGACGTGTCCAGTAATTTTCAAGTAAGTGGGTGAATGGATGGATGCATGAACATTACCACATTTGTCAAAGGTAAGTTATTTACTTTTTTTTAAAGATTTATTTATTTATTTGAAAGTCAGAGTTACACAGAGAGAGGAGAGGCAGAGAGAGAGAGAGGCAGAGAGAGAGAGAGAGAGACAGAGAGGTCTTCCATCTGATGGTTCACTCTCCAATTGGTGCAATGGCTGCAGCTGCACTGATACGAAGCCAGGAGCTTCTTCCAGGTCTCCCACGTGGGTGTAGGGACCCAAGGACTTGGGCCATCTTCTACTGCTTTCCCAAAGCATAGCAGAGAGCTGGATCAGAAGTGGAGCAGCCGGGACTAGTACCAGCACCCATATGGGATACCAGCGCTTCAGGCCAGGGCTTTAACTCACTGCACCGTTGCACTAGTCCCTAAGTTTTTTACTTTTCTAGCCTTTAAATTTATTAGAATCTGGTTGTCACGAAACTGTAAATCCAGTATTTTGATAAGCAAATTGATATCAGCCCACCAGCTTAAAAGGTAAAGCACTGTGGCATAGTGGGTCGACGTCATGGGCATACCATGTGGGCACCAGTTTGAGTCTCTCTTTGCTCCACTTCTGATCCAGCTCCCTGCCAATGTACCTAGGAAATCAGTGGAAGATGACCCAAGTATGTGGGCCCCTGCCACACATGTGGGAGACCTGGAAGAAGCTCCTGGCCCCTGGCTTCAGATTGGCCCAGTTCCAACCATTGGGTCCGTTTGGGGAGTGGGCCAGCAGATGGAAGATCCAAATCTCAATCTCTCCCCACCCGCCTCTAACTGCCTTTCAAGTGAATAAATAAGTCTTTAAAAGAAAAAGAAAAGAAAAAAGTATTGGTTTTTCAGGAAGAAGTAGTGTCAATGTAGCCAGCATGTCTGTGCAAGCTATTGAGGCCTGTTAGGTTTTATTCCTTTAAATAACACAAAGTCTGCATGATGTGTACCGTATAGTAAATGAAACAGGTTCTGCCGGTGTTTGAAGGAGTTGTCAGTAAAGCTGGCTGCATACATTTGTCTTCATTAGCCCTTACAAGGTGATGCTTTTGGATGCAGGTGGCCTAGCCACTCTCGGGCACTTTAATTTGCCAATTATTGTACCCAGGGCTAAGAGCAGATAGTGATTAGTCTCACATTTTGCTCACTGGGCAGCTTAATGTCCTTGTCACCTTACATTGAGTTTTCAATGTGCAAAGCACAAAGAATGTCAAACATGCTTCTTAGACTTGGGGTGGGGGGAGGGTAGGAGTCCTGCCTAGTATCTTGAATGGCCTTTAAAAACAGAAAATAAAGGACTGGGTAATTGGTTAATTTTAAAAAGAACCATAGCATAGCAAAAGTGCATCAAGGAAGGTGTGTGTGTATGTGTGTGTGTGTGTGTGTGTGTATGAGTGTAAAGGCTTAGATGCATCTTTTAATTTTCTTTCACAAAAGCATCATTTGCCAGCTTGTATTACTATCATGTGAGGAAACAGAGAATGGTAGGATTTTGTTTATAAAATAGCATTCAATGTTACTGGACTCCTCCTTTGAGTATTCTAAGACAACACAGGTTACCAGAAACAGAGAATATCATACATGGATTTTTAGGATAGTGAATGTTCACCACCTTATATTTTGAATAATTTTGTTCAAGCTATGACTCATTAATGACTTTTTACAAAAAAATTCCACAGAAAGTAGGAACTTTTGGGGAAGACCAAAACCACAGTTGGCAGTTTGTCTGCTATTCTTCTGCTTAATTGCCTGGGAGTGAAGCTGACTTGTTTATGAAGATTTAACCGAGTGCCTTTATTAGCAGAAAAGATTATTTAACATTTTAAGACAGCATGGGGAAATGTCAGGCACATAGCATCCCAAATATAAACTTTATTTGCCAGCCTCTTAAAGAATTTGTTTGCTTATAATGTTGTTCACACCACTGATAAGAGAAAATGTATTTAATAACTACTCAGAATTAATATGCTGTTGTATGCATGACTGCCTAATTTAATTTATCTCTGATTAAGCCTATTATGTTAGAGATCACTTTACAGAAGAGATTTTTTTTTGCCAGCTGTAAGGTTATTTGAATTGTAATATAAGTTAATAATGTGTGAAATAACCAGTGGTGCCTACTTCTAAATGTTAATTTTGCCAGCTGACTTCCTGAGTTGATGCATACTCAGATCATTCATTGGCATTTAGTTAATATCTTGCGCGAAGATAAGAAACTAAAATAAATATGAAAACTTTTTTTAGAAGGCAACATGAACAGTGGTGCTTCAATTCCAAACTTCATAGAGAAGACCATTTCATTACAAAAGTCATTGAAAATCAGCAATCAGTTAATCATATTACATGACATACAAATATGACAGCACCTACCCTTTTTTAAGTTTTATGTTCTAAATGTAGTCCTTCAACATTAAATCATCGTTGGGTCAAATGGAGTCGGAAGCTCAGGAGCGTGGCCTTGATCTGGGCAGCGACCACTTGGATGCTCAAGTGGTCCAGTCTCTCTAGTGGGCCCAGCACAAGAGAGAGGGGCTTATTCTCCACATTACAGAACAGGCTTGTTCTTACTGTCATGGCGAACCAACTGTTTCTTTGGCTGGCTTTTCAGCATCATAGGTGGTTATTCCCCCAGAATGTGATTGGCTAATTGTGTTCTCTTGCTCAGCAGTTGACCCCATAGAGAGCTTTCTGCATCCTTAGAAATAGTTTGCACTGCTCAGAACGTGAACTTCACTGTGTGTGTGTGTGTGTCAATTTAAATTTGGTACTCTGATTGCATCTTACCCACCTGTAAAGTGCTTTTCTCCCTAAGTGGAATGCCTTTTCTGGCCCTTCAACCAAAATCCTACCCAGTAAGCAAGGCCCTTTGGAAACCCTCCCTCTCTGTGCAGCTCCCCTCACCATTTCAGGGGATGACTGCCTCCTCTTTACGCTCCTCTTGAGGTCATTTGCCTTGGTCATTTAGTCACTTGTCATATATTCCTACTGTGTGCTCCCTGAAGGCAGAGTCCTTGCGTTTTTAATCTTCATGGCCCCACAGTGCCTATCTAAAGAAGTTTCTTGTTAAAAAAGAAAAAAAAAAAACAGTTTTTTAAGTCAATAGATGATGTTGATATCAGAATGTAGACATGACAAAGGAGAAACTTATTATGAACTCTGTGTGAATAAATAAATACAGGTAAACATGAATGTAGTTTGTAAGTTCTTGTTTCCGTAAACTATAAAATGAAAACTTTAATATTTGCTTGCTGATTTGTAAAATCATCCCCAGTGAACTTGTAGTTTCATTGGCTCAATGCACAAATTTTGGATTTTTCGCTTTATACCTTTTTGCATTACAAAATAATTTAGAGTGGATGTCTCCTTGCTCTGAACAGCTTTTGCTAGACATATAGTTTGAATCTCAGTTTATGTAGAGTGGTGTTTTTTGGGGCCTAGGTGAAATTGAGTCTGGGACTTCAGACATAGATGCCAATGTCAGTGGCTCACCTTCAGACCTGGTAAGTCAGAGAAGAGGATCATTTTTGAAAAGCTAACCCGATGATTTTAATAAGCAGCCAGAATTGAGAATCACGGGTGTAAATAAAATTGAAACATCATTAAATTCATGCATCCATCTGGTGTTTGATTGCTTTTTACAGCTGTTTAGCCATGAAAGGAGAGTACTTCTAATAGGAGAATTAAAATTGTAACTCTTCAGTACAGGTCTCCATGGCCACCTCCAACCCGTCTCTCACACTGCCACCAAGGTGACCCCCTGTGTAGGTTTGTAGGGGACTGTCCTGTTTTTATCATGGAAAGTTCCACATGGTGCAAAATCTCTCAGTCCTGGACAAACCAGGATAGCTGGTCACCCTCCTAACAACATACATTCTAAAAAAAAAACAGAGCATGGAGTTGGGTTTTAATGAATTTTCTTTTGAGAAAAGGAAAGTGTCTGGTTTGTGGATTTTTTTTGGGGGGGGGGCGGATGGGCAGACTTTTTAATGAAAATATGGAAATAATTAGAACACTATGAAACTGTATCAGCCTTGCGGGAAGACTTATCAGAAGACTGAAGGAAGGCGTTGCAGCAGGCTCTGTCATGGTGGTTCTGCAGCTGAAATGAAGGAAGCGTCTTCCCAAAGAACATCAAAATGTTCATTTTATCCCTTATGTCTTGACAAATTAAGAATTATTTTGTAAAGTAAAAAAGGTATAAAGTAAAAAAATACCAAATTTGTACATTGAACCAACGAACTACAAGTTCATTGGAGATGGTTTTACAAATCAGCAAGCAAAGGTTTATGGAAGGCTACGTGCAAAGTTACTGCCAGAGCTGACACAGGTTCCTCCATCTTTTTCTGGTAGGATCTTGGCCTTTTTTCCTACCACATATCCTTCTATTCCTGACAAATAAAGGTTGATGTATTGATAGAATAGGTGAAAATATTTTACAAACAAAATTCATGTGAACAGTTGAGTATACAATGATAGCATTAAAAATTATTCATCATGACCATCTATTTGAGCTTTGCTCTGATTTCATTGCACAGTCTTGCAGCCTAAGAATCCTTTTATCCTGCAGTTATTTTCAGTTTGGGCCACTTCAGTCACTGAGCAGTCAGTCTGATAACTGCATGGTTGAATCATTTCATTCATTCATTGCCAAAATTGCCAAATGTGTCCCAGCTATCTGACTGCCTTCATAGCCAAATTTAATCAACTGTGCATCAATTCAGCCAATGGTGTGGTATTCAGCTGTCCATGATATCGATGGTACCACAGAAAGATGAACTATTAAGCTATACTTAGAAACATCTAATTTTATTGAAATCACAATAGATTTTTTCTCCCTGTCTAAAATGCTTATGCAACTATGAGAGGAAGCATCAGTAAATTAAAAAAAATAATAATGTATTGTGTTGTTTCCCCTTAATGAAATACTTAGCTGAAGTTGTAAAACTCAGGGAAACATGCTGGAATGGAAAGTTGCAGATGAACTCACCCAATATTTCTAAAATATGTTAATAAGCATTGGCTCCAAGAGAAAAAGTGAGCAGGATCTGTTGTCAAATGACTTTGCATAATGCCAGATAAAACAAAATCCAACGGATGCCCTGAATATACTAAATGGATTATGAAGCTTCAAGAATCGGGGAGGGCGCTTGATGTAGGAAGCACGTTTCAAAATGATCTAACCACAGAGCACTTTTATCATAAACATTTGCAGCAACGCCTGACTCTGTAGGCAAACAGACTGGATTCCAAAGAGGTTAAGAAACAGATCCAGAGTGAGATACTTTTTAAACTGTTTTGCCCAGGCCTCCTTCCCAGCAGTGCCCTGTCTCTCATACACACACATGCTTGCATACTGCACTCCGCATTGTCTGTAAGGCACCTTCCATGCCCCTCTTCACTGGCCTACTGACAGGCAGCTTCCAGGTGATCAGCTCACCAGGAATGTGCCACCCGAACATGGAAATGAAAAACTCGTCCCTTAGTAAAGATAGGCCTTCAGACAGTTCAAAGTTTCAATATTCTCTCAAGTTCTGCTCTCGATAACTTCTATTCACTGAACACCTACAACTTGTCAGCTTCTTTATACGCACTGTGTGAATCGGTCCTCATGAAAACCTGAGAAACGCAATATTATTTGCATTTTCATATTGGGAAGTTCATTTGCTCCACGGATGCAGATGTTTTTAGTAAGTGGAAGAACTTGGCTTTAAAACAAGGTCAGTTCAACTACACAGACTATATTTCTAAACTTGAAGATAGGATTAGAGCTACATTAGAAAGTGATTTTGTACCAACATAGTTAATTTTTTAAGGACATTATTAGCCCAAGAGTGGGTATGGCATAGGATAGAGGAATTTCTGTAATTTTAGGAAAATATTTAGTAAATATGGTTGAAAAATAAAAATATATTCAAGAAAACTACCACCAGCAAGCTGACGTAAATGTCTTTGGGTGACAGATGAGGGATGCACACATGGGCACATTAGTGCATATGCATTTGCATGTATTCCTGAACCCTAAGTGGATGCCTTTCAGTGTAGTAAGAACCAGTATGTAACTGGACAGTCATCTTGGGCATGTACTCCTGGAAGTTTCTTGCATAATAGGGTTGGTTGTTTGGTTTTTGCTGAATGTGGTTCTTTTCTGCATGTTCCTTGGGTCCAAGTTGTTGAATGACAGAATGGAGTCTGACAGTTAACATTCAGCAACAAAAAAATTGTTCAGCTGCTTTCTCAGCCAGTGATCATTATCTAGTTATCTTAAAGCCAAGTGACTTTCTGAAAATTCTTCTCTTATTTGATTCACCTACACACATAGGTTGTCTTAGTAAAGTTACTTCTTTGGTACATTCCTTTTATTGGAGATCTTTTTTTAAATTATTTTACATCTGTTTCCTACTCTCCTTTTCTTCCCTCCCTCCCTCTCTCCCTCCCTCTCTCCCTCCCTCCCTCCCTCCCTCCCTCCCTCTCTCCCTCCCTCTCTCCCTCCCTCCCTCTCTCCCTCCCTCCCTCTCTCCCTTCCTCCCTCTCTCCCTCCCTCCCTCCCTCCCTCTCTCCCTCCCTCTCTCCCTCCCTTCCTCCCTCCCTCCCTCCCTCTCTCCTTCCCTCCCTCCCTGCCTTCTTTCCTTCCTGTGTATTCAGAGATTGATGTGGCACCTCCTTCAAATGTATTCTTGGTTTGGACTTCTTGAGCCAAGAGAACAGTGAGTTGCTATCACGATAAAATTGTGGAAGGAGGTCAGCTACACTTTGCATGATGTTCCCTCAAAAACAACAAGCAATTAAGAGGATTTGGGCAATCCTTTCCCTGAAAGTAATTGTGAGGTAGTTAGTAGTTGATTTTGGACAACACATAAAGTTTTCTGGATAAGAAAACCAGACTAGAATGAAATACATCATGGGCACGACTACCAAACAAAGTTTATAAGATTAGGAACTTCTAGTTTTATTAGGTTGAACACATACTTTTATATCTTCCTGTTCTAGAAATTTCACTGGAATGACAGAAAATATTTTCTTAAATCCTGTGACACAGAGAAAGAGAGTGAACGAGGGAGGAAAAACATAGTAGACGCTGCTAAACTAGATGTGTCAGCCAGTTTTGGAAGGTGCCACAGTGATTGGGGAGGAGTAACTGAGGTGCATGTGGCACCTACAGGCTCATATTAGGACACTGTGGATGCTGAAGTGGGTTTGTGAGGGCTGAGACTGGAAAACAGGGATTGCCTGCTGGTCACTACAGAGCAGCTGGTCACAGAGTGTGCAACACAGGATATGGAGTAGTGATTCCCCGCTGCCCTGCCCACCTTACGCTGACACTACCATTTCCACATCCCTGCTGGAGGCTGGGAGATCTTCTTGGGCTATGTGGAATCAGAGAGGCTCTGCCCTCAGGGTCTAGGCCCAGGGAAGCAGGTGACACTCCACAGAGTGAGCAGGTGACATTGCTCCCAGAGTGCCCACAGTTCCTAGGTAGGAGTTTGAAGATTTTACCTGGAGAAACTGACTAGTCCAAAGAAATCCAACTGGCATTTGGTATCCTTGTCAAGATGGCTGGATTCACTACCCTGGCACCTCACAGGGATGCCTGCTAGTACCAAGCACACCCTACTCCTACTCAGGGTTTCCTTTGGAAACTGGACTTACTGTCTCTAAATGGACATGAATTTTATATTTTCCTACTATACACATACACACACACACATATATTCCTACCATATATTCATATATATATGAATGTTTTAAATATAATTGAATATTGAGGAGTCACCAAATGTTTGAGGATATCTCCATAGATATGGAACAGAAATATAGATATCAAAATAGAGGAGTGGTGTTTGGAGCAGAGGATAAGATGCCACTCTAGATGTATGTATCCCTTATCACAGTGCCTAGCTTTGAGTCCTGGCTCCACTTCAGACTCTAACTTCCTGCTAATACACATGCTGGAAGATAGCAGATGATTGTTCAAGTACTTGGGCCCCTATCACCCAGATGAGAAACTTGGATTGAATTCCAGGCTTCTGGCTTCAGCCTGACCCTGTCCGGTTGTTGTGGGCATCTGGAGAGTGAACCAGTGGATGGGAGAACTCTCTGTCTGTCTGTCTCTCTCTCTGGCTCTGGCTCTGTGCCTTTCAAGTGAATAAAATAAGTCAACAGTGAATTTTAAAAGCATAAATTAAAAGAAAGATGTTAAGGGGGGTTCAAAAAAAAAAGAGAATTCAGGAAGCAAATGAAATGTTTTTAAAGCCTATAATAGCTTCAGAAAGATGAAAGACACTATGCTATCGATATAAAAAGAGCATTCTAAAGGAAAGATGATGATAAGAATGAGGTCTTAGAAATAAAATATGTTCTTAAAAAATATTCAGAAGTGTAGAAGATAAAATCAAGTAAATGTTCCAGAAAGATTAATGGGCAAAGATGGAGATGGACTGGAGAAAAGATAAGAAAGGTCACAGATCAGTCTGCAAGGTTCAGCATTTTACTAAAGGAGTCCAGAAAGGGAACAAAGAAAAATCCGTGCAGTGACAAGGATCAAGGAGTAATGCAAGAAAAAATTTCAAAATGGAACAACAGGAATTTCCAGATTTAAAAGAACTGGAAAGCACCCAGAACAATGGATAAAGAAAGATCCCCTATAGGATTTTTTTTTTTTTTACTATGAGATTTCAAAGAACTAGGGTTAAAAAGAAGACTTCTAAAGCTTTCAGGGAAGTAAAACACATTGTACATAAAAGATCAGGAATTTCTATGGCATGAGACTATGCCATATGAAATGAAGATGGGGTGCTAGAAGACAATGACAGGGTCAGGCTTCATATTCCGAGGGAAAAATCTGTTTTTACTAAGAGTCCAATTACAATCTGAACTAGCAAACGTGTGTGACAGAAGAACCAAGACTTTTTCAGTCACACAGGTCTCAACAAGTGTACCTCCCATATGCCTTTTCTCAGGAAGCTACTAGAGAATGTACTCCACCAAAATGAGGATGTAAACCCACAAAGAGGAAAGCGTGGGATCCTGGAAACGGGGGACCCCATACAGGAGAGAGGAACAGGGATTTCACAAGATGGCATTAAAGCTGAGCCAGCCCCCCTCCCCCAGGCCACAGGTGGGCAGCTGGCCTGGAAAACCAGCAGACCAGACTGCTGGGACAGGAGGCTCCTGGGCATGGGGAAAGATGTGATAGATAAACTGATTGGGCTGATCATGTAAAAGCATGGTTTTAATAGGGATTTTTTTTTTTTTAGTGTTTTGGATAGTTCAGAAACACTTGGTAAAAGATACACAAAAGAAGTAAGCAAACAAATGAAAGATAACACCAAGAAAATCAAGAAGTTGAAAAAATAGTGTACTGTTACCCAGTAGTAGTAGTAGTAGTAGTAGTCAATAGTACACTATTGACATGGCTCAATAGTAAACACAGTTGCATGGTGATCATGATATCAACACAGACTATTGGCGCCGCGGCTCACTAGGCTAATCCTCCGCCTTGCGGCGCCGGCACACCGGGTTCTAGTCCCGGTCGGGGCACCGGATTCTGTCCTGGTTGCCCCTCTTCCAGGCCAGCTCTCTGCTGTGGCCAGGGAGTGCAGTGGAGGATGGCCCAAGTGCTTGGGCCCTGCACCCCATGGGAGACCAGGAGAAGCACCTGGCTCCTGCCTTCAGATCAGCGCGGTGCGCCGGGCGCTGGCCGCAGCGCGCTGGCCGCGGCGGCCATTGGAGGGTGAGCCAACGGCAAAGGAAGACCTTTCTCTCTGCTGTCTCTCTCTCTCTCTCTCACTGTCCACTCTGCCTGTCAAAAAAAAAAAAAAAAAAAAAAAAAAAAACAAAAAAAAAAACACACACAGAATATTGACTGGACTCCAAATTTCTGTTTAATCCACTGGAAAGATGGGGAAGAGAGCCAGTGTGAGGTGGCAGCAGTATAAGAGCACTACATTTTCCTCGTTTTACATAGCAGGAACACACTAGATAATCTCTAAAAATGCTAACATAAGATATATCAGCATATACACAGGACTTAAGTGTAGGGAAGCAGATAGCAGAGTCACAAGCCACATTCTCTTGTGGTCAGATTCAACCTCCCGCGTTGGGCTGGGTTACAGTGAGTCTCCCTGGGCTGGCAAGGCCACACATTAACCAAGCTGAGAACAATTGGCTGGGGCAGAAGTCCCACCTGCACAGGAGGTTCAGTAACTCTGGCAAATAAGTCTCTTTCCTAGTAGAAGAGGAGAAAGGGGGGCTTCTCTGAGGAGCAGAGAGGTAGGGTGACCAGGGCCAGGGTAGCCATTGCTGTTTTTTAGCTTTATGCCGTTTTAAGCTGTGAACATATAATACTTTGATAAATATTCAATTGGCTTAAAGAGTTACTGTGCTCAGAAATAGAGGTTTAAAAAGCAAAGTCACAGTTCCCTCCCCATGCAAACAGAAGCAGGAACAGGGAAGGGAGATGTTGATGGTAGATATTCTTCATGTCTTTCAGAACTCATTCATTTATCCCATGTCTGATAACAAAATAGAGAACTCTGACCCCTCTATCAGCCTGACTCCAGGCAACATTTCCCGCCATCTCCTCCGGGCCCCATATTCTGTGTCTGTGCTGTGCATGGTTACTTAATGTTCTCTTTTCAGCTTCTGATTGGTCTTCACCTGGCCAGGTGACCTGGCCTCTGATTCCTCTTCACCTTCCTTGCACTCGAGTATATGTGTACACACACACACACACACACACACATACACACGCCCAAATCCCCTGTGCCGCCTCCATCTTCTGCATATTTCTCTCCCTGTTTACAAAGGAGCTCAACTGCTTGTCCAAGGCAAACCCAAGGGCTGTGGAGCCGAGTGGTCTCCCCTTTCTTCCCAGTCCTGTCGTCCTGCCCTGGGCAGCACTCCACAGGTACTACCTGGGATCACGGTTGGGTTTCAGTTTCCCTGGCTTTGTTCAAGGTGAGGAAGATGATGGGGACAGGAGCCCTGCTGCCCTGGTGTTAGTTCCCCCTCGGGTGCCTGGCAGAGTGCTGCCATATTCCAGGCACTGCCTCCGATCTTCATGGGAGGAAGATGCTGATCGTCCATTAAGTGAGAAATCCCTTTAGTACTGTGGTCCAGGGCTACACGTCTGCATCTGAGTGAGTCATTCCTGGAGAGAAATCCCTGGGTTTACTTCTGAGGAAGCTGATGTGCTGTCCTGCTAAGGGAGCAGAGCCCAGTTGCCTGCATTATGTGCTTGTGCTGTCCTCATGGAGAACATGGAAAATGTAGCAGCTAAAAGGCTGAAGTTTTCTTTGGACTCTGCAGGGGTTCCAGGAAGCCTGCACTGAGGACCATGTTGCAGGCAGGATGTCTCTTCGGCTTCAGGGCAACAGCACAGCCTACTTTTATTTGGCAAGATAAAAGAAACCCTCACCAAGGCCAGAACACTGGTATCAGTGTTCCACAAATCCTCAGTGGTGTAGCAAGGCCGCCTCAGGAGGACTGGGATTGATAGCTTCTCACACCTACTTTAGGTGCCTTTTGACTTAATCAGGCTTTGTACTACAGGCCCCAAATCTCTTTATAACCACTCAGCTGATCATCTTGCACATTAGAACAGGATTCATCTAATACATCTGTTACGGGAGTAACAGAACACCCAGCAATATTGTGGCACATGCCAACAGTGCCGTTCCCCGAAGTTTTTGCAAAGTGCCAGGTGGATCTGTGTGTCCTGGCATGGTGAGGCCTTTAACTTGTGTTGCTAATGGAAAAAAGTGAGTGTGCAGTATGATGACCTCCTCCACACTTTGGCTGGGACGCCCACCTTCTCAATGAGGCCTGCCTGGCCATGCATCTGTAACTGCCAACATCCCTTAATCCCAGGCGTTTTCTCCATCATTGTTGATCCTTACCTGACATGCTATGGAATTTACTTGTTTGTGATCCATCTCCCCTACTGGAACCTAAATTGCATGGGGGATTTTCATCTATTTTATCTGCTACTTTCCCCCAGGTGCCTTAGAATAACAAAATAGATGAATTTGTATGAAAAAAAAAAAAAAACTTGACTATTTGCATAGAACAGTTCTGGAAGGCCTCACAGACCTGCCCTCATTATCTCTGACCAGTAAACCAGGGCCCTGGGGGCATGTCAGAGGAAGACTAGCTTTTTGTTGTGTGCATTTTGCCACAGACGTGCACTACTTGCTTTTCATTAAAGCATTCATTTATTAGGGAATTGCGCTTAAAGGGAGTTGTGAATGGCTACAGTGAAACCTCGGTGATTGTGTGAGCTCCACTTGTGTTTTCCTGAGCCTGAGATAATGAATTCCGTTCTGAGTTTCCCTTCTTTCTAGAAGTCAGTTGTACATGGGCCAGTGTTCAAAACCATAAACACTGCTCTTCATGAAGCCTTTACTCCCAAACACTTTTCCTTTAGAGCAGTGCCGTCTCTACTTATGTGGCAGTGGGGAAAGGTGGATTTTTAGGCCAGGTACATTTACACCTTCTAATTTTCAGCCAAGTGACTGGGGCTGGTTTACTACACCACCCCAGGTCCCCATTCCCTTACCTGTAAAATTTGAATAAATTTTCCTGTGAGCTAAGGCTGTTCTTCAAGCAAAACAAGATCAAATGTGTACTCGTATTTTCAGTGCCTAGCAGTTTCTGGCTAAAGGCAGGGATTAATAAATAAAATGGAATGGAATGGAGTGGAGTGGAGTGGAGTGGAGACTCCTCATGATCTCTTTATCACTCACTGCATGGTCACCAGGAAGTTTCTTAGAAATGCAGTGTCCTGACCTACAGCTGACCTAATGGATGAGAATCGATATTTAACAAAATACACTGGTGACTCCTGTGCCCATTAGTTTTGAGAAGTCCTGCTTGCGTGTTTCTTACAGCACTGTTTCAGCCAGGCTTGTATTCATTGTGTTGTTCATTTTCTGTGTCTTATGATGTTTTAACATCTTGAGGCCTCGCAGGCTTGGGGAGGGACCAGCCTTCCCAGGCTTAGCTGATTCCTGGAGAAAGCAGACACCTTGCCCTTGAGCTCACTTGGGGATGCAAACTCACCAACCCAGAATCCTGACCCTCAGCCCCATCTTTGTATCAGATCTTTGCGGTCTGGAACATAATCTGCTGGCCCCACATCTTCCCTGGCCAGGTCCTGGCCCAATCAGAAGCCTCCATGATTGGAAATCGTGCAAAATAGCCAGTCGTCCCCAGCCTGTTCTTTCCCATGGAGACCACAGTGAAGGCCCTTGCCTGCGTTTTCCCTTCACTCCCTCTGCCTTCTAACCAGCCTTGGTGCCTTCCCGTTGGCCCTGCAAGGCTGAAAGTGTCCCCTCCTCCTGAGACCTGGGACACATCCCCCTCCAATGGCAGTCACCTGCTGAGCAATTGGCCTCACCAAGTGTGAATCAAAGCAGATTCCAGGGACAACTTCAAGTAAGTGTCATCCTCGGCAGAGTCCTCCCTGCAGCCCCCCCACCCACCCCCCACCCACCCCCCGGCAAATCTCCGGTTCCTTTGGAGAAGCACAAGGGTGCCCAGCATAGTCAGGGGCCGCCGGGTGTGCACCCCACAGGCCCAAACCCCGCAGAATGCTCAGCCACCTCAGAGGCCTGCACTTCCTTTTTAAATAAAGGCGATCAAGGATAACCACGCAGAAGGTTCTAAGTCTGCATCACGTAGCATGACTGTGTTCAATGGCAATAATACTCCTTACGCACAAGCTTTGGACACTTCAGAAACTGCTATTGTACATGGTCAAGACCCCCAAGATAATGGAACCATTAGAACTGAAATACAAAAACTTAGTTACAGTATTCTATGATGTCGGGAAAACAGATACAACCACCAACACCATTCGTTTCTTCCCATGGTTTCTTCATACAGAATAGACACTTAAGATACAGGAGCAGCTCTCCGGTGGCCACATTTGCATTTGACTCTTGTCTCTTCTGTTTGGAAAAAATTCTGATATATGGAAGTAAGCTAACTGCCACTGAGGTTAGTGTAAGCAAATATTAAAAGAACATAAAATGGACTTTTCTCTCTGACTCCAAGGAAAATTCAATAAGGAATATCTGTTTCAGAAATGTTTGGTGTTTGTTAGATAAGGTGCTGAGAACAGAAGATACCAATTTTACAGTGAGTTTCCCCTGACAAAAGTTCTTCTGGGGTGCTGTGGCATAGCGGGTAAAGCAGCCACCTGCAGCTCCAGCATCCCATATGGGTGATGATTTGTGGCCCAGCTGCTCCGCTCCCATCCAGCTCCCTGCTAATGGCCTGGGAAAAGCAATAGAAGATGGCCCAAGGACTTGGGCTTATGCCACCCACATGGGAGACCTGGCTGAAACTCCTGGCTCCTGGCAATTGTGGTCATTTGAATGGAATATTTCTGCCTCTCCATCTCCAGCTCTGACTTCAAAATAAATCTTTTTTTAAAAAAATGTTATCTTAGATAACTTTTAACTGCCAGCATGAAGCCTGGCAGTTAAAACACCTGTGTCCCATATCAGTGTTCCTGGGTTCAGTTCCTGGTTCTGGCTCTTGACTCCAGCTTCCCACCAGTGGAGACCCTGGGAGACAACAGTGATGACTCAAGTAATTAGGTTTTTGTCACCCATATGGAAGACCTAGATTATATTCTCCCTGCCTTGGTCTGGCCCAAACCATTGAGGGCATTTAAGGAGTGAACCATTGGATAGGAGCTCTCTTCATCTCTCTGTCTGTCTCCATCTCTCTCTCTCTCCCTACCTCTAAAATAAAATTTTTTATATCTTAAGAAATTATTATAATTTCATAGGAAATTAAAACGTAATTAGCCTCTTGATTAGAAATGTTAGAAGAAGGAGGAAATTTTCATTTGCTGACCTTCTGATTTGTCCTCACTCATGTGCTACGACCATGAAAAGAAGCTTGGACTGCAGATATGTGAATTTGGCCCTCCATAGCTGGCCCCATCCGACACAGCCCCTATCTAAAATTTGACTCATGGCCTGCATGAATGGCAGTGTCCCCTGAAGCCGTAGGCTTCTTTCTAATAGGTGTTTTTGTTTGATCACTTTTTGACCCTTTTCCAAGAAGCCTCATTTCCCCAAGGGAGTCTGGCACTGGAAAAGCGTGTTTGCATCTGTTTAGGGAAATGTGCCTGAAATAATGGCTTATTGGGACCTGAGAACAGAATGGAATGGACCGGATTGATAAGCCAGTTTGAGCAGGCAGAGAGCAAGCCGGGGCCTCCTGTAGCCCTTATAAAAGGGACTGTGCAGCAGAGCAGATCGCAGAGACCTGATCTGGCAGGCCCCATCGTCACTCAGCAAACGCCTGGGTAAAGCCCCGTGCAAAATTCTGCCTCTGACAAATGCCTGCAGGCATGGTATCTCATCTCAGGTTTCACTTACACTTCTAAGATGGTGCGCATTTCTCGGTTCAGCCCTGCAGATACCAATGTGGAGATCGCTCTCCAAGGTACGTCACCTGTTTTGAACTCAGCCTGTCCTTTCGATGACTGCAGAGTGCTTGCTCGTGCTGGTGCTGCCTGTCTGAGCCATCGGGCGGTCTGGGTTGCCAGGATAGTAGGCAGCTGTGCTGACACATGGGGTCACCCAAAGAGAGGGCTTGACACCGCTTCTTCCTCACCACCTGCCCTGAAAATGAACCAGAAGTCAAAACTAAGGAGCTGACATCTCATTTAGAGAAATGAGACGTGGCCCCCGAAAAAGGGGGGAGGGTGCAGAATATTGCCACCGCATGACTCTCGTGTGCTGTTCTATTGCCTTTTGCTTTTCCTTTTTTTCCTCTTCACTTTTCAGCCAGTAAAATATAGTTCATTGGTTTGTAACCATAGCCTGAAGACTAGTAACGTTGAAATGACAAGAAGGCTCGTAAAATTTAAAAAAAAAACCTGAAGTTGGATTAATTCCTATTTTCATTTTTCTCTGCTGTTTTGTTTGAAAGAAAAAATGAAGGCATTGACCGTATTTAAGTGAGCGTGGTTGAGTATAAACAGGGTCCTGTTTAGGTACAGTGGTAATGAGAGTTTACCTTGTTTTTTCTAATTTAAATCTATCTTTGCACAATTAGCAAATTATTAAATGACCTTTCCTTCAAACTCCACAAGCAATTGCCTGTTCCCACTAATAAGAGAACATGTTTTACAAGGTTCGTGTTGATTAATTGACAAATGCTGATAAAATCAAAGCAGTGCTAAAATGCAGTGCGCCACGTGCAGCATAAATTACATTTGTTCAATAGTGTTTCAAGTGGCTTTACATTTATGGTTTACCTTTCAATAAATAAAGCTGTCTTAATTGAAACATCCATTGTGGGGATTTACCTCTGAAGATGACTGCCAGGAACCACAGCTAGGAGTAGAAATTCCTGTATCTGTGGATACTTTTCTCCCCAATTAAAAGCATTGATTGTTGCGAACATTTTGTAGACAAATGCTTCATATTTCGCCGGGAAGGAACACAACTGCATTTTAATACAGTACTACTGTTCCCTGCATTTCTATTAGCTTCAACTATTAAAAAAATAAAGTTACAGTTTCTGAGCTGCAGGCCTCACCCTGTGTGTACTGAGAGCCTGGCATTCCTAGCCCACTGCCACCCAGCGGTCAACAGCCGCTGGGATGGGCTCCAGTAGAGGACCTAGAGCTGGTGGTGCTGTGCTTCTGTGTCTCTCACAATCAGAGAGGCTTGGCCAGAACCCAGATTCCTGCTTTAATGCAGGAATGAGTTGCTGTCTAGGAAGACCTCTTATACCCTGGGCCAAACCCAGAGGGCCAGAGGTTCTCAGTGGAAGGAGAATGAAGTGGGTTGGGGTGGATAGGAGTATGGGTTGGGAACAGACTGTCTGTCCTACCAGGTTCACACCTTCTGTTGATGAGGCCATTCCCCATGAGGGACTTCTACCTGCTCTCCAGTGCCTCAAGAGCACCATGGTATGTAGGTATAGGGGCCCAACCAAGCTGACAGCTTTGTTTGGACAGTTAAAGATAACCTGCTTCATCTACACTCTTGGGAAATCAGAGACATTGATGTGCTTTGATAAATGAAGTCATTTCAGTTCAAGTATTCATTGGTAGTGCCTGCTGTATGGCAGGCTCTCTGCTGAGCCCTGGGGGTACACATATTAGCCAAGCACTGTCTCCATCCTCAAGTAGCTTATACCTTCCAATCTCATGTCTTAGTAATTGTAATTTGTTATTTGAAAGACAGCTTTACACAACCTGCCATTTTGGAGGGATCTTTCATTGAACACCCAACAGGATTCTGGACGTTTGGTAAACATTTTGCATGTTTTCTTTCTTGAGTGTTTGTCAGAAGCCCTAATATTTTCCTGACCCTCTCAGGCAAGTCTCATTTCCACGTTTCTGTGTAAGCTGCTCCAGTTGCTGTTCACCCATGAGTTGTTAATATTTGAGGTTGTTTCAACTGCTGGACCGGGAATGACATTGGAGTTTGACTAGTGGGACTAAACAGAGACTTGAAACTCTGGTCAAAAGGTGCATCACCCTCAGGATGGGCAAGAAGACTGTGGTGTAGGATTATGGGGCTGGGGGAGAGAGGGACTATTTAGAGTCTAAGGGAACCAAGCTGTTTTGGGAATGTATTTCACAGAAGAGGCAGATTAAACTGGCAAATCAAGACCGAAGATTGAGCAGGAGTTGGATAGGACTACTAAGTGGTAGAATGTCAGGGGGTTGACTAGAAGCTAAGGCTAGAAAGCAGATTGGTGATGAAGGTCGCCAAAAGGCAGCCGGTAAGAGCAGAGCAGAGCAGGTTAACAGGTGAGGAGTTAAAGTGTCAGCCCAGGCAGCATTGAAGCCTTCGAAGGGACAAGGAGCTGCTGGGATGAGTTCAGCCATCACAGACCCTCAGGCTTCAGGATAGAAAATGCAGGAAATGGCTGCACCGAGAACTTGGGTCACAAAATATAAACTGTGCTTCTCGTAGTCTAGGCCACAGGGCTCCCAGCAGGACCTGCAGTGAGATGGAGAGTTCTGAGTTTGGCTTGTCTTGTTTTCTCAGCCCAGAAGTTAGTGAGACAGAGTCGGGTGTGCAGTGGCCACGCACAGATATTCCACTGTACCAGGCTGGGGTTCTGAGGGGAAGGCAGATTCCAAAATGATCTGATTTATATATGGCAATATAAAATGAAATTGCCTGGGGAACTTAATGAAGGAGAAACAAACAAATAAGAAAGCCCAGGACAGACACACAAGGAGGGAGAGGATCATTTGTTTCGGGGATGTCTACAATTGTCCCAGCATTTGCATTTATTTCCTCCCTTGGTTTCTTTTCTTCTGGGATGCTGCTATGCAAGAAGAGGGGCAGAAAGGTGTGGCCTTGGGCAGTTCTAAGAGTGCATGGCTAGGTGTTAGCCCTCTTGGGGACGTTGTGCCTTTGGGGAGCATTTGGAAAGGAAGAAATGACGAGAGAAGGGTTTATGTCGGTGAAAATCTCAGTGAGAAGCCAGCGAAGCACTGTCCCCAATCTCTACCCCTATGGGAGGCTCTCTGATGTTCCTGGGGATGGCTGTCAGTGAAAATAGTTAAGAACGATTATTCTTTGTCACCTTGAGAAAAGTTCTATTGTGCTGGTTGTTGTACCTCAATACACTGAAGTTGTTAAAGACATAGTATTTTAGAAAGTGCCCCACTCCCCATGTTGGGTCAGCGAGGTGTGACTCAGAGCCCCCGCACCACGAGAGACTGGAGCACCATTCCTCACTCTGCGCTTCTCAACCATGTCCCCTGTTTTGACCCTAGGTGAGGCCTTGTCATTACAGTGGTTGTTAAAAATAGAAAATACGGTAAACCCAGAAGGACAAAAACATCTCTTTAGGACATAATATTTTTCTATAGAATCAGAAAATTGGAGTAGGGAACAGTCATGAAAAGTGTTTAATCCAAATCCTTGATTTTCACTCACAGCTGAGAAAACCATAAGCAGCTCAAGCTCCTGCAGTGAGTCCGAGGCAGAGCAAGCCCAGGGCACTCTGTCCCCTGCCTCATGGCCTTGCACTCAGGGAAGAGGTGCAGGGGACACATGGGTCTAACAAACCGTCTTGTGTATGTGGAGAGTAATAAAAGGGTTAAACCCCCAAGGTATGTCTTGTATACATTCCTGCAACAAATTGACGCTACACCTAGATGATTGAAAGCAATGAACACAGCCGGACTTAGTTGATTGGCTTTCCCTTTCTCTTAAACTCACATACACACACAGACTCATGCAATGTGTGCATTTAAAAACTACCCATCTGAACAAATGCACCTCATCTTACAAAGCGTGCAGAAGCAAAATATAACAGGTCTCTAGCTAACTTCACTCCCCTTAGGTTTTTAACTCTGGGCTCCTTAGCTCCCAGCCCTGTGAAACCCTCTTGGGGTCTCAGCCTCCGCTGCTCTCCCTAGCCATTCCCCAGCCATCTTGGCCTGAGCATTGGGAGCCTCCAGCTTCCAGCCTGCAAAGTCACCACAGCCTTTGACTAGAAGCCAGCGGAAGACAAGCGATGTCTCAGCACCCAGGGACATCCCAGAATGCCTTTCCTTCACCAGGCCCATCCAGGAGCCCTTCCTTTTCCTTCTGTGGCAGAACATAATGCAAAATATGAAGTCTGCCACATGCCTTCATCTCCACTCAAGGTAACAGTGTGATTAGATTAAAAATAATAATAGGGCCAGCGCCGCGGCTCACTAGGCTAATCCTCCCCCTGCGGCGCCGGCACCCCGGGTTCTAGTCCCGGTTGGGGCACCGGTTCTGTCCTGGTTGCTCCTCTTCCAGTCCAGCTCTCTGCTGTGGCCAGGGAAGGCAGTGGAGGATGGCCCAAGTGCTTGGGCCCTGCACCCGCATGGGAGACCAGGAGCAAGTACCTGGCTCCTGGCTTTGGATCGACGTGGTGCACCAATTGCAGCCATTTAGGGGGTGAACCAATGGAAAGGAAGACCTTTCTCTCTGTCTCTCTCTCTCTCTCACTGTCTAACTCTGCCTGTCAAAAAAATTAAATAATAATAATAACTTCTCACCCTCGTGCCCCCTTCTAACAGGTCCTGACACACAGTAAAATCCTGACAGCCTCTGTAGTTGATAACCCTTTGCAGACACTTTTAAAGGGCAGATGATCCTCGTGCAGAAGATTAACTAACTTGTGTCGAAGTGGACTGAGAAGGAATGATATTACAGCTTCATCTCAGTGCCCTGACCACATCCCTCACATACAGGCCTACAGTACTAGTCCTGATCTTTATTTTGGTTATTGAAACATTCTCGCTTTCTCTGGCTACCAAGTTACTTTAACTTCTCTCCAATTCTTGAATTAATTAATTAATTTTTAGTGAGAGAAAGCCGCCCTCCGGTGTTTACTCCCCTGGTGCCGTAGGCCAGGCTGGAGCTGGGAGCTGGGAGCTCAGTCCAGGACTCCCATGTGGGTGGAGGGACCTAAGAACTTGGTCCATCACTTGCTACCTATCAGAGGCTGCCTATCAGCAGGAAGCCAGGGCTGGCACACCCTACCTGATACTGGATGTAGGAGTCTTCATCGGAGTCTTGACCGTGAGGCCAAAGGCCAGTCTCATGTTCTTTCCTTCTTCTTAGCACATATGCTTTCTGAAACATGTGGGGTTCTTGGGAGACGGGCAGGCAAGTCTGAAAGAAGCCAAGTAGATTGTTAAGTTTTGTTGCACGTTAGACATTGAGAACTTAAAACTTTTGGATGTCCACACTTGAAAAAATCTTATTTGAAAAGCTTGCTATGTATGGGTGGAGTGGTGGTTCCTATTTGCCATGCCTCCCCTCTGCCTGGGCTAATCCTGCTCCTCCTCCGACATCCAACCCAAATGTCATCTCCCCTGGGAAGAATCTGCCCACGCCCACGCTCCCTCTCAGAAGCCTCACCCTTAATTCTGTGCTGCCAGAGCATCCCACGCCACTGATGTGAAGCGCATCTCTCCAGTTCATGGCCGTCGGGCACGGACACCCTCTGCCTCTCCCTGTGGGGCGGGCTGTGGATGCTGCCTGGTTCCTCTTGCATCTCCTGTGCCCAGCATGGTGGATGATGTGCCCTGAGAGTTTGATCCATATTTATGGGGCTGAATCAAATCCTGTGAGCACCGGCTCTTTTAATATAAGGGTTCCTGGCTATTGGAAAGTGTGTCAATTAAAAATTGTAATTTAAAAGACACAGTCTTCTGAAATTCCCAGAAGACTTAAATTTTATATATTCTGATTCCAAAGGTAAAAATGTTATATAAACCAGGCATGTATTACCAGGTATATGAGGATTTAAGTCAATTATTTGCCCCCCCAAACCATATCTTAATAGGATTTTTTTCCTTGTCATGAATTTACTTTGCTTTCTGCAAAAGACAAGTACTGGAAGCACTCTATATAAAGTTAATGTTTATAAGTCAGATTATGTATCAGAATGCACCATGGGCACTGTTTAAAGAGAACATTTTCCAAGTGAAGAATATTCATGTGGAAGAAATATTTTCTGAACTTATCAAAGAACTTGTCTTTCATACAGTAGTAGTTATTCTAGAATGATAAAAGAACCTCTGTATCCCAGGCAGAATTCTCCGGGCATCAGTTGTTAGGCTTTTCCATAATATATTTAAAACACTGAACTTATTCTTAGGGAGGGTTTTAATTGATACAACAGATATTCTTGGCTTACTAATAACTCCTCTCCCTGTCATAAAATTGGTATGTATTATGTATTATTTCTGGTTCAGTTAGTAAAAGCTTAGTTGGCGTGGGCATTTAATGACTTAAACACAAGTCTTACTTGAAGGAACCGGTGTGTTACTCTCTTGAGTTGCAAGAAGACCTGACGGTGCTGTGAATGAATGCTCACTCAGAGGCGGAATGTGGGGAAGGACACTGAGCAGAAATCTCAGCGAGATACTTGCCGTCCAGTGAGCCAGAAACTGCCGCGCGTAGAACTGAAGTTTTACATGAGTTTTTAGTTAAGTGGTTTTTTTTTTTTTCTTTTCCCAAGATTGGCCGAAGACAATGGGAGGGAGGCACTGGGGACATTGTCATTGGAGTTTATAATGAGTGAGCCAGTCCTTGAGTGTCCCTTTGCGTTCTGAATGCCGGGTCAGTGTTGCCTCTTCCATCTCCCCATGGTAGGCACAGTTGAAGCCCTTTTAATAATGCATTCCCAGAGTTGACAACTCATATTCTTGGCTCTGGAACTACATATTTAACACCCTCTGAGCATACGCCAGGCGGAAAGCCCAGTGCTTTTAGACGGAGGCTCTGCTGTGCATAAATAAAACACTGGAGTGTTGACCTTTCTCAGTAAACAACACGAGAAATGTTGAGTACCTTTAACATTCAAATGCAGCTTTTCAAATGGGCTCTCATTTTCCTGAACAGCTGAGACCTGCCTGCACTAATACCGGGCTAATCTGAGGGCTTGTGACGAGCTTGGGAAGCAGTCAGACTTGGTTCATCTGTGCTTGCTTTAGCTCATGTGCAGAGGCTCTGGGCCCTGTTCTGTTCCATCCACCCCCCCTCCAACACTGGCGTGTTAATTTCCCAGGAGATCCTTCTCGTGTTTGAGCATCTGTATTGCGAGCATCCCATTTGGACCCACATATATGCCTCCACCCAATTTTAATGAAGTAGTAAAGCTGATCTTTATTTATTAGAATTTGATTTCAAGCATAGATAGCCCTCCTCCTACCTCCACCTTCAAAAAAATGTTTTTATTGGCTGTGTCTTTTCTCGCTCCTAAAGTACATCTCAGGAGGAAACCCCCACCTCATTGTGAGATATGATCCAGCTTTCGGTACCCATCTGTGGGATCACAACATGCAGACCCAAGCAGCTGAGTGCAGATGGCATTTACCCAAAGGTGACTGTTACTAGCAGACCTGCAGTATTGCCTGGGGGCAGGTAGGTTCTGGGACTGGACGTGGCCTCCAGGTGGGAGAGCTACATCTGACCTCTTCCCCTGGATTAAAAATTAAAATCAGTTAAGAAGCAGGGCTGCTCACTTCTAGCCTAGAGCATCTGGTAGTCTCAGGTCAGTGCGCGTGTTTGAAGGGAGTGGTGTGTCTTTGCTTCACTTGTCCTGCCCTTTGTTGGACTTTTGTCTGTCTATTCTGTTCGGGCCACTAAGAGAACCATGCTACCTGTAATAATCAAAGCTGAGAGACTGAGAAAACCGTATGGCTTTGACAAGAAATGACGTGTGTGAATTCAACTCTGCAATGTCATTCTCAAACAGTTCCCTTAGTTAATAGGGGATTCTGTTTTGTTCATAGTTGTTAGGGGGAAATTGCAAATAATATAGTAAAAATAACTTTTCTGGGTAGAATTTAGTTAACAACCTTTGATTAACATGGAATAACTCCAATTTCTTTAAGCCTACCTTTCTGCGTTCAGTACTGTGTACTGCTGAGTTCCCATCTAAGCATCTGAAATATCAGCATCAATAATAGCGCTGTTCTTGAGTCTCCCCTGACTGGCATTTTCGAACAGTAGTAGTTATTTTGTGGAGTGGCCTTGATTTTGGTTTGTCTAGTGTTCTCTCATGATTAAACTGAGGTGATACAATTTTGGCCAGAATACCACAGAGGAGATAGAACTTTCTCAGGCTATCCCATCAGAGGGGACATCATGCCAATGTCTCCTACTAATGCTTTTAACATGTGTTGGATAACATCGTTTGAAGCAGTATTTTCACCTTAGCCAATTCACATCATTAATTGGAACACAGTATCCACCTATCATTCTGATGATTGAGGTTTATGTTTACTATTTTAATAAAAGTATGCTTTTATAAATATTATATGCATTTTCACCAGGATGAAATAATAGTGCAGTCATTTCTACTGTAATTAACCCTTTTACAGAATTCCATACATCTAAGATTGCTCTGATGTTAGTTTCCTAATAGATAAATTACAGTTTTCTTGAGATTCAGATGAGATGATTTATGTGCCAGTGGTATCAGTCAACAGGCGCTTGGCAAATTTTAAGTAAATTCTGCGGCCGGCGCCGCAGCTCACTAGGCTAATCCTCTGCCTTGCGGCGCCAGCACACCGGGTTCTAGTCCCGGTCGGGGTGCCGGATTCTGTCCCGGTTGCCCCTCTTCCAGGCCAGCCCTCTGCTGTGGCCAGGGAGTGCACTGGAGGATGGCCCAAGTCCTTGGGCTCTGCACCCCATGGGAGACCAGGAAAAGCACCTGGCTCCTGCCATCGGATCAGCGCGGTGCGCCGGCCACAGTGTGCCAGCTGCAGCAGCCATTGGAGGGTGAACCAACGGCAAAGGAAGACCTTTCTCTCTGTCTCTCTCTCACTGTCCACTCTGCCTGTTCAAAAAAAAAAAAAGTCTGATTTTAGTCATTTTTGTGTTAAAAACACTTATATTCAATCTCAGGGCAATCAGGTATCATAAGTTAGTTAAAGATTGTGGTGAGCACTGTTAGCAAATGTTTACCGTTCAAGTGTAAAAATACTTTAGTTGAGATTTTAATCATTTCTATCTTTTCAAGTTAATCACTTGTTTCTACTTTAAAAATTTGTTTTATTTATTTAAAGGCAGGGAGAAACAGAGAGAGAGAGAGATCTTCTATCCACTGGTTTACTCCCCAGATGTCCTCAGTGGCTGGGGCTGGACCAGACCAAAGCCAGGAAGAAGGCTCCACCTGGGTCTCCCACATAGTTGGAAGGGGTTGTGGGCCATCTTCATCTGCTTTCCCAGGCACATCGCAGGGAGCTGGATTGGAACTGGGGTAGCTGGGATTTGAACTGGGGATGCCAGCTTTGTAGGCAGCATCCTTAACTGCTATACCATGACACCAGCCAGATGTTTCCACTGCTTTCATTACTCTCCTGATACATACTTTGGATTTCCCATTAATTCGTCTTCTCTTTCCTTTAGTTTTGCATCTAATTTTTAGACTAGCTCATTAGATATAGACTTCTAGTCTAAGGTTTCTGCAGTCTAGATAAGGAACCAGGAACAAGGTTGAAATTGTGTTTCTGGGGTTAAACATTTATGTCTGCCTCATCATTTTAGAATATTTGTTCCTTGTTTCTCATAATTTTTTTGATGTAAGGTGCTCTTATATAACATCAAAGTTTTAAGAGCCAAAGAATTTCCTCAAGATTTAAAAAAAATTCTCTAAAAATGTTCTGTCTGCAGCTGTACAATTTTTACTCTTTCTGAAGCCATTTTCTGGATCTGTAACACTCAATAACAAACCTGTAGGCACATTGAAAGTGATGCGATGTGGCCTGTAATTTCTCACAAGAAAAAATCTGGCTCATTGGCTCATCTATTCTCTGAACACCTGTCTTTTCCTAAGTAGGTGCTAAGTACACAAGAGTGAACAAGAAACATGGAATGCCTGCCTCCATGGAATTTTAATTTGGTAGGAGAGATGGGCACCAGGAAGAGAGTAAATGGAGGAAAATATATGTTTACGAGTGCAACCAAGAGTATGAAGTCAGTAAGTTATTGGGCAGCAATAATGGATGAAATACAAAACAAGATTAATGGAGTCAGACCAGGACCTCTCAACCAATTCCCTATCTGCAAGCACTGGAGCCAGGAATATCAGAAAATCATATCCTTGTAGCCTTTAGGTTGGGAGACATGAGAGTCCATCTTGCAAACTCCCCACCAATACCATAGCACCAAGCATGGCTTCTTCCAAAATTTCTGGAAGCCATCTCTCCTTTGCTTCCTCCCCTTAATTCATACAGAAGTTATTTGTTGACTCTATAATACAGTGGATATCAAATTGGGGTGCACATCAGTATCTCCTTTGGAGCTGTTGGTAAAAATGCCTGGGCCTCACATCAAATCCACTAAGTCAAAAAGTCTTGAGGGGGTGGAGACCCCCATGTGTGTTTGTATAAACCTCCCCAGGTGATATGACCCCCGTATCTAGCAAATATTTGCAGCCATTGTGTTGCAGGCACAGGGCCCTCTTTGTGGCTACTGAGAGAAGCAAAGAGCCCCCTGGGGATGGATGTGCTCCTGGGGATCTATCTAAGGTTAGTATTGAAGCATTTGATTGCTCTATAGAAAGCTCTCATTTTTCTCCTGAACAAACTAATGTTTGAATTTTTCATTTGCCCAGGAAATCCCCCATTTTTATCCATCAAAGTCCCTAAGCAGTTATCCTAGGAATCATTTTTGGATTGTTATTTCTTGCACTATCACACTTGTCACTTTCTCCTTCTCACCTCCCCATTCCAACTGTGTGCCACGTCCTTTCTATTCTATCTCCAGAAATAGCTCTCAAATGTATTCCCTCTCTTCATCTCCATTGCCACTGCTGCATCTTGCTTGGTCTCCAATAGTTACCTCCAAGTAGGTTAAACCTCTTTGAGCTTCTGTTCTTGTAGTACTCACCCTGCACTTCACTGTAAGAATTCTCATTCTAAATTACAAATTTGAGCCTGTCACTCACAATCGAAAATACTGTATTAGGCCCCTATAGCCTGTGGGAATAAAACTCCTTAGCATGCCCCCTGCCTGTGTCTTCAGCATCATTCCCCACCATTTCACCATTGGTCTCTTAAGCTCCAGCCAAACAGAAATACTTTCTGTGACATGCCACCCACTTTTCACACCTGAGTGCTTCTGGACATGGTGTCATCAGTGCCCAAAATACCTTTCTATTGCTGTTCCCTTTTAACATTGCTCCCCATCAACTTTCATCTTTATTCATCCTTGTAGAAAGTCTGAACTCACCTTCACGGGCAGAATTCTTTGGTTCTTGCCCTGTGGTATGTCCGTTACCCGTGTTTTCATTAATTTGCACATTTACCTACATAGCTGCCAATGAATCTGTATGGGCTTCCCTTCTTTGGAATCTCTTATTTGTCTAGAATTGAAAACAGTGCTGCACAGGGTAGGAGTTAACTGAACGTTGGATGGATGGATGGGAGTCAGAATGAATGAGCCCGAAAACAGTCTTCACGACCCCTACCTTCTGGTGCTAATTCCATTCTTGGGAGTATCGCCTACTAATCTAGTTGATCTTCCACATCTGCTTCCCACTAACATGTGAAAATCACTCCACTTTATCTTTCTCCCCAGACCAACTTCAGTCATTGTTATGGGCCACCTCTAAAAGTGTATTAAGTTCTCCAGACTAAATGACCAGATCCTGTTCTCATTATACCAGATCCTTGGTATCAACTCAGATTGTGGAGAGAGGAACCTGGGAAGCATTTAACCTAGTGTCACATCATGCTGGTGCAAGCCGGCTTGTTCTGAGATTGCCTGATGTGTGCTCCCTTCAGTTACCTCCATTCTGCACAGTTTCTTCTACCCCTTCCCAGGTATCAGTTATTTTGCTTGCAGGGGGAAGACACAAAATCGGAGCTGAACTATTCTGTCGTCTTTACTCTTTGTTGTTAATGGCCTTCAAAAGCATTGCTATCTTTCCTTGATCCTCTTAATCAGATATTGTAAAACATGTTCTATGTACTATCTTTGATATTTAAAAAAATGTTTGATCACACGCCCTCTGGATTCTTCTAAGAATTGTTCCCACACTTGTATGATTATCGTTCCATTTATGTCCTTGTTTCCACTTATTATTTGTCCTTTTAGAATCAGAATTCATCAGAGAAATTGCTGTAGGGACAGTGGTTTCCATAGCAGCTCCCCTCCCCTTTTCTTCTACGCGGATTATACCTAGCCAGTTATGTCATAAAGATTTTATTTTTATGAATCATAACCTTATTAGTGCCAATACCTACGTGTTCATATTCCATTTTGTGTGAACTCTTTTCATAAGTCAGTGGCCTGGGTGGGATCAGAACTAATGTTCTCTGCCCTTACCATCCATGTCTTCGGGTTATAAAGTAAGTTTCTTCAAAGAGTCCTGTCCTCTTCCTGTCGGTATTGACTTCTCCTGCAGCGAGTCAATATTAAGGCCATTATATAATTCTTCCCTGTCATCAAAGGGTACGAATAGACAGCGGTCCTTTCCATCCTGGCTTAATTAAAGCACTGTAAATGTTCCCTCCACGATTTTATCTGAAGCTCTCTTAAAATGTATGATAACGTTGTGTATTGTGTTAGTCTCCCAGCTAATGATTTCTGGGAAGACTCTCTGTACTCTAAGAATGCACTTTATTTTCTTTATATTAAAATGATCCCTTTTATGCCCTGAGGAGTCAACCCTACTTTGAGCATTTCTTGAGTTGGTGAGTAAATGCATGATTATATTGTCAAGACTTTGCTAATCTTGTCGGTCAGTCTTTTATGAAGAAGCTCACTTTAGTTTTTTGCTTGATATTCCAGCATCTTTATGCAGGAAAACATTGCACTTAAGTAAGCACAAATTTCAATCCCTTGACATTTTCCCTAACATTTTAGAGAATCAAACCCCCATTGCCATTGTATGTATATAGAGCCCGGTGTCATCTAAATACCTTACCACAAGGGTGGCAGCTCTGAGCTTTCAGCCATGCCTGGTGTTCCCGACTTCACACTGGTGGGTTTCCCGTGGCCTGCCGGAGCCGCCCACCCACCTTCCCCTGTCTTTCCTGAGGGCTGTTTTTATCCTTTGAGACTCCGCCCACACATGTATGTGGTGTTTCCCTGAAACCCCAGATGGAAAAACCCTCTTTCCCCTCTGTTCATCACACACTTTCACAAGAAAGCTTTTCCTTTATTATTTGGCTGACTTCCTGTGTCCTGTGGAGACACACCATCCTATCAGCAGACGTACAGATATTTTTTAACCACCATATTTCTTTTTTTAAAAAAAAAGTATAGTTGACAGAAGCTTGCACAATCCTAACAGCATATAGTTTGTATAGAAATAAAATACATAGATTGTGTAAATATCACCAGTTTATTTTTTGAACCATATGAGTCCTCAGTATCCCTGTATGTTTCAAATGACACCGGTGTCATTTTGTAAAGTCCAATGTTGCACAGAAGCTGTGGCTCATTGCAAGGGGTCAGAAGCTGGCAGAGAGAACAGGTGTCAATAGGTGGTCACAGACAAGCTGGCTTCCCAGGGCCTCCTCTTCCTCGCCTGCTGGTGGCATTGTCAGCTGGGGTTTGGAACGTGAGTGTGTGTATTGACCTGCTCAATAGAATGAGTTCAAATGGCCAGCCCAGTGCCGGGGTAGGAGCTCTGTGTTTTAAATTGTTCAAGGTGGAAGGCCTCCTGGCCTGGAAGGCATGCTCCATCGCATGGCCCATCAGTTTCCAGGTTTAGAATGAACACAAAGTTAAAAAGAACTGTGTTTTCTGGTGAGAGATCATCATCGTGAGCAACCAGGCAAGCCCTTATCGTGAGTTTGTATGCATTATATAAGGTGTTATGCTCAGAACTCGGTCTGTTCACATTGGCGCTTGCCTCTAGATGTCTGGGAAACTAGTTGAAGCAGAAAACAAATACATAGGTACACAAAGAAAATAACCACACACACACACACACACACACACATACATACACACACTGTGGTACATGTTAACGAGATACATAGAACACTGGTTGTTAACATGTCATTATTCAGCAGTTCAGGGGTGGATATGAACTTCATGACTTGTGCCACATCTACACCATCAGAACTTTTATCTGTTTAAGAATGTGCTAGTTTATATATGCCTCATCCGAAGTAGATCAGTGAAGTCCTGTGGTTGTCCTTTACTGCATATTCGCCTGACACATGTGAAGTTGAACTCTATGAAATTAATAGTTCACCATTTTTAAAAGTCCACAGAAAGCTCAGTTTCTCAATGCTCGAAGTAAATGTAACCACGAGAAATGAGAGTGCCGGTTATGTGTTCCATGTTCAATCTCCTGACACAGCCCCGGGGAGCTCTGGGGTTTGAAGGAGCGAGCAACAGTGTAGAATTGGCCTTGTAAGATTTCTCAGAAGAGGGGCCCTGGAAGGAGGGCTACACAGAGAAGAGGAGGAGGAGCAGGGTCCCAGGGGAGCAGCCGCAGTGGTATGGGGGAGGCCACGTGCACCAGTCATCAGGGGAGAAGCTGGAGGACCAGCGGAGAAATTCCTGTGTCGTTTGATTGAATCCCTGGTCCTTGTGCTCATTGCAATCATGTTTCTAAAGCCTCTGAGCCCAGTTTTAAGACCTCTGTGGCATCTCCTGAAAAGTTACTCTGTTGCCGTTACTGACACCTTGAGCAGGGTCAAGTATTCCTGGGGGAGGGCCTGTGGTTGTTGCCAGGCTGGCTGTGCTGGCACAAGCTCTGCCATGGAAGAAGGCACGCATCTGACGTCTGCAGACAGCTGCGGGGGCTATCGAATCCCAGCGAAGGCTGTGCTGCCACGGTTAGCAGCCGAGAGGATTGAGACTCCCTCCACTCCATTCTAGAAGTTCCCTTGGCCCGTCCTCTGGACATCCGTATATCTTCCTGGCCCATCCCAGTGCTACAGACTCCAGCCCCCAGCCAGGTGCAAGTAGTGGGTAACCACCCAGAACATGCCTCCGGGCTTATGCGAGAGGCATCGAAGATCAGTTTCCTAGGATCAGTTTCTGTGGCTGCCATGCCCCTACCAGGCCTTGGCTCATGCTCTGCCTGCTGTGTGTTCCAGCAGAGAACACTCAGGCAGCAGACCAGTGGGCCATGGAACAACATGAACCATATTTTTGTAATGAAAAGAGAACAACTTTGGTACGATGTGTTGATTAAACTCCGAGTGCTTCAAGTCATGGAAATGTGTGCTCAGCATTTGAGAGTGAGCTATAGTTTCAAAAATTCAGGGTAGGATTTATTCCTTCTAGTTAAGGGAATCAGTAAACAGGTATATGTACATAATTGGGGTTTTTTAAAGACATTTTTAAGAGCAATTTTAGGTTTACATCAGTATTGAGCAAAAGATACAGGAGAAAGAAATGCTGATAAGAAATTGCATAGCAGAGTGACTATAATATAAACACTGTGGTGTATATGTTCAATCAAAAAAAAATGCTAGAAGAAAGGATTTTTTTTAATGTTTGCACCATACTGAAATGATAAATGTTTGAAGAGACAGATATGTTTACCTTGATTTGGATATTACACCATGTGTGGCCATATTGAAAATCATATCACATTACCCCATAAATATGTACAATCCTTATGCATTAGTTAAAAAATAAAATATTGAGCAGAAGAAACAGAAATGTGCCCTAAACTCCTGTTCCAATTATCAACATTCCTGCCAGAGTGATACATTTATTACAGCTGATGAACCTACATTTTTAACACATCATCATCCAAACTCCATAGTGTGTACATATATTATTGACAGTTTGCTGATGTTTGCTGTATAAAGTTAATGATTTATATCTGGCAAAAGGATGTGTTCAAGTTACTCCTTTTTAGTTAATGCTGTCTAGATCCAACAAAAGCTTGAGAATCCAAGTATAAGCCAACAGAAGCAATCCATATGTTAACCTCAGGGCTGTGATGCAGGCTACTCACATACAAAGCTATAAAATGTCAAAATAATTTTATTTCTTCTAAATCTAGGAAAATCAGAACTCCTGGTGATTATGTTTCGTTTTCCTTGAAGCTATAGTGAATATCCTTTGTTTAGTTGAGTCCTCTAGCAAGTTTGGACTTGAATTTTAAAATGCAGTGTTTTATTATTACTTAGGTATGGTAAGGCCAGCAGATCTGGAGATGACTGGCATTGAAAAGATAGCTTATCACTCACAGTTCCTGAGAGCGAGGGGCAGCCAGGCTGTAGCACGTGGGAGGAGCTAGCTCCCCAAGGGTTCACAAAGCCCTAGATGTCAAAGCATCAGAAATACAGAAAAATTGGAGCACATGGTGAATACTCTGTGTGTGTGTGTGTGTGTGTTCATGCCTGCACACTCATCTTTCCATTAACTTGTGTATGTAGAAGGGAGAGATGTGTATCTATTAAATTCCAGGCAGTATTTTTGCCTGATGCCAATTTAGCAGGGAAAATAAAATCTTTTTTAAGTTTAACATAAGCCTGTTCTTCTGGAAGACTGACTTATCAGTGAAATAACTATGTAAGGTAACCTCAGATACTGAGAAATTCTATGGAGAAAAATAAGGGCAGCGGAGGAACCAAAGGGAACTGAAGTCACTATTTTGAGCTGAAGTTCCCGGAGGCCTCTAGATAGGAGTGATAATTTCAGCAGAGGAGGTTACAGTGAGGGAGCGGGGTGGTTGTGCAGGCGTCTGCAGAGACCATGAGTGCAGAGTTACAAAGAGGAGATGGGGCTTGGCGGACTCAAGGGAGAGCAACAAGCCCTGTTGTTGGGGGAGCTCTGTGAGAAGAGCACCTCGGAGGGGATGAGATTGCGGGTTGACCAAGAGGCAGGTCCCGAAGGACATTGGAGACCACTGAAGGATGATGGGAAGTTGTGTGTTTCTGTGGTGCTGGAAACCTTAAGACACGTGAAGCCCTGTGAAACCAGGAGCTAAACTTCAGCCTCAGAATGCAGAGTAAAGTAGCTATCACCCCAGCCTGTTTCCTTATGTTCTACACTATTAAATTTTTTATATTCATTTGGAATGGTTTCCTTTGTGAATGGGGAAGCTGAATATCTTTTCCCCCAAAGATCTACATTTAGAAATGATTTTTGCAGTTTAAAACAAATCAAACAAATAGAAACTTCTCCACTCAATGTGAACATTTCTTCAGACCAAGGAAAGCTTTAGGTCATGACTCAAAATGATTTTCTGTACCATTGAGTGCCTTGGCATACATGTGGCATTTAAATAAAATGAAATACAATTTGAAAACCTGCCACACTTCTGTAAACCCAGGAGAAGAAAAAAAAGACCATGAACAATCAACATTCGACTTTTATTTTCCAGTAAACCTAAGTGGTTTTTTGCATTTGGTATCGTTTATTGAACGTAAAGTAAAAACCGCCCACACTTCACTTACTGTAAGAGCTCCCACAAAGAAAACCTCATTTCAAATCTAATTGTGGACATTGTTCCTTTATTAAAAATTCATAGGGTTTGTGAATATGTCACATAAGAACTGGAGTCTTCATCATTTCTCCAGCTTTTTTTCCTGCCGCCAATTCTGACCAGAATTTTAAAGCAGTCACATCTAGAAAGGTGTTCTTTAAAGAAGAACAACACAAAAAGAATGAAGCAGGGAAGAAGAGAAACTGTGAACGTAAACAGAAAGCCCTGGTGATGGCATGCTGCCGCTCCCCAGCTGTGCTTTGGTAGGTGTAGGACAATGGACAAGGGCAAACGATCTTCCATTACCCTCTACATGCTGTTATTGCTATTAACTCCTTCCTCTCAGCACTGATTTAATGTGTCATGAATTAGTATCTGATGGTGGTTGTTTTCCGCAGAGGGAAGAAACCATGAGACTTGATTTCTTCTCTTCCCTAGTTCTGACGCCTCTCCACCCACATTAGTCAGACCTAAGAAACACACCACCATCCACACTGTGTATGTTTGTTTGCTGCAACGGACAAGACAAGCAGTGCTATGCAGTTACATGCTCTGATTGGGCTTCATGTTGAGCCCCTGTTGCTCATACTTTATGTGATAGCAATGATTTGATTGGCATCAAGAAGATGCAGAGACACTCATGTGCCATATAACAACTTTTTGGGTCAACACTGGACCACTCAGGTTATGGTGGCTCCCTAAAATAACAAAGGAGCTGAAAAATTCCTGCCCCTTGGTGACATCATAGCCATCATAATATCTTAACACAATGCAAAACTCACATGTTTGTCATGACATGTGATGCTTGTATAAACACATCTACCGCACTGCCAGTACAATGATGGACAATACATACTACTGTATTTTAATCATTTTAGAAAATATCCCTTCTACTTATAAAAATATTCACTGTAAAATGGTATGCTGTGATAGACTGGAAGCAGCCTGGTGCATCTTATGTTTACTGAGTCTCTTGATTGCAAAAAAGAGGCCACACTGAGTGAGTGACTACCAGGTAGGTCTTTGCACAATGAGAAAATCTCCTACCAACACATTTCTCAGAATATATCATGTTAATTAATTAATATATATGTTAAGCAATGCAAAATTGCAAGAAAATTTGTAAATCACCTAAAATAAGAATATGTAACTCAATACAACAAAGTTGTGATTGCATGGCACAGAGGAAATATACTTTTCTGGGTTTCATTTATAAATTCACTGTAATTTCATTATGTTTAACTTCCGGAAGCCACCTTTTCTGCTAATATAAACTTATTTTTGCAATTTAACTCAGTAGGGAGCTTACAGGTTGATAATCAATTTCAGATCAACAAGACTCTAATTGGAAGGACACAACTATAATCCTCATTTTATTCTGCAACAGATTTGGTGTTTTCCCTCTTTAAAATAAATGTTCCTTTTTACATCTACCTGGAAGGCAGAACAACAGAGAAGGAGAGAGGGAGAGAGGAAAAGAAAGACAAAGGGCAAAAGCCAGGTGGGGGTGGTGGTAAGAAATCTTTCATCTACTGGCTCACTCCCCAAATGCCCACAATAGCCAGGACTGGACCAAGTTGAAGCCGGGAGCCAGGAACTCCATCTGGGGTCACCACATGGGTGGCAGGGGCCCAAGCACTTGAGCCATCATCTGCTGCCTCCCAGGATGCATTAGCAGGAAGCTGTACCCGAAGCAGAGGAGCTGGACCTGGCACCAGCCCTCCAGTATGGAACGCTGGCATCCCAGGTGACATCTTCACCCACTGCATCACTATGCCCGTGGGACACTTTCTCTTTAATTTATTGCCTTTCCTAACATGGCCCACTCATCCCCTTGGTTCCTAAGTATGTGATCTAATAGCAGGTGACATATCCAGAAAGTTCTTGCCATTGTTCTGAATTTTGGGAGCTGGATTAAAACACCAGGTCTTTCCCTCTGATCTGGGCCACAGGGTTTTACAAATCAGAACAGAGATGCCACTGCCAACCCCCCACATACACACACACACACACACACACACACGCTCTGGCCATCTACATACATATTTTGCTCTCATCTGCGCTGCCAATTAAACAACCCAAAAGCCAGTAGGAAAAAAAAGGCCAGAATAGATTTTTTGCATGGGGCAAATACTCACTGTGAAGATGTGCTAGAGAAGCTGCCTTTGGGGGGATTTTTGCTGCTGTTGCAACCAAAAGCATTCCTTAAAGGGGGTCTGGCTTTTTAACTGTCAAATTATCTGACGGTTGTGCCAGTAATGTTTCATTTCTTTTAGCTTCTCCAAAAGGCATCCCACGTCAGCCTCTCCAATGACTCGTGAGATGAAGTTTGAAAGCATAAAGCGGAAAAGCTGAGGAAACTGGGCCCCAGGGAACTGGTGACAAGAGCTCTCCTCTGGTATGCAAATTTGTGCTACCAAACTGCTTTGTAGGTTTCCTAGATGAGGCAGAGAGAGCAAGGTCCCCAGATCAGATCTCGGGATTTTCCTTTGCTGAGAATGAGTTAGTAGCTGCCAGAACAGCTGAGGACTCTGCAAAGCACACAGTGCAAACCCCTGGTGCTTCCGGCATCTCCAGAATGAGAGTAATCACTTGGTGGAGGGATTCCTTCCTGGTTTATTCAGCCCCGGGCTCTGGCCAGCTCCACAGTATCTCCCCTTCCTACTATCTGAGTCTCTCGTTCACCATGTCAGCTGGAAAGGATAGCTGGTTTCCAGAGCCCTGCCTGTGGCTGGCTGCCCGTGTGACGACATTGCTTGGGTTAGAGACACTGTATTGGGTGCAAACAAGTCAGAGTAAGATGGAAAGGGGTTGGACTGAGACGAGGCCAGGGAAGGAAAAATCACAGTCACCCAGCTGCCTCCCCACCCTGCCATTCACGTGGCCCTGGCCAGCCCTCCCACTCTGACAGCCTCGACTCCCACTGTTGCGTTCATTAGGCAGTGGAAATGCGGCTAGGGCATGGGGGAGCTGGAGATGCACACAGGGAGGACATCCACAGCAGGCCTTGATGGCGGTGCTACTTACACCTGTACTGCCTAGGTGTAGTTCTGGCCTCAGCCCACCCATTTTCCCTCAGTGCACGTCAAGTATTTGGACAAGTTGGACCCAAGTGGGGCTGCAGATCAACCCTAGAGAGTCACGTTTTTGCATTTGTTCCCTCTCTCTTTATCTAAATGTTCCATTATTCTCTAAGAAAAAATGTGCCTCTCAAGAAAACAGGAGCCTTGCATTGTCTTCCAGGAGAGATTTCTGCAACTCTATTCACATCCTTCCCCTGCCAACCTCTGTGACTGAAGTAGAGGGGTTAGAAGGGCTGACTGGGTGAGGGCCCGTCAGGATGCAGCAAAGCCCCAGGCCCTGACTGCCACGGAGCCTCGGCCTGCGTCTGCCGTCTTCTGGCAGTTTCCTTCCCAGCAACCTGGGCTTCGTTACACTTCGCGCTAGCGGCTCATCCTCTGCTTTCAGCCTACTTTGTTCTTTATTTTTCTTGCTTTTGCTGTGGGTTGGGGGCCTCAGAGCATTTCCTCTGCAAGCCTAGCAATGCATTAGTAAGTAGTTTTCTCTAGAATCTATGTGCTTTCTTATAATCGGCATGCTCCAGAGAGCATCTAGTTTGAAGCAGAGAGCAAGCCCAAGTCTTTCTCACTTCTCTGTGGCCCCCGTTGTATTACTGCAGACTCCTTGAGGACGGGGTATGAGTCTTGCTCACCATTTTGTTCTTGGTATCAAGCACAGTGACCTGCATACCGTAAGCATTTAATAAACATCTGTGGAACGAAGGCGTCCCCAGTGGGTGGAACTAGCCCTTTATCAGGATTCCCCTGACTTCACATTCTTCAGATTTGTCTGGTTCTTTGCTGGAGAAAACCTCACCTTCTCAGCTCTCCAGATCTGTAACAACAGAGGTCCCTGCTTAGGACCAGCTCAATCCTGGGCTTTGCCATTCAATAGCTTGCTGACCTTGGGGAAAAGATCCAGAGGCTTAGCATGCTGAACCATCGTTTCTTTTCATTTGTGAAACTTTCCTAATAACCGCTATCTCATAGGTGGTGTGGGTTTTCTTGGTGAGATCAAGGGTGCGAGCTGCTTCCCATAGGGGCTGTATGATACTGAGCTGATTTCCCAGTGAGGCCTCTGGGGAGCATGGTTGGCTGGGGGAGAAGTGGGAAGGGAAAGAACTCCCCTTTCGCTTTACAGGCCTCAGCTTTGTTTGAACTCATTACATGCATCAGTGTTAATATCTTTAAAATAAAAATCTCCTTGTAAAAATATTAGTTGGCATCTCCCTAACGTATATTGATGTCTATTCCCAGATTGAAGAGAACTGTGTCATTGCATTTCCATACCAATTTTCCTGCTAGCAAAAATGACGATTGAATTAGCTAATAATTAAGAATGGTAGCAAGAGTTTGGAGAGTGTGTTTGAACGAAGAAAATAGTAACCTCTATTGAAATAAGGGTTTGGTTTTAGGGGACTGTACTGTAGGAAATCTGAAAATCCTGGTGCATTTTATGGTATGTTCATCTTGTGTCTTACTGTTACCTTTACCCTGTTCATCAGTCTGTGTTACAGAGACTGTGTCAAATTGATATGTTGGATACATACACCAACACATGTCTATTTCATTGCACAAGTAATAAAATCATTATCCTAATTGCCTTAATAGTCAAGGCCTGGTGGATGCTTGTGGTTTGGCAACACTGCATTTCCCAGATGCTGACACTTCATACAACTGCACTGTTTAACCACCACTAGTTGCCCATTATTTTCTTAAGTCATTATTTTACAATAAACATTATCCCACAATAAGCCATAAAATTTAGCATTGCTCATGAATATGGATGTCAGAGGACTTTAAAAGCAAAAGATCTTTTTCATTAAGATGAGAAAGTGAAAAAATGTGACAATAGTAGTGAGAATCTAAAAAAAAAATATGTATTTGTTTGGGTTGGGTTTAAGCCATCTAGCTGAGAAAATAATAAAGTGCAGTAGCAATATACTGTAATTCTCAAAAAGCTCATTCAGCATAATTTCTTTTTTATAAATAAAAAGCCATAAATAAATATGATGACTGTAGGCTAATGTGAAATTATATTCAGTACCATGGACCAGATGTTTTTCTCTCCTATCTTTGTTTTCTTAAGGTCAATTTTTGTTGCTCCTCCCTCTGCCTTTCCCTGATATATTTAAGTAATCTGTGAATAAATAACTGGGGGTGGCATTTGCTCCTTTTCTCAAGGGATCTTGTTTTTGCACAAGAAAGAATTCAGAACTGAGACAGAGGGTAGTGTTAAGTGAGCCGGCCAAGTTTGATGAATATAAGTACACCTGGTAAACCAGGTGGGCATCTCAGTCTGCATTCAGATTGGGGGCTTATAAGGGCATAGGGCCTATTTCTTCCCAATATTTCTCCAGGAAAAGGGTTTGCTGGGTGTGCAGTAGATAAAATTCCTCCCAAGGTTTTATTACCCAGTGCTGTCAGGCTGAGTAGCCCACTGGGTCCCTTCTTTGGGGGACAGCCTGGGACTGCCTATTAAGTTATTGGGGTACAGGTAGGAATTGGTATTGTAAATTACAGGGCTTCTTCCAAGGTGTGCTTTCCACATTTTGTAGTGACCTTCAGCCCTGTGTCTAGGGCTGGAGGCTTCCCCTCAGCAGTTATTCCCTGAAAGAACTTCCCTGGAGTATTTCTGGCTTGCAATGGCCCCCTGAAATCCCTGTGTGTGCCAGAAACCCTGATGCTACATTACTACCAACAGCAGCAAGACCATAAAGACTGTCACCAAGAAAGAACTAGGACGATCTTCTTGTTATCTTCTGAATCCTGAATTTCCCAGGGGACAATAAAGCACCCCGCTGTGCCCCTCAAACTGCCTCCCACTTTTCCTGTGAGCACTTCCATTTGTATCTTGCTAGAGATGACCAGGAGCACCGAAGATCTGGCCCCTTTCATCAAATGCTCCCTTGCAGACTAGAACTTCCCAATTGGATATCCTGCCACGCATACTTTTGTGCTGGGCTCTTATGCCCTGGTAGTCTTACACTAAGTACCACCACCAGGCCTTCAAGGTCACCCTCTATGATGCAACCACACTGTTAATGAGGCCCAGGGGAGTAATAAAGACCATCTCAGAGGACCCAAGGCTCCCAGTATCTTTGCTCATGGGTTACAGAGCATGAACACTGGCTGTGGATATCATTTAGTGGAAGAGAAAGCGAGGTCTCTGGCCTGGGGCAACACACTGGGAGTGAAGGGGTCCTACTAAGTCTGTGAAGTCCTGGAGCGAACATGACTGCATGGCTAATGCTTTATTCATCAGGGTGCAATGGCATCATTAACAGCACATTAGTTTAAAGAGTAACTAACATGTTCTTTGGGACCCTACTGAGAGAAATGCTAAACAGGATGAGCAACTGGCTCAGGCTGGCCTTGGTGAGATCTGGGTTTTATTGCAAGTACATTTGCATGGATTAAAGGGCTCTAGCCAAGGCTTTCTGGAAATTAGATAACTCATTTACCAGAGTTTGAAGCCATTTAAGGGTCAGTTATTTACCCATAACAATCAAAATGTTCTACTTTCTAACTTAATATGTTCTCCGTGGTTGGGTCAAGGTGTAAAATGAATACATAATGAAAAAAAAAAACTGAGTGCAAAGCAGCACAAATTATAGAATCATATTGTCACTTTTTCTTTATTTAAGAAGGTAATAATATTTATAGAAATTCCTTTTTGTATATCAGTGTAGCCAAAAAGGGAAGCTTGTGACCAATAATGCCTTTCTATACTGTGCAAGAATAAAAAGTAGTCGGGATTTTTGGCTGCACACTGAGTTTACAGAATTGGCCGAGGTTGATGGCTGAGTCTTTGAAGCCGGGAGTCCTCCTGAAGTCATGTTCCAGAGGCAACCTTCCCTCTTGCAAGGGGGCTCTTTCCTCTGATCTCCCTGGTTCCTTCTCAGCAGTCCATAGCTTATGTAGTTACACCGTTCTGTTTATTTTTGTCTCCTTGGTAGAACTTGTCAAATATGAATGTGAAAAGAAGAGAGAGAACGCAAACTCAGAAAGAAAACAAATAAATAAAACCTGTCAGTTGAGGGGAGGCAAGAATGATCTGATGTGTCCTTAATCCATTTCCTACATTCATCTGTGACTTACTTGGGTGGTGGCTGAGGCCTCACTGCCCCTATCCTGGAGATGGAAGAGGCCCTTTTCATGGCCAAGCATCACTGCAGAGGAAGGATTTGAGGACAGAATTCCTCTCCGACCCTCCAAGTGGAGAGAGAACTCATGAAAACTGTGACCACCACCCCCAACAGTGGGTGGCCGCAGCCGTCACTGCTGGGGACTGCACAGTTGCCTGTCAAAAACATTCTGGAGACATCTGAATGTTGGAGAAGTTGGAACTGATGGACTATTAGCCTTCATCCAGTTCTTTGATGCTCCCCATGCTCTCCTCGGTATGTTTGTCCTGAACCCAAGGGACTTAGAAAAGCATTGCTTCAAGACAGACTCTTCTAGTTTAAATCAGTCTACACTGAGGTCAGTGATGGTCTGGCTACTTACTAATTTACTTACCAGCAGAGTCAACCAATGACAGCTTTTCCTGTGGGAGGTGTATTTTGGAAGGTAGAAAGCAGCAACGTGTGACGGTTGAATGTGTCTGCAGTTGATCCACTAACAAGGGGAACGTGTTGGAGCACTACCTATTTCACAAGTCTTCACAGTCTTCAAGCATACTATCGCTCTTTCCAGAAAACCTGAAGCAGTCCAAATATGGAAGACACTGTATTTTAAATCTGTCTATACACAGACTTTGAAATTACTTATTATCACACTAGCAACCATGCCTGTTTTTTCTTTGCTGCTTTTAACAGAAAGAGTTGCACTTGGTCCTTAAGGTCTCAAGATTACTCTTTTATTATTTGTTCAGTGTAGAAATAGACAGTATCTTTTTTCTCCAAAAGCAAAGAATTCCTGAGAAAAAAATCCTTTTACCTCTGTCATTTCCCTACATTTATTGTACATTTTTATATTGAATGTTGAATACTTTTTGTGTGAAAAGATAATTACCTTTTGTACTATACTTGTCCATGCTGGTTGAGTTGTCTCTTTGGAGAATTTAGTCATTTTTTGTTTGATTGCATGGTTTCAGAAGGAGACCTTCTTTCGCTCCCTTGCCCTCCTTTCCCCATTCTCGCTCGCTCTCTCTCTTGTGTCTCAAGTTCTTTGAAGTCAGACATGTCATGAGTAAAACCGTATCCATTCAGTAACCAACGATTCTCTCCTTAAGATGGAAGGAAGATGATTTATAGCTTAAAATTGGCTGCTAGACAAAGTAGAAAAATGGACGATGTAATCACAGACCCATAATGGAATTTCGTGTTTGAGAAATGACCAGATCTGCTTTATGTCCTCTGTGGTGCATGCCAGCTTGAAACTTCTCTTTTCTTCCAGTGACTTCACTTTTCTAGTACTGTGCATATATGCCTTTGTTGCACTAATGTACTGCTTAATGGGTCTGGAGATGGAGTTATTTATAGATTTCGGCTCATTCAAAGAGCAGCTGTGAGAAGTCTCACAAAAGGAGAACATCACTGTAACCTGTTTATGACCCTACATCGGTTGCCAGGGAGGCGTGGAATCTTAAATCATAGGGGATGACTTGTTAAGTACACCAAGAGCTTATCTTGAAAGATCTGACAAAATTTCTTTTTTAAATTGTCTTCCTTTGATACTTGAAATTCATCTGTGTTCTGGTTTCCAAGAGAAATTTTCCCCTTTGTGTTATCTTTCAAAACTTCAAGCCTTAGGATTCATCCCTGGAACTGAAGTTTCCTTTGCTTTTTCCTTTGTCCCTTTATTACCTCCTTCGTTTTCATTTTTTCTTCATTGCTACCTGTCTCCCTTTCCTCCATGCATGAATTTATTTGAAAATATATAGATATATACTCCATGTATAGTTTTTCACTAATATTCCTTTTCCATGAACTTTTGAACTTCTCATATGCATGGGTTTCAAATTTTTTACACCAAAGTAAATTTTAATCCTCATCACGTACATACATATATGTGGAAAGGCAGCACCTGCCACATTCCAGGTTCTGAGCTTGCCAGCTGCAGTCTCTGCAAAGATGACTAGTTGTCTTAATCATGCTACACTTGTAGTTTACTAGGGAGACAGAAATTACCAACTCACTCACATGTGGAGTGACAAGTGCTGGTGTAGAGAAAGTGCAGGCTACCGTGGGAACACAGGAAGAGGGAGTCCTTATCTCTTTTGTCTTTTTGCCTCGTAAAGAAAAATGAAACCATACTTCAAACAGAAATGATCTCTCTTCACAGGTACACTGTGATGTGATCTATGTGAAATCATGACAATTTTCATTTTCAGTGAAAATCACTTCTTTGGTGATTTTATAAGTATGTGAGTACAGGTTAGATATTAAAGAAGTACCTTTTGATTTCATGGATTCGATATAAAGTGCTATAGAGTTCACTCCTACCTAAATTTATCTTTTCCCAGCTGCATGCTCTGTCCATACCATTCCCAAGAAGAGACTTACCTACTTATCACTAAAGGGGAGCATTTTAGTTTTATTTGGTACAAAATTCCTAATTGGCAATCCTCTGATTCGAAATTTCCATTACTTCTTAATCTAAATCTTTTTCTTTTTTTAAGTTTTATTTAGTAAATATAATTTCCAAAGTACAGTTTATGGATTACAATGGCTTCCCCCCCATAACTTCCCTCCCACCTGCACCCCTCCCATCTCCTGCTCCCTCTCCTATTCCATTCACATCAAGATTCATTTTCAATTATCTTTATATACAGAAGATTGATTTAGTATGTATTAAGTAAAGATTTCATCAGTTTGCACCCACACAAAAACAGTGTAAAAGTGTAAAATACTGTTTGAGTACTAGTTATAGCATTAACTCACATTGGACAACACATTAAGGACAGATCCCACATGAGGAGTAAGTGCACAGTGACTCCTGTTATTGACTTAACAAACTGACACTCATGTTTATGGCATCAGAAATCTCCCTAGGCTCTAGTCATGAGTTTCCAAGGCTATTGAAGCCTCTTGAGTTCACTGACTTCGATCTTATTTAGACAAGGCCATAGTCAAAGTGAAAGTTCTCTCCTCCCTTCAGAGAAAGGTACCTCCTTCTTTGATGGCCTGTTCTTTCTACTGGGATCTCACTCACAGAGATCTTTCATTTAGGTGGTTGGTTTTTTTGTTTGTTTGTTTGTTTGTTTGTTTTTTGCCAGAGTGTCTTGGCTTTCCATGTCTAAAATACTCTCATGGGCTCTTCAGCCAGATCCAAATGCCTTAAGGGCTGATTCTGAGGCCAGAGTGCTATTTAGGACATCTGCCATTCTATGAGTCTGCTGTGTATCCCGCTTCCTATGTTGGATCATTCTCTCCTTTTTTTATTCTATCAGTTAGTATTAGCAGACACTAGTCTTGTTTGTGTGATCCCTTTGACTCTTAGACCTATCAGTGTGATCAGTTGTGAACAGAAGTTGCTCACTTGGACTAATGAGATGCCATTGGTACATGCAATCTTGATGGGATTGTATTGGAATCCCCTGGCACATTTCTAACTCCACCATTTGGGGCAAGTCCGATTGCGCATGTCCCAAGTTGTACATCTCTTCCCTCTCTTATCCCCACTCTTATATTTAACAGGGATCACTTTTCAGTTAATTTTCAACACCTGAGAATAATTGTGTGTTAATTACAGAGTTCAACCAATAGTATTAACTAGAACAAAAAAATACTAAAAGGGATAAAATATTAAATTACATCAACAGTCAGAACAAGGGCTGATCAAGTCACTGTTTCTCATAGTGTCCCTTTCACTTCAACAGGTTTCCTTTTTTGTGGTTGGTTAGTTGTCACTGATCAGGGAGAACATATGATATTTGAACCTTTCAACTGGTTTATTTCACTCATCATGATGTTTTCCAGATTCCTCCATTTTGTTGCAAATGACCAGATTTCATTGTTTTTGACTGCTGTATAGTATTCTGTAGAGTACATGTCCCATAATTTCTTTATCCAGTCTACTGTTGATGGGCATTTAGGTTGATTCTAGGTCTTAGCTATTGTGACTTGAGCTGCAATAAACATTAAGGTGCAGACAGCTTTTTTGTTTGCCAATTTAATTTCCTTTGGGTAAATTCCAAGGAGTGGTATGGCTGGGTTGAATGGTAGGGTTATATTCAGGTTTCTGAGGAATCTCCAGACTGACCTCCATAGTGGCTTTACCAGTTTGCATTCCCACCAACAACCTTTTTCCCCACATCTTCACCATAAATCTCTTTTTCAAAACCTGAATTCTACTTTTAATGGAAAGAGTTGCACTTGGTCCTTAAGGTCTCAAGATTACTCATTTATTATTTGTTCAATGTAGAAATATATAATATCTTTAAAAAATCATTTTACCTGCCATTTCTGTACATTCATTGTACATTTATATTAACCTGCTTTGCCACAACACCAGCCCCCGATATACCCACTTTCAATAGGAGCCTGTATTTTGTAAACAGTTACAGATGAATTTTATTATTCAGAATCTGTGTCTTTTGTTCTTGTAAAAGTTCAGGAGAGTTAGAAGGGGTTGCAGTTAAAGAGTGGGAGCAGTCTTTATCTTCTTTTTTTTTAGGCCAAATAGTATTATTATTATTTTGCTGAGGTTTCAAGAACTATTTGCCACATTAACATAGCCCAATGAAATACTAACCATAAGTATATTTCATTAAATAGTTGTGAAGTTGGACATGACATTTTGTGCATGAATATATCTTAGCAAAGAACAGGTTCTGTATCCATTAAGCCCTGGACAAAGCTGTTCTGTTATCCTTGACATTTTGTACAGCTGATTGTTTTCTGGTGATCATACTGCACTAAAAGCTGTAAATAGAAACTGCCAATTTCATAATTGGTCATGAATCTCTTTGAAAGCTTTTATAGTTGCATGGAAAGAAAAAGCCAAGAGAGACAAAAATTCATACATCCTTTAAATTACATTACATGGTTTTATAAAAGAATTGTGGAAAATGAGATATTCTGCTACAGTTTAGGTGTGGCACAGAAAACCAGGGCAACACTTTCTTTTGGAAATATCAAGTGTTATTCACTCTTTCAGAATTAATTACATAATTATCCACCAGAACACAAAGATCCCAGGGTACCCTAATGGAAACACTACACTTCCAAATAAAATAATAATAATTATCCCCTACTATATTCAAAGTGCTTTATTAGCCATAATTTTTAGCTCCCCACATCTCTGTGTGTAAATAAACATCATTAAGAATGTTAATCTTTCATCTAGTTTAGAAATAAGAAAACTAAGGCAAAGAAATTGATTTGAATGATGAATTAGGCATTATGGTCTTGAATCATGTAAGGAGGAAAGTATTCAATAGGAACTATAGACATTGGAGTCCAAAAATAGCTCTTCATAAATTATGATGCAGTAATTAATTTAAAAATATTACCTTTCTTCTAAGCTGACTGATCACATTAGCTTAAATTTTGTAATGAGCATCGTGGCGGCCTTAAGACTATGGGAAAATGCCTAAGATTTGGCAGAAGTAACCTTGTGGTCGCCTTCCTAGGCACATGGTAACCACATGAAGTTGTATAGATTGGGAGATTGAAAAGATGTAATACACTGAATGGTGTAGAGTTAGATTAGGGGATAAATCAAGGCTTACCCAGCCCATCTTGCCACTGCAGTAATGCTTTGATTTTCTTTCTCTGAGGAAGCAGTTGCATTTTGTTAAGATGGCCATGAAAACTGCTGGTAGGAGCTATGGACCTCTAGGACGTTTGATGCCCCTTTATGGAACAGTAGCCACAAAGCTGAAAACTACCACTGGAACCAAAGAGAACCAGGACTGTCCCTAAAACATGGTTAGCAGAAAGTCAAGGTGAAATGTGACCAGTTGTCACTAGTCATGAAGCTCACCAGGTTAAAGCGATGTTGCTGATACAGTGTTCCAACTCTGCAGACTCATGAGACAGGACAAAGAATTAGGATTGGTGCCTATTTGGAAAGAACTGGATCTTGGAGGAGTCCAGCCAACCAGACTTCAGATGTGGGAGACAAGGAAGACAAATAGAGACCTTGCGATTGTCTGAAACATCTCTACTACAAGGCTGTCTGAGCAAAAGGAAGAACACATTCTTGCCCGCCTCCACCTTGGTGTTCTGAAATGGTCAGAGGTGGAAGCAAAAAAAAAAAAAATGCTGTGAAGTTCCATTGTCAAAACATTGCTGCTCAGTGGACAGCTCACGGGGAACCATCTCTATCTGATGGTACTCATTGCTTGTGATAATTGATGTCCAATGTCTAAGCAAGTTCTGACTTCATTTGGATGATGGAATTTAATGGCAAGGTATAACATATTTGTTCTGGGTATAATTTGCCTCTAAATTTGGAATCATTCACTGCTGGATGATGAAGATGTTCCATCTTCCTGATAGACAAGTGGGAAAGAAAATCCCCCTTATGCCTGTCTAGTTGGAGACCAGAGATTTATGAAGACCTTAGAAACAGTTTCCTCATTATCCATCCGTTCTTGAGACACTGAAACCCAAGCTGCCGTGTGTATTAGCCTTCTGCTCAGCTGGCCAGAAGCTGTTTTTGACAGTACAGTGCCCAAAAGATTACTGATTCTGGCACCCAAGAACCAAGGAAATGAAAGAACTTATCATAAAAGTTTCAGACCTCACACTGAATGTACTGACAAACCAACCATAACATTCTGTTCTCAAATTACCATTCACAGAAACATGGTTTAGAAAAATTCCTAGATGTACACTTAAATAAAAGTAAATATTCAAACTCATTTGTCATGCACAGTGTCCTTTGCTCAGTTGCTTGTGTCGGTTTTGACTTGGTGAAAGTGCAGTTAAAATATGAAGGCTCTGTGCGTTTGCATTTCCCTGGGCAGAGGGAAGGCACAGCAGAGCATTTTATAAATAGTGCGAGAACAGTGTAACTTCGCTTAATGCTTTATTGTTACTTGTACATATGAGAAAGGTGCTTTAAAAATATAATACAAATTCACATATACAAGCTGTGTAATTCTAAGGAAAATTGAGACTGAAAGAATGGGGGCCAGTTAAATTTATCTTTCTGTAAAGCTGAAAAAAAAAAAAATGCTTTTCCTTCTCCACAACCCTCTGGATGTTCTTGGAAGGACCACGTGCTATTCTTCCTTTTTGCCTTTTGCTCACCATTGTCATCGAGGTTCCTTCTTTTCCAGCCTCACGGTGAATGGGTTCTTGCTTTTTTCTTCCCCTTCCCAGCTTTTTGCCCTCCCTGATTACATTTCACAGACGACCGTCTTCCCAAATAACAACATCAATTAATTTCTTAACTTAAAAAAAAAAATCCCATTGAGTCCTGAGCCTGCCCTCACCATTGATGTGTAGTGTGTGGGAGAGGCTGCGCAGGGACTGATAAGCCCCGTTTTCTGAAGGTGCAGCAGGAGGAGGCAAGCGCCTGATGCATGCACTCGTGCCTCTGTCTGCTCAGCCAGCCCGCCCAGGACCAGCACGCAGGTTGACCCATGCCCAGAAAGTGAGCTACCAGTCAGGCAGCCGCTGAGGGCTGAATGCCACTTCACGCGTGTGTCTGAGACTGGAGAAGTTGTGATTGGTTGGTTTCTGTTTCTGAATAGACAACAGCTTGTCCCTTGCAGTTCGCTCTCGGTTCCTGGGGAGGGTTTCTCACCACGCTCCCGTCCCCTTTTGCAGAATCTGATGACCTCCCGGGGGAACCTGCACTCGGGCATCAGCGTGCTCCTGCCTGCCAGGATGCTCCCCATGCAGTGGTAGACGTGGGCCGAGCTGCCAGCATCACCCCGTGTTCTCAGACGGTTCCTCAGATGATGGCTGCAGGTAAATGTCGATGGTACACACGGGACACAAACTGGATGGGTCGAGTTGCTGCTGCCGGAACCTCCCCAGCCGTGGAATTATGCATTGAACTTGGGAGTCTGGGCCCTTAAGGCAATCAGGCCATGCATCTCAGCAAAACCAAAGAGCATGAAGTCAAATTTCACGCACTCCACTGTTTCTGTTGGATTCTCTCTGTGTAACTCGCTTTTTAATTTTATTTATTCATAGTGGTTTTCTTTCTTTTTTTTAATGAAAGTGCCTTTAAGAAATAGTTTGGAAAAATCACTTTACTCAGACACCTGCATTTTCTTAATATAAATGATTTAAAAGCTGGTAAGGGAGGGAGTACGGTACAGAATACCCCTCAATAAATCCAGGCAGGAGCAGTTCTACTTGACAGCTGCCCTTCTACTAGATAGTTCGAAGCCGTGCCTACTCCAGAATTACTCTTGGAAGCATGAATTTGTTTATTTTTAGTGCACTAAGCCATCTGACTTGTTTTACCAAGAGGCTGTCAGTGCTTCGCCTCTCAGCCCCGTCACTTCTCTGGGAGAAGGAAGCGAGTTTTCAGGTTTTTTTCCAGGGGTATCTCCTTAATGGCATGCTGTGTGTAATGTAAGCTACATGTCATTAAGTCTCCTCCCAGAAACTGTTTGCAAATGCTTTATAGTTACGTCTGGAGAAAACATTGCCGTTGATCCGTTGATTATAGTGCTTTCTTTGTGTGTGTGTATTGGAGGGGGGGAGGGCTTGGAAGTGCACTACATGGAGCCTCACATCTCCAGAAACGTGCCTTCCTTTAAAACAAACATTCTTTGCTTATTGATTCTACGTTGCCGGTTCTTTTTCCCTCCAGCAGCCGACGGTCTGGGGAGTATAGCGATAGACACGACCCAGCTCAACATGTCCGTGACAGATCCCACAGCCTGGGCCACAGCCATGAACAACTTGGGCATGGTTCCCGTGGGGTTGCCTGGACAGCAGCTCGTGTCTGGTAAGCTTGACCCTGGTTTCGAAGAGGCTCGCAGCAGTGCCAAAGGGTGTGGGTGACAGGTGCCCGATCATCTCTGCCCATGGCGAGTGCCGAACACGGCCCGAGATCTAAGCCTGAGGCATGCTTGGCAGGTCATGGTGGAGATTCTTCTGCACGCCTCCCTGCCCTCCTGCCTAGTAGCTGTTCACAGTAAAAGCCCCCTTTGCTGTTACTGCACTGGGCAGTGTTGTCTGTCCTTTGTAACCTTGAAACCTCAATGGCTTTGTGTTTTTAAATTGGTAAATAGAATGGCTAATATGTGCTTCCCAGGTTTCAAGACCCATTCACGTACATTATTGTGTTCAATTGTACCGTCTTCCCTCTGAGACAGCTGCGTACTGAGGTTTGTTGCTGCTGCTTTTGTTAATGCTCCCATTTCACAAGTTGGGGCAGAAGGCCAGAGTTTTCGTGACTCTTCTGGCCTTGAAGTAGCCAAAGGTAAAATCTCAACTCATCTGGTGCAAAAGTTTGCATTTTCTCTCTAGCACACTTTATAATCATAATACAAGGCGTTTCATAGAATGCTTAGAAATGTCCAGAGCCAAAGATTTTTCTAGATTTCATCGTGTAGCTTGTGTTTGTTGAAGGTTCTACACGTGCCCTGTAGAAAGTGCTTTTGGACTATGGTGTGTGTGTGTGTGTGTGTGTGTGTGTGTCCTTGAGGAGCCTGTCACCCTGAATTGGAAAGAAAGGAAAACAGCACCTGAAAAGCAGCAACAAACACAATGTGAAGAATGAGGCACTAAGCAGCGTCGTAGATGCCTCATGTCGTAACTTCCAGATCGGTCCCTGGGGCTCTGAGATGAAAGCTGAGCTATGTCTAGAAGGATAAATAGGATCCCCATGTTCACCCCCCTTCTCACTCCCTAGTCCTGCACCGAGGCCCTGTCCAGGTGCAGGGCTCCAGGCGTCAACGGAACAGGTCACCACCTCCCAGGATATGCCCTGGAGAGGGGACGGCCATGAATGACCTGTAGTTGTTGCTGTAAGGGCAGCAGAACGACTCACCTGTAGCCCTGGGCGAGGCGAGGGTGGCCGGGCAGTCAATGGAAGCCACGTACTTTTAGAATGCTTCTCTGTTACACGCTGCAGCCCGGTGTGCATTGTGCTGAGTTGACTGAGCATTTGGTTGCTTGTTTCTTTTCATTTGTGTGACGAGAAGTCATAGATGAATAATTCTGAATTAGCTGTAGTGAACTTTAGACATGTAAAACTACTCAGCTGGAAAGCCAGTGTGGTGACTGTGCCAGTTCTGTGGTTGGTAGGAGGATTCAGGGTGGAGATGTACAAGAAATCTTCAAACGGATCATGGAAATGCCTGTTATGAAAAAGCTATGCATAGATTTCAAAATTTTTGCCATGCAAATAAAGACCTTTTTAAAATCTTTGAGAGACAGAGAGATTGAGATAAAAAGGCAAAGCCCACATCTACTGGTTCACTCCCCAGATGTCCACAAGGGCTCGGGCTGGGCTAGACCAGGCCAAACTCAGAAGCCAGAAACTTAATTCTGGTCTCCCACACGGGTGGCAGCGATCCAATACTTGGGAGTGGAGCTGGGGCTTGAATCTAGAGACTCTTACATGGGAGCTGGTTGCCCCTACTGCTGCCTTCACTGCTGTGGCTCACTTACCTCAAGTTCTCTGTTAATTCTGTTTTCCACAAGATTTTAAAAATACCTTCCTATGTGTATGTGTGTGTGTGTGTGTGTGTACATATGTGTGTGTGTGTATATATGTATATATGTGTGTGTAGATATATATATATGCAGTTTCTTTTTCCTGTAACAAGAAAGAACATGTGAGTGCACAGGAGACAAGGTGAAATGTGAGACGGAGATAAAGGAAAGACAAAGATTGGGTTATAAAACATTATACTTACAGGGCTGACATTGTAGTGCAGTTGGTTAAGCTGCTGCCTGTGCCTCTGGCATCCCATATGGGCGCCAGTTTGTGTCTCGGCTGCTCTACTTTTGATCCAGCTCCCTGCTAATGCACTTGGTTAAGCAGATAAAGATGGCCCAAGTGCTTGGGCCCCTGCACCCACATGGGAGACACGGATGAAGCTCCCAGCTTCAGCCTGGCCCAGCCTTGGCTGTTACAGCCATTTGGGAAATAAACTACAGGATGAAGCTCTCTCTGTCTCAGTCTGCCCCTCTCTTCTCTCTAATTCTGCCTTTCAAATAAATAAATGTATCTTTTTAAAAAACACACACACATTACACTTAGGATATTTATAAAATGCTATAAAATTCAGACAACTGAAGATCAGTCTGCTGCCAGGGTATGTGTGTACATAAATAACATTTTCTATGGTTTGGACGTGTTTATCCAAGTTCCTTTTTCCTAAAGCCGATCTGACAGATTCTTCCTTCTAATAACTTGAAAGCAAAGGTTTGCGTTTTCTCCACTCAAGTTTTCCCAGCTGCCTAATTGAAATATTCATACAGCAGAAATTACTTTACTCTTGTCTCACCTCCCACTTGTGTCAGAAACTGTTGTGTGACTTCTGAAGGAAGCCCAGAGCCTCAATAATTCATTATTTTTTCTTACGATTTTGAGTCTTCTGACATTTTCACCATGACCAATTTATGATTTTCCCGGCAACCTACCATGGAAAGAATTACAGCCCTCCTCGTTATAGAAGATTTGCCGTATCTGCCCTGAATTACGTCCCCTATCTCCTGGATTAGCTGAGCTGCTTAACCTGTGTGTGAGCCTTTCGGGTGTTTCTGGGCCCCCGGCAACATTTCTGCAGCCTGACACTTTCTCTGCATTTTGCTGTGTGCTCAAGGCCCCTGCCTGACCTCGTTTGCTGATGTGACCTCAGGGTCAGGTTCAGATGTAGTATGTGGCGAGTGTGTATGTCTTTTTTTCCAGTCCTTTTTCTAGACAAATATTTGAGTCATACTAAACTTAAAATCTCATACTGCGCATTTGTATTATCTCATCCTCAGCTGTTTTCCCATTGTATACTTTTTTTAAAAAAAGATTTTATTTATTCATTTGAGAGGTAGAGTTACAGAGAGGGAAAGACAGAAAGAAAGGTCTTCCATTTGCTGGTTCACTCCCCAAGTGGCCACAATGCGTTTAGTTGGGCCAATCCGAAGCCAGGAGCCAGGAGCTTCCTGGGGGTCTCCCATGTGGGTGCAGGGACCCAAGCACTTGGGCCATCTTCCACTGCTTTCCCAGACTAAAGCAGGAAACTGGGTTGGAAGTGGAGCAGCCGGGACTCATACAGGATCCTGACGCTGCAGGTGGCAGCTTAACCCGCTGCGCCATGACATCAGTCCCAATATACTATTATCTTTTGCTATATCCATTTCTCAGCTGGGGTGCTTGGTAAGTTTTTTATTGGCTTTAGTCAGTTGTGACATAACTTAATCCTTGGACTTCTTAAAAATATTTATCTAGTCTACTTTTTTGCCTTTTAATGATGGCTCTTTTATATAACTTTATGTTTAAATTCTTTATGAGTTGTTTATTCCATTCTAAATGCAGATTGCTTTGCCTGTTTTGAAGTTGACAGCCAAGTATGCTCCCAGTTTTCCATGTACCCTTTGATTTACTTCTGCCTTTCATCAAAGTTGAGCCTGTGTATGTGTTTTGGTCTTTTTCCGAAGACTCTGTTCTGTACCACAGACCTATTTTGACCCTCGCACCACATTGTTTCCGTACTTGGAGTTCTATGGTATGGTTCTGCGAAGTATCTGAGACTCTCTTTATGGTACCCAAGGTACAACACTATTTGTTTCTTTTCAAGCAGCCTGGCATCTCGCTCAGCGTGGTGCTGGCCACCCCTGGAGCTCTTCACTGAGACTGTTGAAGGGTAGAGGCAGCCTTTCATGTTTGAGAAAGGACTTAAAGATTATTTAGTGTAGCATTCCCTCCAAGAAATCCTCTCTAAAATGTCTCTGACAGGATTATGGAGAGGCTGCATTTTATGAGTACTTGGCTTTCTCCCAAAGTTTCTGGTATTTCTAAATGACCAACCACTCTTCTCATATTTGTTAAAATTAAACTGACACTAACTCCCATTCCTCACCGCTTCTTCAATTTATTGGGAGATTAAAATTACCAGCAACACAAGGCATAAATTTTTCATGTCCTCGGATTTTATCAAAAGGATGGCCCAGGAAATCAAACCAGTTCTTAATGTCATGGCGTGCCCTTCTGAGGGGCTGTTGTGTGTTCTTCCAAATGCACCTCCCCTCTTTTCATCACAAAATGTTCCCCACCATGATTCCATTCCCACTTGCATGAACTTCCCATTTCTTGTTCTTCCAAAGTGCTATTTTAAATCCTTAGGCCTAATGTTCTGTATCTGCAGTGCACCATTGTATTGTCATATGCAGCCCCAAGTCACATAATCAGAGCTTTTACTTTCTCTATGAGTTGGTATTTACATCCGTATGTGATTGTTTAATGTTTGCTTTATTTTAATTTTGAAAAAAATTTTCCATCTACTTGAAAGGCAGGGAGAGAGGAAGAGATCCATCTTCCATCTGCTGGTTTGCTTGCCAAATGCCCATGGTAGCCAGGGCTGGGTGAAGCAGAAGCTGGGAGTCCAGAGCTCCATCTGGGTCTCTCACATGGGTGGAAAGACCCCAGGCACTATCATCTGCTGCCTCCCAGGATGCATTAACAAGAAGCTGGATCAGAAGCAAAGAATGCCAAACTCAAACCGGCACTTCAGTATGGGACTTGGGCATCCTAAGCCATGCTACATCATCCTGCTACACCATGACGCCCACCCAATACTCTGTTTTAATATTGTGAAGGTTTTCTTTACCAGTTGTTGCTGACTTGTTCTTATTTTCAGTATCTTGCATGTTGGTCTAGATTCAGCTTTTTCAAGCTGGTCTGTTGAAACATTAGGGTTTCACAGTTATTTTCAGGTACGGTAGATATCACATGAATATTTAGACAGTGATGGCACACTCTGGGTTAAACACAGGTGAATTGCTTTCTTTGTTGAGTTTCTTCAAAACCTTTACTATACTAATATGCAATGTGCAGTTTTTCAAAGAATAGGATCTACTATATGGGATTCCCCAAACTTAATTTAGCTTAAAAAAAAAAAAAAAGCACATGCTGGCATCTGCTAAGACACTGGAATATAGCCTTCTAGACAGATGGTTCCTGCAACTGCTGAAGTCCTGCTCCTGCCACCCATCTACCTTACACCACAGCCTCCGTATGACCCAGCAGACAGTTTTGTCGGTTTGTGTTCATGCCGACAATATCACTCCCCAGTCTCACGTTTCAAAATAATTCTCTTGTGGTCCGAGGTCACTTGAAATCTTCTCAGTTTTCTGTTCACTGTTGGTGTCCAGAAGGCCCCGCCTCTGGCATCAAACGCCAACATCTGGAATATCAAGTCCTGTGCTTTGACCCCACCTGAGTGATATCCTGGTTTCTTTTCTAGAAGTATAGTCATCTTCTGGAGGGAGACCTGGGAAGCAGGAGCTGGTCCCCAGATGTCACGTTCTTGCCCCAGGCCCACATGTGTACTGGTACTGTACTCTCCGCACATCCTCTGGTTATGAGCTTGTACCTTGCTCTTCTCTAAACTTTTCGAAATCTCCCCTCCTAATGTGAGCAGTCTTTCTTTCCTTAGATGTTACTGACTCTAAGCTGACATTTATCTTTTACCCGGAGTTTCTCAGCATGCCATTCATCCTAGTTCCAACACACGTTGCAAGAAGGGATCACGTTTCTCTATTCAATGTGATGGGAGGAATATTTCCAAGATACTGAGTGCCCCATCCTTATCAGTGGCTAACTAACTTGAAGTCAATAAAAGACCCCTCCATGCTTGCAAGTGTCTAGTAAGGCTCTTAGTTGTTCCTTGGTTCATAACAGTCATTTCTTCTTCAAACGCTCCCAAGGTCATCGTCACTGCTTGTTTCCTGCTACTCTGAGAAGCACATTGCTTTCTGAACTGTAGGAAGGCTAAGACCGGCCACAGTCCCCTCACTGTCCTCCTCATGGCCCTCTCCCATTCACTGATGTTTCCGCCCATTTTAATTCTTTGCTTCCTTGGAATTTTTTTTTCTGGTTTCCTCCTTGGTTTGTTTAATCCTCCCCGGAACACCTTGATCCTCTTTAATATGCCCATATATGAGGAGGCATTTGTTAAATCCTTTCATCTCCTCAAGCATCACTCTTTTAACTGGGATTTACTGCGCCAGATGTCATGCTGAATACTGGGAATAAGAGACCTCACCGTCGTGTTTTGAGTAGTAGGAGAGCACCGAAGACTAAATAAGCAAATGCAAATCAACACAGTACGTGGCCGTGCTACTTAACAGATATAGGACGGTACAGGATGGCACAGCGGAGCAGTAGGGTTAGAACTGTGTTTTCACGAGGGCCTCCTGTAAGGCCTGCAGGCTGCTGATGGGATTGTGGAAATGGGGGCAGTGAGGAGATGGGATTGGAGGCTATGGCAGCAGCTGCCCAAAGAAGAAATGATGACAATGATGCCAGTCATAAGGAAAGTGGGGCATCAACATCACTCTCAAGTTTCCAGCCTTGCATACTGGGTAAATGGCAGGATCACTGCAGAAAAGGGTATGTGGGGAAGGCTGAGAGAGATGGGGTGCCAGAAAGGGCTGACTCACTTTGGATGAGAAGAGTGAAGAACCTGTGGAGATGCACTGTGGGGTCGGCAGGGCAGTGTCTGCCTCTCGAAGCCCAGGACTCAAGGGTGGATGATGTGGCTCTGACAGCCAGGGCAGGAGGGTGGCCATGGCCATGCCAGGGGCCTTCCTGCCCCACCACACTCCTGCTGTGAAATTAGGGTGGGTCCTCAACTGCTTGCCCATGTGTCAGCCTGACTCCAGTGGTGTCTCCAGATCTCTCCTTCATCCGCTTTCCGTCTTTGACCCACTGGATTCTGTCCATTGCTGGGCTCCAAGGTTTGCAATGAGAGAAGTGGGGAGAGAGAAAAAATGGAATCTCAAAATCCTGCCTGAACCATGCTCCAGTTTACTGAGACACTCAACAACTGCCTGTTGATAAACCATGCCACATATCTCTCTCTCTTTTTTTTTTTTTTTTTGACAGGCAGAGTTAGACAGTGAGAGAGAGAGACAGAGAGAAAGGTCTTCCTTCCGTTGGTTCACCCCTCCAAATGGCTGCTACGGCCAGCATGCTGCGCTGATCCGAAGCCAGGAGCCAGATGCTTCCTCCTGGTCTCCCATGCGGGTCCAGAGCCCAAGGACCTGGGCCATCCTCCACTGCCTTTCTGGGCCACAGCAGAGAGCTGGACTGGAAGAGGAGCAACCAGGACAAAACCTGTACCCCGACCGGGACTAGAACCTGGAGTACTGGTGCTGCAGGCGGAGGATTAGCCTAGTGAGCCACGGCGCCGGCCACTGCATACCTCTTTTTAAAATGAAAATAATACTCAAACCTGCATGTTTCCTTGCGTGAGTCCCTTCAGGTATTAACGGTGACACCTTCTGACACAAACATGCTTAAGGGGATTCAGACAGTGCGGACGGCAGTGGGGTGGCAGTCTGGCTCCCTCCAACATGATGCTCAGAGTTCTTTTATTTTTTATTTTCCATCTTATGGAGAGGTTCTCATTATCCAGTGTCAGAAAACAAATAGGCCGTTTGACTTATGTTCCACAATTTCTATATCCGATTTCCTGTGTTTTTGATGATTCTCTTACACTTTGCACAGTTATCTACACTCTTCTCGCTGCGATATCAGGACAGTACAGGGCCAGATTTGTTTATTCTCCACATATTACCAAAGGTTCAGAACCTGCAGCCTGCTCCACAAGGCACTGGGGGAGAAGCAGTTCACATGATAGACAGGTGATGCTTGTCAGGGGCGTATGTGTTTCTAGAAAAGCAGATGTTACCTGAATAATTGCACGATGATTAATTGCAGTTGTGGGGGATTGGAAAAGAGAGTAGGAGCCTAATTTGGCCTAGAAGTATCGGGATTGGGGGAGTTTCAGAAAATGTTCCTCTAATGAAGTAGTATTTAGGCTAAGACCTAAAGGATCAACACAGGTGATCAGGTAGCAGCAGGGAAGAGCAGGATGAAAGGGGAAATTTGGAAAGATGAGAAAATTCTCGAAGCAGAAAGTGCAGAGGCCTGAGGTGCCAGGCGCGGAGCTGTTTGAAGAGGGCGGAAGGTGAGTGGATGTGGGCAGCAGATGGTGGCTGGCGTGGCCTCAGGTGGGCAGCTTGATGCCTCACGTGAATCTGGAAAGGTTGGTTTGGACCAGGTCAGGCCTTCCAAATTATGAACTACAGACATTACTTGAAGTGCAAACCATGAAGGGGTTTTAGGGAAGGAAGTGACTTCTGACTCACTTGAAATAAAACAAACAAAAAGCCTGGCGCTGTGGTGCAGCAGGTTAACGCCCTGACCTGAAACGCCGGCTTCCCATATGAGTGCCGGTTCTGGTCCCGGCTGCTCCTCTTCCGATCTAGCTCTCTGCTATGGCCTGGGAAAGCAGTAGAAGATGGCCCAGGTCCTTGGGCCCCTGCACCCACGTGGGAGACCTGGAGGAAGCTCCCGGCTCCTGGCTTTGGATCAGCACAGCTCCGGCCATTGTGCCATCTGGGGAGTGAACCAGCGGATAGAAGACCTCTCTTTCTTTCTCTCTCTCTCTCTCTCTCTCTCTCTCTCTCTCTCTCTGCCTCTCCTCTCTCTGTGTAACTCAGACTTTCAAATAAATCAGTAAATCTTTAAAAAACAACAACAACAAAAAGACTCATGCCATTTTATAGGGACTGGTTTCAGAGTGGTGAGATGGAAGCCTGGGTTTACATCTAGAGGCTGCCGCAGGTCCAAAAAGGGGTTATAGGTGTAGGTGGCTTAGGTACATCTCTGTGGGACTGTAACATTGCCCACCGGCCATATACAAGCACTGCTACACATGCTGTTGGTACACATGCTATCCAGGAACTTTTGTTCCAGTGCTGTGCTTACAATGTATGTGTCTGCAGTAATTCGCATGATAAGAGAACAGGCAGGAAGTGGTTTCTAAGAAAATATTTGCTTCTGCCTGTGAGGTACTTGACGTCATTTAAAACAAGTCAAGGAGTGCTGTCAAATAACTCCCCACAAATAACAGCAGCCAGATGTTATAAAATGAAGTTCCTTGTCAAATCCTTAATATAATGTAGTAATTTGAATATAATGTAATATAGTCATTTTTCTCTTTCATGGAACGAATAAGATAAATTTACTTGCTTTGTATTCAATCCTTCTGAATTATCAACGTGTAGGTTTTTTTTTTTCTGTGCATGCTACAACAAATATTTTTAAACCTTTTTATACTAGTTTCTGGCTCTTGAATGGCTTAACCTTCATTTGTCATATTCTGCTAACATTTTGAACTATGCTGGTCACTTTCTTACCAACATAACTGAAACTAGAGCAAGCATTTATGTAAATGCAAGAGTACTTCAAAAAGTTTGTAGAAATGGAATTGAAAGCTATATTTATTTTGTTGCAAAAAATGTTTGAAGTCCGTGCATATTTTTTGTATAATATTTATTTTCTGTGAACTTTTTGAAGAACTCATGTATGTGTGTATATATTAAATATGCACACATTACATACCTGTGTAAGGATGTTGACATCACAAGCGCATATATTCTCCGATTTTCTTGGTTTACTCTGCAGTACGGGAGCTTCAGTGTCTTTAAGAGCTCCATGAGCAGAGGGTACATATGTGCATTCCACACTGGACAACTGTATCCTTCCCCAGAGTGGACATTCTAATTCAGCAGAGAACAAGGAAGAAAAACAGCTAAATTCGCATGTTAAAATTAGTGTTGCGTGTTCTATTCTGGTGTGTGTGTGTGTGTGTGTGTGTGTGTGTACACTGTAGTGTACTGGGTTTTTGCTCCAAGTTAATGTCATATTTTTTATTTTTAAACAGCTAATAATTACATACTTGACTTTTCTTCTACATAATTTGTCTGCTTGTTACTACTCTGCAGCCTTATCGTGTACTGTGTGTCACAGCCTGTGTTCTTGAGTTGTAGATACATCACATTGTGTATGTATTTAACTGTTTTATTTTTTATCATTGCTCTAATAGAGACTACTGGGCTCTTTCTATGGGCACAACCTGTATGTAATTTATCTTGGTATTTCTTCTGTCATCAGTAGCAGAGAATGTACCCTTTGATTCATTTCTATGAATTATTATATGACAATATATAGTATTTGGAAAAGTCCATTTCATACCTGTTCCTCAGACTTTGCTAAAGTACAGCATTTATGTATTTAATCATGGCTAGAAACGAAGCAAAACCACCAGCACCACCCCCATTCCTTGACATTTGTAATCTATTTTTCTTGTAATTGAGCATTATCTTTCCAGATTAGTTCTCTTTTTAAAATAAAAAGCAAACATATGTTCACCACCACCCCCCCTATCATACTTGCTGCATCTACTTCTTATGCATATGGGGAATGTTTATCATAACCGCTCTGTCGTACTTATCTGCTAATTCTATTATCTGTGGCATTTCTGAGTCTCTTTCTCTCGGTTTTCCTTTCTTTGATGATCTGAATTTTTCTATTTCCTTGCATGCACATCAATTTTTTAGTGGTGGTCAGTCACTGAATTTTGTGTTGTCAGGTGCTGTGGGTTTTGTTAGTCCTTCATGTAATTTCGAGATTTGTGCAGAGATGCAAGCAAGTTCTCTGGAGACAGCCTGAAGCTCTCAAGGCTGTTCGTTGTTCCAGAGTAGCCCTTTGCCCCAGAGATGACCTCATGCCCCATCTCAGGGAAGACATTTCTGGGGACTCTTCCCCAGTGTATTTCAAGGTTTCTGCTCTCTGGGTCTTGGGAACTTGATCTTAGCCCCAAGTGCTTTGTGAGCCTCAGAAAAGGTTGTTCCACTCGCTGCTTTCTCATGGCTTTTTCCCAGCCTTGGTTCTTCTCTCCTATGCCTGCCCCGTGCAGGAGGCAGCCCGAGACTCAGAGGAGAGCCCTCTGGCGCTCCCCAGGGCTCTGCCTCTGTTTGGCCCTGGCAGTGCGATGCCAGGCAGCCCGGGTGCTCTCGAATGCTGAACTCAGGTAGACCTCAGTCTCTGTTTGGGTTTCTCTTCTTTGTTTTAAGTCTTGCAAACTTTCAAGATAACGAGGCTGAGGCAATCACAGGTTTCAGTTCTTCTCCATCGCTTCTCTCGGTGACGACTGCCCTGTACCTCCTGCTGTCCAGTCTCTGAGAACTGTCATTTTGTATAATTTGTGTGTGTGTGTTTTTTTTTAAAGTTGTTTGAGGTAGGAGGATAAATTCCATCCCTGTTACTTTCTTGTGGCTCAAAGCAATTTTCAAGGCATTTTAAAATGTGTGTATGTATTCCCTAGAGGTACAGTCAGTATAAATCTGAGGCTCTGAAATGAATGACTTACTAGGAATGCTAAGGAGGAGTAATAAAACCTATCAATTATTGAGCACCTAATATATGCCAAGTACACTTAAGTATCTTGCTTCGTTTAATCTTCTGCTAGCTAAATATCAAGAACTCCGTTTTATAGACATGGAGCTGAGCCTGGGTGACATTGCCTAACTTTCCCATGGTTACCCAAGTCGGAGAAGGCAATGCTGAAATTGATGTCCAGATCTGTTTGCCTAACCAGTTTCCACTATATTAGAATTTGGGAGGAAATGACTAAAGCAAAACCTCCTATGTTTTTGCCTCAGGTCAGCCTTGTATTTACTTTTATGTATATATAAAAAAAACAAACCTTTGGTAGAAATATATCACCAAAGGGGAAATCATAGAAATGTTTTATATTACATTGAGATAAAACAATTTCAATTTTTAACTTTTATGCTTATAATTTTTAAATTTATATAAAGAGAACAGATTTCATAGGTATAATTTTAAGCCCATAATGGCCCTCCCTCCCTTCTTCCCTCCTTTCTTCCTTCCTTCATTCCTTTCTTTGATTTCTCTTTTGATTTTTTGATAACGAACTTTCAATTTACTTTAGAGTCAGAGGGTTATACTTAACACTTCTAATCTCATTTCAAATCTGGAGATGTCCACGGAGGCTCAATAGTTCAGAATGTGGGTCCCACTGACATAGAATTTGGACTCAAGTTTAACCAGGAACAGTTAAGAAATATCAATTGGACAACCACAAGTAAGACCACGGTGACCATACTCTCAGTTTGATGACAATAAAACATGATTCGAAAAAAAAAAATGTGGGGAGAATAGGGACATGCCAATCTAGAAATAGAAAGTGCTTCTTATAATAAAAAAGAAACCTTGAATTGTTTATGATTAACACAGGTGAGATGGATGGCTTGTGGGTTTTGTAACGTGGGTGGGGAGCTCCTGGTGGCTGGAGAAGGCAAGGCCATCTTCTGAGAAGTGAGGACCGTGAGGAAGGAGTTACTGGAGGAAGGAGAGGAAGCCGACCAGTGAAGCGCATCACGATCGCTGGGGACTGTTGCGAGCCCTGTATGGTTTTCGCCGGGCATGTTGTGTCTTCCCGGGAGGCAGACACAGAGGAGGAAGGCGGGGCTTGTCCAGAGTTGGGTTTCACGGGCCCTGGAATGACAGGATGGGGGCACAAAGACAGAATGAACATTTACAGGAGAGCAGCTCCAGAGCTGGACCCTCCAAGCCCACAGGAGAAGAGGAGGAGCAGTGAGGAAAGGGGAGGGCTTGTGCCTGGGAGGAAGAGGAGGACAGGCTGATGAGGCGGGCAGGACGGGTTGGTGTTGGCGACAGCAAGCAGGAAGCTGGGAGGGTAGGAAGGTGTGAAGAGAGAGCTGCCTTCGCCCTCCGCAGCAATAGAAAGGGGACCCTTGCTGTGCTCTTTGCAGAAGAACTACTTTTTTTTCCATGGACATTGAGATACTGTCTGAGCTGGAGGCGGAAGTTGGCCTTCCAGCCTGAGCTCTTAGGTTTGATCCAGGCTCTCCCCCTTAGCTGTGTAACCTTGGGCAAATTATTTAACTTCTCTGAGTTTGTCTGTTTGTAAAGAGGGAGACGGTAATGTCAAGGTTAGAAAATTGTTGGCAGTTTCCAAAATCAGTCTTATAAGCTATAGGGCATATTACAAGGAATCTAAACATGTCAGTTTCCCCTTGATTGGAGACCAATTTAGGAAGAAGTAGGGAAGGGGAAGAGAATGAGCTTTAAAAAAAATGACTTATTTATTTTTTTGACAGATGTACAGAGAGAGAGAGAAAGAGACAGTCTGAGAGAGAGGGAGAGAGAGGGAAAAAGACCTTTATTCTGCTGGTTCACTCCCCAGATGGCCACAGTGGCCAGGACTAGGCTAGGCCTAAGCCAAGAGCCAGGTCTCCCTTGTGGGTGGCAGGGACCCAAACACTTGGGCCACCTTCCACTGTTTCTTCCATGCCAATGGCGGAGAGTTGGATCAAAAGTGGAGATGAAGCAAAACCCATTTGGGATGCCAGCCTCATAGGCAGAGGCTTTAGCCACTGTGCCACAATTCCAGGCCTGAAAGAATGATCTTACAACTGAATTTCGTTTGCAAAAGCAGCTGAGTATTGCTTTAGGTAATGTGGATATTTTAACGATACTAATTTTTCTAATCCAGGAACACGAAATATCTTCATTTTTTTGCTATTTGTTCCTTGATGGTTTCATGTTTGAAAATTTTCATTGTAGAGATCTCTCACTTCTTGGTTAAATTTATTCCTAAATATTTAAATTTGGGGTAGTTAAAGTGAATGGTGATGGAACAAGGACATAAGCCTCAGCCATTTTAGGTTCTTGTTACCCCTGCCTTCTTTCAAGAAGCCAGTGCAGTCTCACACCCTGTATTGGTCCCCACTCCCTGCATTCTTCTCCTGGTTTGAAAGCCCACTTGGAAAACCTGTATGGAGAAGCTCACCTTTGCCTACTGCTCTCCACCCCCACCCCCAGCCCACCTAAGATATAAAAAGGCCCAGCCTGCTGGGGTCTGGCCCTCTGCCACATGTTCAGTCTGTGTGCACACTGGCAGTTGGTTGGCCTCTGTGAGTTTATTATCTTGGAATAACTGTGGTCTGCCTGTGAGTTTGTATCAAGTCTCCTTTTTGTCCTTCACACCTTTTTCTTACAAATGGGACTTCTTTCTTGATTTCTTTTCCAGCAAGATCATTATTGCTGTATAGAAATGCTAGTGTTTTTGTATGTTGACTTTGTAATCCTGCCACTTTATTGAAAGGGTTTATCAGGTCGAACAGCTTTTTGTTGAAATGTATAGGTTTTTCTTTATACAGAATCATGTCAGCTGCAAACGTGGATATTTTGACTTCCTCCTTTGCAATTTTGATGATCTTTCTTTCTCTTCCCTAATTGCTCTTACTGACACTTCGCATACTAAATTGTGCAAGAGTGGCAAAAGTGGCCATCCTTGTCTTGTTCCAGAACTGACAGGAAACGCTTTTAGCTTTTCCCCATCCAGTATGATATTGGCTGTGGATTTATTGCATATAAGCATGTTGAGGTATGCTTTTTACTACACTTAATTTATTGAGGCTTTTTATCATGAAAATATATTAAATCATATCAAATGTTTTTCTGCATCTGTTAAGATGATCACATGGTTTTATTCTTCATTCTGCTGATGTGATTTATGGTGTTTATTGGGAATGCTGAACCACCCTTGCATCCATGGGATAAATACCACTCGGTTGTGGTGTATGATCTTGTTGGTGTAATGTTGGATTTGGTTGCCTAATATTTTGAGAATTTTTGCGTCTGTGTTCATCAAGGATATTGGTCTGTAGTTTTCTTTTTGTGTGGTGTCTTTGTTGGGCTTTGGTATCTGAGTAATGCTGGACTCCTAAAAAGAGAGACTGGCAAAGTTCCATCCTTTCCAATATTTTGGAATAGTTTGAGAAGTATTGGTGTTAGCCATTGGCTCTTAAACTTTTCTTTGATTGAATATTTTTAATTACTTTTCAGTATTATTACTTGTGATGGGTCTGTTTAGATTTTGTGTACTGTCTTGATTTAGTCTTGGTAGGCTGTGTACCCACGATCTATCCATTTCTTTGAGGTTTTCCAATTTGTTAACATATAGTTGTTCATAGCAGTTACTTGAGTTTCTTTTTCTCTTTGTTTCCTGCTTAGTTTGGGTAAAGGTATGTCTAGTTTACCTTCTAAAAAATTAGATCTTTTGTATTTCTTTGGTTTTGGTTTCATTTTCATTTCATGTCATTTCATTCTGCTCTTAGACTTATCATTCCTTGCCTCCCGCTCACTTAGGGTTTTGTGCTAAAAAGGTAGTTGTGAATGCAAATTCAGAAGTCATGTGTTGAAGACCTACTGTGCTCAGCACCTCTGTCATGGGCTGTATGTCTGTGACTGCCCAAAATTCATTTGTGGAAATCCTTTCTCCTGTGTGATATATTAGGAGATAAGGTCTTTGGGTGGTGATTAAGCCATGAAGGCAGAGGCCCTACCAATGGGGTTAGTAACCTTCAAACAGAGACCCATAGATCTGTCTCCCTCCCCCTTCTACCTTGGGAGGGCAGAAGGAGGCTAGGTCATCTTGGAAGTCGACCCTCGCCAGACATCAAATCTGGCAGCACCTTGATGTTGTACTTCCTGTGTTCCAGAATGGTAAAAAGTCCACCTTGATTGTGTACAAGCTGCTCAGCCTATAGTATTTTGTTATAGCAACCCAAGCAGACTAAGACACACTGTACATAAACTCATTTAATTAGCTTTAACCTTGACAAAAGATGTGTTGGGCACCAAGACCTGTATTATTTCACTTCAATAAATTCTGTTTTCCTTCTCATCAGGGCCACTGTCTTCTTGTCACCGAAGATACAGTTTTCACCTTGAGCCTCTGCTTCTGGAAGTTTATGGCTGCAGGGCAAAGGGACACTTTATCCTTAAGGGGAAGGAGAAATACCGTAGTCCTCAAGTTCCATTAAATCTTTCTGACCACAAGGGCATCTTTAAGGAAATATTCCTCACTTCACAGGATGGCACCCTTGTGACCTCCGCTGGTTAATGCTTCCTACTCATTTATCCCATCTCAGCAGGAGAAACAGGCCTCAGTGCCCTAATGGGAGGCGAGGGAAGTCTCCACAGGGAACCCCTGACACAGAATGAATCATTGCTGATGAGATTCTAACCAGAGACATTTTTATGAGCTGTGCAATCACTCAAAAATGCTCATTTTCGATTTTCGAGTCTTAGTGGCCTCTCTCTTGGAAACCATGTATTTGAGAACATCTTTTTGAATTTGTTCATCCCCAGCTGTGAGAAAATACTGCCTAGTCATGGGTAGGAAAAAGGCAATTTAGAAAAATAATAGAGGAAGACGATGATTTCATACTTGTCTGGGTTTTCTGTGTCAGGCCTGCTGGGACTTGGCCAGCAGACGAGCACGCCAGAGATTCTGCAAGGGCAAGGGCCAGAGCCCACTGTGCAACGGCCCTGACCAGACAGAGAAAGCTGGGAAGGGCACTGAAGAGCAAAGGGCATTGGCCTAAGGGGACTGCAGAAAACTTCCTGCCCTGGAGCCGGGGATGGGCACACCTCCTCTGCTCTGTTACGGGGTGGTCGAGTGTAGACAAGCAAACAATGCCAAGGCCCTCGCCATGCCTGCCTGTCAGGGTGGGTATTCAGGCTTCCCTAAAGCTCTGACAAGGGGTGGGCATCTGACACAGGAGTCAAGGAGCTGATTGGGATTCCAGCATTCCATCCAGGAGCGCCTGGGTTTGAGTCTCAGCTCTGCTCCGAATTCTAGCTTCCTGCTAACGCGCAGCCTGGGAGGTAGTAGGTAATGGCACCCGCCATTGTGTCTCTGCCACTCATGTGGGAGACCTGGATTGAGTTCTGGACTCCTGGCTTTGGCCTGGCCCATTCTGGCTGATCGCAGGCTTTACGGGGGTGAACCAGTGAATGGGAGCTCATTGTGTATGTGTGTGTGTGCGCGCCTTTCAAATAAATACTCTTTGAAAAATTCTGCCCTTCTGATGCTAAGATGGAAAACTGTGATCCGGGACACAAAGCATGTTTATGCACTATGCTAAACTGACTTGCATCCAGTTACTGCTTTGAGGAAATAAATGAACATGGTCACTTTGAACAGCAGCCACGGCAGCTTATCACTATAATTAAGGCGATGTTTTTGGTGGGAGAGTGGGGGTGGTGTGTTATGTGTGTGTGTTCTCTAATGAATCCAGAGAGCTCCTGCAGAGTTAATCACACACATAGCTCTGTGAGTGCTGGACCAGAGTCATCTTGAGGAATCCTAGTCTGGGCTTTGTAGAAACAAGTTAGAAGAAAGGACAGGACACACTCCTGCTAGTTTCAGAGCTTGGTTGGACCTAGCGGTGGTGTCTGTTGAGTAACAAATGGCTCCAGACAGACGTGAGGATGAGTAGTAAGTTAGATGCGAGCGATTAGAAGGTTGCAGCTCGAACAGCCACAGTGAAGAGTGCAGAATTCTCCCTTTCTTATCAGTGAAAAGTAACGAGGGTACAGGCTATCTAAAATCCCAAATAAGTGAACTTGTTTATTTTTGTCTTGTCATTCCTGTTCATCGTGGCTATGTTTAATTCCTGTATTTATGCTTTTCTAAAGAAAATTAGGAACCTTGTGAAAGTATGAGTAAGAACAAATAAGAAATGCACGTTTTCTCATCTACTTCCCTTCACAAAGTTTCTACTGCTAGTATTTTTTTTTTTAATCTTTATTTTTTGAGAGAGACAGACGGAGCACTGCCATCCACTAGTGATTCCCCAAATACACAGCAGGTGGGGCTGGGCCAGGCTGAAGCCAGGAGCCAGAAACTCGAACCATATATCCCACACAGACAGCAGGGACCCAACTCCCTCCTCTGACACACATTAGCAGGAAGCTAGAATTGAGAATAGAGCTGGAACTTGAACCCAGGCGCTCTGACATGGGACGCAGGTGTCCCAAGCAGCATCTTAACTGCTAGGCCAAATGCCTGCGGTTCTTGAGTCCATGTACCACCCAAAGATAAAAGCATCTAGAACATTCCTTTGAGATTTATATGTGATAAGCCCCTTTGGAGATGAAGAATTAAGTATCCTTGCTTTCAGTGGCCTCCTGCTGGCTCCTTAGAAAGGAAGAGTAGAAGAGATCCTGCTGCTTCTGACCTCCTAAATGAGAACCTGAAGGCAAGAATTGGGGCAGACAGTAACTGAAGTGTGGATAGATAAGAATGTGTGTAATACAGTGTGCACTGTAGAAGATGAGATGACAGTACTTCAAAAAGTTCATAGATAGTGTAACTAAAAGCTGTTTATTTTGGTGTAAAAACTTTAAAAAAAAAAATCTATTCAGGGGCCGGCGCTGTGGTACAGTGGGTTAATGCCCTGGCTTGAAGCACCAGCATCCCATATGGGTGCCGGTTTGAGTCCCTGCTGCTCCACTTCTGTTCCAGCTCTCTGTTATGGCCTGGGAAGGCAGTAGAAGATGGCCCAAGTCCTTGGGCCCCTGTACCTGCGTGGGAGACCTGGAAGAAGTTCCTGGCTCCTGGCTTCGGATCAGAGCAGGTCCGGCGGTTGCGGCCATCTGTGGAGTGAACCACTGGATAGAAGACCTCTCTCTGTGTCTATACCTCTCTCTGTAACTCTGTCTTTCAAATGAATTAAGAAAATCTTTTTTAAAAAAATCTGTTCATGTTTTTCTCAACGTGACACATTTTTCATGAACTTTTTGAAGACCTCTTGCCTACATGGATTTTAAAATGTTTTTGTACCAAATTGCTCATGAACTTATCTTTTAATTTCATTTTCCATGAACTTCTTGAAATCTCCTCCTGGTCCTAACTCTGCATTAATCGAAATCAGAAGATGGATGAGTGAGAAAGGACGCTAGGTAGTAATGTGTCACCTTGATTGCATATTGAACACATAGGAATATTTTTCACTGGTAGAAGAGAAGCAGGAGGCCACTGAAAGCAAGGATACTTAGTTACTCATCTCCAAAGGGGCCTATCGCATATGAATCTCAAAGAGAAGTGTCACCTTGATTGCATATTGAACACATAGGAATATTTTTCACTGGTAGAAGAGAAATGTGCTCTCTCCTAACTTCCTGATGCACACTGGTCCTTTAGGTCTGTCTTTAGTCTTCTCTGTCAACTTGGGAGTTCTGAGAACAGGCCAAGCTCGATAATGAATGACAAATGACACTTTTCAGATATTCAGGAGACAATATCTTATTTAAACCTTAGCTGGTGGCACCACACAGGCGGGTGTGCCTCTGCTTTTCCCGTGCTCAGGGCTGGTGTTGCTAACCCGTCAGAGGTGTCTGCTCCTGATGGGACATGTCCTCACCAGGAGCCCACGCCCATCGACTTGTGAAGAAATGGGGAGCCCAGGCCTTTCCTGCAGCCACGTTCCTCCTGCCCTCCCCTTGGCAAGGATGGGCATTCCTACCATTTCCTTGATGAACTGGCGAGCCTGAGAGCCACCCAGCGGGGAGCCATGCCCCTCTCCCATCCATCTCCTGTGCTTGTGAGGGGCCTGTGGCAGCACCTGTGCCTCCCGGGCTTGCACGTGTTGTTGGTCACCTTGCAGGGTGACGCAGAGAATGTGGCTGCATTTCCTCGAGGGTGCTGTGCTCCTTTGGTTCTGTGGGTGGGAACAGAGGTCTGGAGAGGGTCTAGTGAGGGTCTGCAGGAGTGTGCCTTGGCTATTTTCTGCATTTTTGATAGGTTTGGGAGAAATACCCCAGGCACTCCTGCCTCTTCCCTTCCATGCCTGATGAAGAATGGACTGCGTCTGCTAGTGCCATTGTAGTTTTCACTGAATAAAACAGAGTGGCCATAAAGGAGCTACAGCACCCTACCCGTGTCTGCTCTCACGTTAAGACTGGATTAAGAGAAGGCTACACTTTTAATTCGTTCTCTATAAAAATGTTTTAGACGTTAAAATAAAGGGAAAGCCTATTGATATTTCATAAGACCACTGAGATAGGGATCAGATAATCAAATGTGCTCATTTCTTCACATTCATAATCAGAGTCCCCTTAACTCTCCTTTGTTTCATTTCTAATTCTGTTACTTTCTTTTTGCTAGAACACCATGCTCAGTCAGTCATCCACTTCTTATGATATATCTATCTATCCATCCATCCATCCGTCTGTCCATCCATCTACCCATCTGTCCGTCTCTCTGTCTGTCCATCCATCTACCCATCCATCCATCCATGCATCCCGATTCTTCTGCTTAATGCTGAGCCTCTTACAGGGACGAATTATCTATGTATTATTCATCTTTGTGCTCCTGTTGTCTCCTGGCATAGTTCTCATCATGAATTGGTATTCAATGCATGTGTATTAAATAAAGGAATTCTTTGTCTTTGATATCTTGCCCCTTCACCCACTCATTTTTTTTTTTTTTAGCTGAATGGTATAAACCATTTGCTCCTTTGCTCTTCAATTTGAAAAGAGAAAATTAAAAAGTACTTTGCTTAAAGGCTTATGATTGACTTGTAGCAGGTTTTAGGCTGGAGTGCCCACAGCAGGAGTCTCTAAGAAGGTATGAGTCTGTTGGCACCGGTTAGTGTTGTTTCCAGCCAACCACATGTCTGAGGGGTGAAGTACTATTGTATTTTGGCTACAGATGAATTTCCTTCTAGCAGTAACTGAAAAACATATGATGCTTCTCATTATTTACTTTTACTATGTGTGGTTCACCTTTTTATATGCATTATTTGTAATGACTAATAGAAAATACCAGAAATATCTTCAAAGCTATGCCTGGTTTTGCCTCAGATTTCTTGGCTCTGATAAGTAAAGATAGGAGATCCATCTTACTCTGGCAGCCTCATAGCAATTTTTTTTGTAGGTTTGGGGACCAAGAAAAGTGGACAGACAGAGATAATTCTAAAACACTTGTAGGGAGAATCATTCGTTGCACACTATGAAAAGCAAATTTAAAAAGAAATTGGTAGCCCTTTAAAATTTTTTAGATTTTATTTTTTAATTAGTTTTTAGCAGATTCAATGTTATTTGTGGATACAATGCTAAGGGCACAATGATATTCCCTTCCTCCCTGCCTCCCACCCTTCTATTTCCCTTTCTCTCTGTCTTGTTTGTATACTTATTGAGATAACACATTTTACATTTACATTAGAGTAAGAAGGTTTAATACTTCACCAAATAAGTTTAACAAGTAAAAAGCAAAAAGATCCTAGTTAGTGGGAATAAAGTAATCACAGATCATTAACACTGTATTAGTACAACAGTCTTAACCTTTGGACGAAAGTATAATACAGAGTTTTACAAAACTATATTTGCAGCAGTACTGATACAGAAATTTCTTTTCTGTTTGTTTTTTAAACTTCAGCTCCCACACATAAGGGAGAACACGTGGTATTTGTCTTTCCAGGTCCGGCTTATTGCACTCAACATCAGGTCCTCCAGTTGTGTCCATTTTGCTGCAAATGGTAGAATTTCATTCTTTTCTTAGCTGAATAATACTCCATTGTGAATATATACTACATTTGTTTTATCCGTTCACCTGGTGATGGACATTTTGATGGGTTCCAGATTTGGGCTGTTGTGAACAGTGCTGCAATGAGCTTGGTGGTGCGGCCGTCCCTTTGACTCATTGTGTTCAAGTCTTTTGGGTATATACCCCATGTTGGGATTGCTGGATCATATAACAAGTTGATTTTTAGTTTTTTAAGGAATCTCCACACTGTTTTCCACAGTGGCTGCACCAGTTTACATTCCTACCAACAGTGTATAAGTGTCCCGCTTTGCCCAAATCCTCACCAGCATTTGTTGCTGTGTTTTGGATTTTAGCTGTTCTGACAGGGGTGGGATGATATCTCATTGTGGTTTTGATTTGCATTTCCCTAATGGCTAATGATGTTGGACATTGTTTCATATATTTGTTGGTCATTTGTGTTTCTTAAGAACTGTTGATTGAAGTCCTTCACCCATTTCTCAACTGCATTGATTGTTTTTTGTTGTTGTTTAGCTTTTTTTAAAGTTGCTGATGTATTTGGGTTATTAATCCTTTGTCAGGTGGTTTGCAGATTTTTGTTTTCCATCCTGTTGGATGTCTCTTCACTCTATTAATCATTTCCTTTGCTGTGCAAAAGCTTCTGAGTTTGATATAGTCTCATTAATTTAGTTTTGCTTTTGTTACCTGTACTTTGGGGATCTTATCCAAGAAGTTGTCCCCTACAATAATGTCTTGGAATGTTTCTCTTGTGTTTTCTTCCAGCAATGTCATAGTCTCAGGTCTTAAATTTAAGTCTTTGATCCATCTTGAGTTGATATTTTGTATATGAAGAAGAAATCATTAGCTTTTAAAGGAAAGCATGACATTAATATGCATGTAAAATAAAGCTAATATACTGGAAAATATTAATAGTAAAATTTTATTCTCAAGAAAAACAAAGGTATGTTTGAATCAATATTTCATCCCCTTTCTCCAATTTTATGCTTCGTACTATTTCTTTCTTTTTTAAAAAAGTTTGTATATTTATTCATTTATTGAAAGGCAGTTACAGAGAAAGGGAGAAAAATGTCTTCCATCCTCTGATTCACTCCTCAAATGGTTACAACATCTGGGGCTGGACCAGGCTGAAGCCAGGAACCTGGAAGTCCATCTGGGTTCCCACATGGGTGGCAGGGGCCCAAGCACTTGGACCATCTTCTGTTGCCTTTCCTGGTACATTAGCAGGGAAGTGGAGCAGCCAGGACACCAACCAGCACTCCAATATGGGATGCTGGCATTACAGGAGGTGGCTTAATCCACTGTACTGCAATGCTGGCCCCAGGGCTTCCTACTGTTTCTAATTTCATTGCTTAAAGAAATAAAGTTATTTCTGTAATCATGCACTCATACACTGACAGCAGGGACAGATAGTAAACAAATTAATAAGGGTATCAGAGAGACCATCATCACCATGAAGGAAATCATACTTGTGGTACTCCAGGACAGAGCAAAGGTAGGCCACCCAACAGGGAGCTTCAGGTAGCCAGGAAGACCTCTGCTGGGAAGACAGTATTTAAGCTGACCCCCTGAAGGATGGGATGAGCCAGCTCTGGGAAGGGTAGAATGAAGAGAATTTGGGAGGCCTTCAAAGGTAAAAGCAGATTGGCTTTCTGGAAGAAACACAGAAGACCAACTGGGTGGTTGGGGTGAAGATAGTTAGAAGAGTTTGAAGAGGCACTAAGGGCCCTGTAGGTTCTGAGAAAGAGTTTAAACTTAATTCTGTTTAATAATTGAAGGTTGTTTAATTATTCATTCATGGAATCTGTGATTGAATTAAAATGTTCCAAGAGAATAGATTTCGGGAGTGAGGTGGGAATGAAAGCAAGGAGGCCATACGTGTCCAGGTAAAAGAAGAGTGTGGCTTCAACACTGGGGTAGTTAAAGAAATTTGAGAGATGAGGACAAATTTGAGGTGTAGGACTTAGGACTGTACAATTAATTGAATGAGAGGGAAATGAGCGGGAAAGAGGCTTTAAGATGCACCCCAAGTTTCTAGCTGTAGCAATGGAATAGACGGTGGAGGGATTTCATGAGAGGAGAAACCCAATAGAAACAAATACAGGTGGAGCATTGTAAAATGCAGAATCTGAAACTTTTTGAGCACTGCATGGTTCCCAGAACATTTTGGACTCCCAAGTATTTGGGATTTTGGATCTTCAGATTAGGGATGTTCAACTGGCAAAGTCAGGTCTATGCAAATATTCCCAAATCTGAAAAACTCTGGCATCTGAGACACTTCTAGTCTCAAGCATTTTGGATAAGAGATCTTCAACCTGTAGAGTGGGAGCATGGCCGGGGCGGGGCAGTGAGTGGCAATCACGTGTTTGGATTTGTGCATCTTAGCTTTGAGCTCCAGTGAGAAACCTGAGTGATGATATTTGCTAGGCATAGGGATATGTGGGTCTGCAGAGGAAGCCATGTGGGTCACAGACATTCATGTCTGGAGATATCAGTGTTCATCAGCATACCCAACAGAATGTGGCAGCATGGATGTGAGGGAAATGGCATAAAGAGAGCAGAGGGAGAAGAGGAGGTAAGAGGAGCCGTTGCCAGCTTGTATAAGTTCAAGTTTAGGAAGGTGATAAGCCAGCAAAGGGGAGTGGAGAAGAAGCAGACAGCCAGAAAATTAGAAGGAAAACCAAAGTGTGTGATGGCTCAGGAGCCAAGCCACGTATCTCAATCACATAACAGCCAGAAGGTTGATTCCTTCTGAGAGGTCAAGTAAAAAGACTGCAGAGGAGGTCACGGGGGAGCTTAACAGGAGCCATTTTGGTGGAGTTATCGGGGTGGAAGACGGGTTGGTGGGCTGAAGATGGAAGAACATAGGAAGGCTCAAGCCAGATGGGACCCAGGGCAGCCCTGTGAAAAGCCAAATGGGCTACAGCAAAGAGATGAACAGTTGTGCCTTTGTGATAGTACTGGATTCACTATTTTTCATTTTTGTTTTTTATTAAGTTTAGGCCAACTATTAAACCTCCTCTAAAACAAATCGAAAATAAGAGAGATAGGAGAGGGAGGAAGAATAATGAGAAAGTTAGCTGTGCCTTTTATAGCTAACTCTTGGAGATACTTGTCCAGAAGTTGGGGAGATAAATACAGTATCCCAAAGCAAACTGGGATATATTGTACAGTGTGCAAAATGGTCCCTCAGACAGGAAGAAGTATTTGATTCAAGCCCCTGTGGGAGGTCCTGAAGAAGAAAGAAACCCAAACTCCCGTTTCCAGCCCATAATACAGATAGTCAAACCCAAGCAGAACAATCGTGGATCCTTGGAACAGGATCAAACAGCAAGCCCCTGGGAGGGGGCTTGTTAAACGCAAAATGAAATACATTGTTGGCTGACAACACTCTGGTGCTTGCCAAAATTTTATATACTTACCGGATTTTTGCAGGTGTTCTCCTTGATAAATAATTGAACACGTGTAATATATGCCCACTGAAGCTATTATTAGACACAGCCATCTGGAGCAATCCCTCTCTTCCCTCTCGAGTAGTCTCTCCTTCCAGAGAGTCAGTGTACATGTCTAGAGCCCATTTATGTGCCATGATTTCATATCTTTGAGCTGGAACTCATTCTAAATATTTACTTTAGTTAATTAATTGATTATTTGGAAACCCATTGAAGTCCACATGGCTTTTAGAAATGAGGGGAATTATTACTCCTCCTGCTGTGAAATTATATTGCCTCACCTGCCTGTCTGGAGCCGCTCTCCATGTCTCTGCAATACTTGTGAGTAATAGCTCTCTCAGACTCCTCGCCTTGTAAGCATCCACCCTTGCACCTGGTATTTGCATGTAAGTTATTTTTATTTGTTCTTTCATACAAGCTAGGTCAGAGGAGCAACGAATCAATTCTTTCTCCTCCTCCCTCCTCCTCTTTCTGCCAAGCATAGCAAAACCAGTGTTAGCATCCCAGGGGAAGCATAGAATTCCAGCCATTGTTTCCCCGGCCCCTGCTGGTATGCCTCCATGAAGAGGGGTTCTACTCCTAAACAAGGAGAGTTTCACATAAACAAGATGGCTGTATTTAACATTCTGAGGTCCCACAATGGGTTACTGTTGAACGATTTTATTTTTGCTTGGTAGGCATCTGACCTTCGGATGCGTGACTTTGACCTTCGAGATCCTCATTAGAAGATGGGCCTTTCAAAAAGTTTGGCACCCAAATAAATTTACCTTATAATTCCATTTCTCCATTTAGTTTTTGAAGTAACTCTTATTTTGTTTGCTTTGACTATTTTGTTGGCAATCTTTCAGTTGTCCCCAATTTTCAGAGAGTATAAATGACTATAATCAGTATCTTTGGCTTACTATTTTTTTTTGCTTTTGATTTTCCATTTCCCATTATTTAAGATCAATTTCTTTGTTTAAGATTTTATTTTATTTATTTGAGAGGCAGACAGACAGAGAGAGGGAGAAACAGAAAGAAAGGTCTTCCATCTACTGGTCCACTTCCCAGATGGCCCCAATGGCCATAGCTGGGCCAATCAGGAGCCAGGAGCTTCTTCTGGGTCTCCGCCCAAGCACTTGGAGGAGCATCTTCCACTGCTTTCCCAGGCCTTAAGCAGAAAGCTGGACCAGAAGTGGAGCAGCTGGGACCCGAACCAGCACCCATATGGGATGGAGGCTATGATACCACAGTACCGGCTAAGATCAGTTTCCAGGTCAACAGGTGCCATGGTCATTTCCCTTCACTAAATTACTTCCAGAAGTGTCTTTCTAATTACATTCTCAGCAGAGATGCCTAAATGTTTTCTTTATAGCTTACTTACTAAATTGTGGTGTTATTCAAATTATTTTTGCTAGTTTAGTGACAAAAGTTACCACCTTGCTTTCCTTGCCCAGGAATTACAGCATAAAGGGCCTGCTGGGGCAGGCATTTGGCATAGCAGTTAATATGCTACTTGGGATGCCCACAGCCCACACCAGAGTGCCTGGGTTTGAGTCCTGGTTCCAATTCCGATTCCACCTTACCACTAATATGCATCCTGGAAAGCCTCAGGTGATGGCCCAGGTGCCTGGGTCTCTGCCACTCATATGGGACAACTGGATTGAGTTCCTGTCTCCTGGCTTTGGCCTGACCCAGCCCCAGCTGTTGTAGGCATTTGGAGAGTAATCATCAGATGGAAATAAATCAATCTCAATCTCTCAATCTCTCTCTCTCTCTCTCTCTCTCTCTCTCTCTCTCTCTCTGGTTTCTGGTAAAAAGTGAAAACACATAAATTTAAGAATGAAGGGCCTCCTATTGGTCCTGCGGTCTGACAGAAGCCTGGCAGTGGCACCAGTGGTTTGTGTTCTGTTCTCTCACCTGCTAGTTAATAATTAGGTAGTGTTTCCAGATTCACAGTTGGATCAGATTGAACTGCCCTAGTTCTGCTGTTGATTACTCAACAACACCTTCCCCTGCCTCTCCACCTATCCAAATTCCACCAGCCCCTCCAAGGGCAGCCTCACGTCCCACTTTGTTAGAACAGCCTTCCCTGGTACCCCCTGCCAATTTCAGTGATGCTCTTTCCTGCCTGGCCCAAGGCCATTACTGCTCCTACTAGAGTTTGACCCTAGGCTAGAGACAACTTGCTTCCATCATTTGCTGTGCTTATTGGATTCTGTAAGATGGACACACTCCACATGCCCGACGGTGTTAACATCATGCCTCTCCTCATTAGGTTTTCCTCTCTGGGAACAGATGCACTTCCTAGTACAGCACTCGCCACACGGAAGTACACAGTCAGTGTTGTCAGTCATTTCTAACAGACGCCCTCATCAAATGCTAATGGAGCATGCGAAACACTATCCTGACGAGTTACATCTAGAACACTGAGCATGCGTGCCAGGAGTGTTACGATGCTCAGCTTTCAGAAAGAGTCTGAACACAGTTTTTAGTTCCCTGGCACTCTTGGGTCTTTCTCCGTTTAGTCATATGGCTGATTCCAGTGGGCAAGGTTAGTTTCTCTTCCAAAAAAATAGCTCAAGCATTTTCACGGAAGGGATTGAGTTTCCTACTGTTCACACCCCGTCTCTTAAGTGATGCCAGTCAGCCTCATTCTGGCAGCTCTCTTTGTTGAGACTGACTGTCTAATGTTAGCACTCTCCAGCCCTGCTGTTCTTGGAATATACCTGGCCGTGTCGTTCACGGGTCCCTTATTAGCAGTGTCTGCTTTCATTGACGTATGGGCTCCTCCAGCTGGGGAAAAGCTTCCACCCCCACCTCCCACCTCCCCTCCTCTGAGGGCCAAACCCCTGATTCACAGGTATAATCCTTGTCAAGTGTCCAAAAGCACCTAGATGTTAGTATGTGTCTCTCTGTTGTACATGTTTGTACGTGTTGTACATGTATATCTAAACTTGTTTTCTATGTGTATGTGTGCTGATGTATGCATGCATTTATGTAAGTATGTGTGCATATGCTTGTATGAGACTGATGCGCTGCCTCCTGCAAAGGATGCAGCCCTTGTATATGCTTATATGTACATATCTGTTATATATATTCTCTAGCAATTAGAATAAGCCTAGAGCAGCTGACCAGCAATTTTGAAATCTTTCTTTTTAAGCCAAGAGCACTCTGGAATGACTGCCGAAGCAGAAAGTCGATGAGCAGGAAACGATAGTGATGATCCAGTTGGGTAGTGGGGATGAAGAGGCCCTGGGGAGCACTCTCTCGAGTCTCACATCTCTTCACTGTGCCCCGGCCCGCCAGGTTCCATCCACTCTGGCCTCCTTTTATTTCTGGAACATTCTAGCTTTTTCTTGCCTCCTCAGCCTTTCTTTACTCCATCCCTTCCCTCTGCCTAGCAGCCTCTCATCCATAGCCTCCCACCCCCCGGCTGGCTCCCTGTTTTTAGGACGTCACTTCCAAAGTCAGGTTTCCAGACGGACTGTCCTTCACCAACCACACGGCTTCCCATCTCCCACCCTCAGGCAGTCCTGTGGCCTCCCTGTAAATGGCATTGATCGCTGTGTGAAAGCAACTTCTTTCTTTAGTTTTTGTTTCTGTGTGATCAATTCCCACTAGGAGGTAAATTTCCAGAGTACGGTGCGAGTCTGTCCTGTGCAGTCCCTGAAACAGTGCTAGCATGCAGAAGGTACCTATTCATACTCCCTGGGAGGTGGGGTGACGCTTCAATGAAGCATTAACTTTAGGGGTGCTAAGTCTTGTCATCTGATTTTATTTCTCCCTTTTCTGAATTCACTGGGGCCTGTGTTTTTAACGTTCCATTGCTAAAAGGTGTTTTACAAGCTTGCTTCTATAATTTTTGATACAAAGTCAAGTTTTGATATTCGAACTGGATTCCTAGTAGGAATTTGAAAGCTCACGGCCAAAGGCAGCCACAAAGAATGAACTAAAATATGTTATAGTCAGTTGTAAACTTTGTCAAAGAAAGTTCTATTTATATAGTGAGTAAAATTTCAAAATTTATTTCCCGAAAAGGAATCCCCAAGACATCATCCCAGTTCTTGTACCATTTGACTTTTGAAGCCAAAAAGTACCTTCGTTTGTAACTTTTTAATGATTTTTTTTTTTTGGACAGGCAGAGTTAGACAGTGAGAGAGAGAGACAGAGAGAAAGGTCTTCCTTCCATTGGTTCACCCCACAAATGGCTGCTACAGCTGGTGTACTATGGCTGACATGTTGCGCAGATCCGAAGCCAGGAGCCAGGTGCTTCTCCTGGTCTCCCATGGGGTGCAGGACCCAAGCACTTGGGCCATCCTCCACCGGGACTAGAACCTGGAGTGCCAGCGCCGCAGGCAGAGGATTAGCCTCTTGAGCCATGGTACCGGCTCCCCCATTTTCGAATATATTGAAATGGAAAAAGCTATTCAATGTTTGGGAAAATGAGCTTAATATTACATTTTGATTTCTAATCCTTTCATTCTTTTATTATAGAAAATATCCCATGCTGAAATAACTATACTTCAAAAAAAATTTTAAGTTAAATTTTCCAATAGACTAACAATCCAGACTTTAATAATGCTCTTGAGAAAACAGCAACCACATTGTTACATAGACACTGTCCATGTGCCCGGTACATCTAAGTAATGAGGGAGAGGGGATTGTATCTACCCATTTCCAACCAAAGATAAAGTTGTTGTTTGTTTACTTCTCTTGTTAAAGATTTATTTATGTACTTGAAAGGCAGAGTTACAGATAGAGAGAGGGCAAGACAGCAGTGGCCTGAGCTAAGCTGATCCGAAGCCAGGAACCAAAAGCTTCTTCAGGGTCTCCCACAAAGGTGCAGGGGCCCAAGCACTTGGCAGGGAGCTGGATTGGAAGTGGAGCAGCTGGGACTCGAACCGGTACCCATACGGAAACTTAACTTACTACACCACAGCATTAGCCCCATTTGTTTACTTCTTAAATAACTTGGAGTATACCTAGGGGAAGTTCAGTGGCATAATTTTATCATAAAAACATGAACACATGAAAGTATGAAAAAGAAACAAATTGTAATTTGAAGACTCAGAAATAACCACTACATGTAACTTAATGTATTTCCTTCCAGTTGCTTTTTCTAAAATGTTTAAATAAATATGTTTAATTCTAAAAAAAAAATGTTGTTTGAAATATTTAGCTACTTACCACTTTCTCTTTTTTAAAATTTATTTTATTCATGTGAAATGCAAAGAGACACACAGAGAGAAATAGAGATCTCCCATCTGCTATTTCCCTCCTCAAAAGCCCATGTTAGTCAGGCCTGGGCCAGGTTGAATCCAGAAGCCAGTAACTTAAGCCAGGTCTCAGGTAGCAGGGACCCATCCACTTGAGCTGTCACCTACTGCTTCCCAGGGTCTGCATTAGGAGGAAGCTGGAACCCTAAGCAGACATGGTACCCAATCCCAGGTGCTCTGATAGGAGTGCACCTGTCCCAGGCGGCATCTTCACCACTGTGCCAAACTCACCCATTTCTCACTTTTTCTTACCAGTGGGGGAGAGATTTACTGTTAGCTGTTTCACACCAGCACACATTCTTTGAATGTGTAATGGATTTAGCCACACGGATTGATAGTGGATTCCTTAAATCCTTTCTGAAACTGCTATTATTTATATATATATATATTTGCTTTTGAGATAGCTTAAAAGTATCTTGCTTTTATTCGAAACTTTTTAAATCTTAATTGACTGTATCTGTTTCTTCTCATATATTCCCTGTGTGGGTTTTTTTTTTTCCATTTACTTTGTGTTGAACCCTCTCTCTCTCTCTCTCTCTCTCTCAATTATGAGTTTATTAGTTACTTGTATGTTGAAGGTTTCCCTGTTCATAATCTGGCCTATGCTACAACATGTTTAGTGATTTTTTGGAGGCTTGAGTTTGTTTACAGCTATTAGTGTTTTTATAGAATTGTTACTGAAGATCCAAGTTCATCATCATAAGTTTCCCTTCACAATTAATCTTGAGATTTTTCTGATAGTTTATTGGCATTCCAAGATAAAACTGTTTCCCTGTCTATGAATACTTCAAGCCTATCATCACGAAGCATTCCCAGTGTACATAAAAACAGGCTCTTGTAAGCATCTGCGGGGGAACTTGCCTCAGGGGTGTTCTCGTGGCACCTCTGGCCACACACTTCTCTGCTCTGAGCTTCCTGCCTAATAGCCTCTTTTGAGGAAGCAGCCTCTTAGCCTCCCAGGTTTGAGTTCCAGGACCAAGCAGAAGACAAAGATTAAACCAGCCAACAGGTGGTTGTCATATCAGGTATATTATCCTGGCGCACGCAGGTGACCTGGCACTGGTGATGGTTATCCCCGGTTATCCCCGGTGCAGGTGTCACAGAGAAACTCTTTGACCCAGCAGCACTTTCGCCTGTCCTTTCAGAGGGTTCAAAGACTGCGCACCATGGAATTGTTGCCTCCTGACAGGTTTGTTTCCCTGCGGAAATGCCTTTGCTCAGAACATCCCACACCCTTTTGAACCAAGAAGCCTCAGAGCATAATGGAAAGAGCTGTGAGCTGGGGCCTGCACTGTGGCTCAGCAGGTTAACGCCCTGGCCTGGAGCACCGGCGTCTCATATGGGCAACGATTTGAGACCTGGCTGCTTCTCTTCTGATCCGGCTCTCTGCTATGGCCTGGGAAAGCAGTAGAGGATGGCCCAAGTCCATGGGCCCCGGAAGAAGCTCCTGGCTTTGGATCAGCGCAACTCTGGCCGTTGCGGCTAATTGGGGAGTGAACCAGCGGATGGAAGATTTCTCTCTCTCTCTCTGCCTCTCTTCTCTCTGTGTAACTCTCTGACTTTTGAATAAATAAATAAAATCTTAAAAGAAAAAAAGAACTTGCTTTTGAGATAGGTTAAAAGCTAAGAGTGAGCTAAGAGTGGGGCAGTTCTGGCCAGAAGTGCTCTTAGAAGCCACCTACGAGCTGAAGCCAATTCTTTAACTTCCCCGGGCCTCAGTTTCCTTTTGTGGGTGTTCTATCCTCATTTTATGAAGTGGATCTAGGCATTAGTGAGATGATTTGGGTGATGCCCCGATACACTGCGGTGTATGCAGAAGGTACTCAGTAGTGGCAGTATACTGATGTGATTACTGTTGTTTGGTGTGTTAGTCTTGTCTGGGTTTCATTGCTGGAAGATTTTGCTGCCTCGTTAATGAAACACTTGTATTTCTTCTTCTTCCTACTGTGCTGGCCATAAGGAGCCAGCTCAGAGATGTTGCTGCCGTCAGCCATGTTTTACAAATGCTGTTGTGTCAGCAAAGCTGTGTTAAGAAGCCTGCTCGTGTTGATTGTGCATGCGTGTGTGTGTGTTGAGTATTTTTCTAAGCAATTTGTGGTTATTATCCAATTTGTGGTTATTATCCTATCTAATCTTTACCCTGTGAAATAGGTGCTATTATCATCTCACTTTTACAAGTAAGCACAGCCATGCACAGAGAGGTTAAGAAACCTGTTGGGAGCCACACTGCTAGTGGATGTAGGCAGTCTGGGTCCACAGCCCATCTTGTCTGCATTTTGCTCTCCTGATAGTGGCAGTCTTTGCCTTCTGGGTTACTTAGCAAGGTGTGAAAACACCTGCTGGAGGGAGAGGAGAAGGATGTTCAGAACTGAGGGTCCTTAACCTGTGGGGAGAGTCCAGAAGGAGCATAGCCATTGCCATACAAGTCTGTGCACTCTGCTAATGAGGAACCGGCTTTGTGTTGCATTCAATGAAGAATCGCCACAGTGCCAGGAGAGTTCATGTTGGTGGTAATGGTGTCATTTCTTGTTTTGCTGAGAACTCGTTATGCAATTGCAGTCCCATAAACAGCAGCAGCAGGAGGCCACGGGGGGCTGCCTTTGTGGATACTGCTATGGGGCCTGTCACCTTTGAGTAAATAAACAGACCCTATTTATTAAGCATGTAGAATTTATTGAAAGTATCAATTCTGAAAGAAGCAATAGAAGGATGCATGGATTTCTCATGGGTTGCAAACCAAAAATAAGCATGTTGCAGTTTTTTTTTTTAACAACATCTAAACCAGCTTTGTCTTAATATTCATTTTAACACCCAAGATGATGATATTTCTCTTCTCAATTCCATTTTAATCAGAAATACAAACAGCTTAAGTTTTACTTGCCTTGAATCATTATTACCATGAGGTTGAGCCATCTGTGTTTTTCTTATTCTGCTCATGGCTCCAAGGAGAAGTCTTGAAATTTAACAAGTTGAAAGAACAATTTCTGTGGAGTGAATTCAGATATACAGTGACATCTAAAACCCTGCAAGTTTTTATGTTACTTGGGAGACGTTTTCTCTCCTGGATTGAGTTGAAAGTGGGAATTAATCTTATCCTACACAATCATCTACAATTTTCAAAGCTGTTAGAGGGCTGTGACCATGTTTCATGCCAAATGTTGTTCGGTTCTTGTACAACCCCAGGATGCTTCTTGTTGACTTCTAAGATGATAGAACTGGCATATAGCCGACTGTGTTTGTTGGAATTGGGTTCTAACGCTATCACTTGTTGTTGGGAGAGTAGCAAGCTTTTATACACTCAACTGATGCCTTTGTTGATGTCAGGGAGGATAGTGATGCCCTCCAATGCATCGCTTTGTTGAGACCAGGATCTTACCTGGGTTCCAGTTTGGTTCGCTGTTAACAGCACTTGCATTTTTACAGATGACCTAAAGCATCTGTTTTATTTTACCGTATTAATCGTGCATAACTGCTATACAATAAACTGTACTTAGTTAAGTTGTATAATTTGATCTATTTTGACATATGTATGCACTTGTGAAATCATCTCATAATCAATATAATGAGCCTACAAGTCACACCAAAAATTCTCCTGTTCCCTTTATAATCTCTTCCTCCTACCTTGGGGGTTGAACCTCTGTTCCCCGGGGACCACTGATCTTCTATCTGTTTATCTTCTTCTATCTCTATAAATTATCATGAATTTTCTAGAATTTTATGAAAATGAAATCATACAGAATTGCTAGATTGCTGGATTCTTTTATTTTTTATACTTATTCTGAAAGTCATCCATGTAGTCACATAGACTGATGACTGAATAGAAGCAGTGTGTGTGGGTATCTGCCTTGTTTCTGATTTTCTTTTTAAGATTTATTTATTTATTTGAAAGGCAGAGTTACAGAGATGCAGAGGCAGAGAGAGAGAGAGGTCTTCCATCTGCTGGTTCACTCCCCAGTTGGCCGCAATGGTTGGAGTTGTGCCAAACCGAAGGTGGGAGCTAGGGGCTTCTTCTGGTCTCCCACGTGGATGCAGGGGCCCAAGGACTTGGGCCATCTTCTGTTTTTCCAGGCCATGACAGAGAGCTGGATTGGAAGTAGAGCAGCCGGGACTGGAACCAGCATCCATATGGGATGCTGGCACTGCAGGAGTGGCTTTACCCACTACGCCACAGCCCCTGCCGGATTTCTAATCTTTTGTGGAAACACCATCAAATATGAGCATTTTTGTTTTTGACAGAGTGGATAGTGAGAGAGAGACAGAGAGAAAGGTCTTCCTTTTTGCCGTTGGTTCACCCTCCAATGGCCGCCGCGGCCAGTGCGCTGCAGCTGGCACATAGCGCTGATCCAAAGCCAGGAGTCAGATGCTTCTCCTGGTCTCCCATGTGGGTGCAGGGCCCAAGCACTTGGGCCATCCTCCACTGCACTCCCGGGCCACAGCAGAGAGCTGGCCTGGAAAAGGAGCAACCAGGACAGAATCCGGCGCCCGACTGGGACTAGAACCCGGTATGCCAGCGCCGCAGGCGGAGGATTAGCCTATTGAGCCATGGTGCCGGCCCAAATATGAGCATTTTTAAGTACATTGCCTCTATTAAGTTGAAGAAGTTTCCTTCAGTTTTTAGTTTGCTACGAGAATGAATGTTAGATTGTATCAAATGGTTTTTCTCCATCTAGTGATAACAATCATCTTTTGTTGTTTTTTTTCCTTAGGTCTACTATTTTGATAAATTAACATTGATTGCTTTTTTAATGTTAAATCAACTTTCATTTTTAGCATAAACCCTATTTGATCATAATCTGTTATTCTTTACATAGATTAGATTCAATTTGCTAAAAATTTTGTTGAAATTTTTGAATCAAAATTGGTGGTGGATACGGTATATAAGTGTCTTCTAATATTTTTATCTGGTTTTGGTCTCAGGGTAATGGTGGAATCATAAGGTGAATTGGAAAGTGCTTCGTCTTCAACTTTCTGAAAGAGTTTGTATTACATTAGTATTATTTTTTCTATAATATTTAATTTCTATACTGGTAAAATTTCCCAGTGTAGTCATCTGGGCTTGTGGAAATAATTGTAACTATAAACTACAAATTCAATTTCTTTAAAAGATATAGGGGTATTAGATTACTTATTTCTCTTACAGTGAAATCGATAATTTTTTTTTTGATAGGCAGAGTGGACAGTGAGAGAGAGAGACAGAGAGAAAGGTCTTCCTTTTGCCGTTGGTTCACCCTCCAATGGCCGCTGCGGCCGGCGCATCACACTGATCCGAAGGCAGGAGCCAGGTGCTTCTCCTGGTCTCCCATGGGGTGCAGGACCCAAGCACTTGGGCCATCCTCCACTGCACTCCCGGGCCACAGCAGAGAGCTGGCCTGAAAGAGGAGCAACTGGCAGAATCCGGCTCCCGACCTGGACTAGAAACCAGTGTGCCAGCACCGCAGGTGGAGGATTAGCCTATTGAGCCACGGCACCGGCAAGAAATTGATAATTTATATCTTTCAAAGGTTCTCTTCCATCTAAATTGTCAAAATTAATGCCACAGTTCTCATGGTATTCCTCTATACTTATGACATGTAAGATCTGTGGTTCTGTTACTGTCCCCATGTCCAATATTAGTAGTTTGTATCTTCTCTCTTTTCCTGAGACGGGCTATAATTTCTTTCAATTTCATAGATCTTCACAAAGAGTTTGTGTTTGATTAATTGATTTTTTCCTATAGTTTTTCTGTTTTATATTTCACTGATTCTTGTTCTAATCTTTATTATTTTGTTTATTACTTATGTCAGGTTTAATTTGCTCTTATTTTTCTAGTCTCTTAAAATGAAAGCTGTTATCAATGGTTTGAGACCTTTCTTCTTTATGAATAGAAATCATTAATGTCATAAATTCCTCTGTTAGTCCTGTAATTTACATTCCATAAATTTTGAATGTTGTGTTTTCATTTTCATTTAATTTAAAATACTTTTTATTTCCTATTTGCTTTCTTTTTTGCCCTACAGATCATTCATATATGTATTATTTAGTTTCTAATTATTTGGTATTCTCCAAATATCTTTCAGTAATTTCCATTGTAGATCCAGAAGTACAGTTTATATGATTTGGGTTTTTGTATTTTTGTTGAGGTTTGGTTGAAGCTCAGAGTATGGCCTGTTCTGGAAAAGGTACCATGTATACTTGAAAAGAATGTGTTTTCTTGTATTGTTGGGTGAAGAATTCTGTAAATGTCAATTAGATCAAATTGGTTGATGGTGTTATATAAATTTTCTTCATCCTTACTGATTTTCTGTCTATTTGTCCTAATAATTATTGAGCAAGGATTGTTGAAATTTCTATTACCATGGATTTGTCTACTTTACCTTTCTGTTCCATCAGTTTGTACTTCATGAGTTTTGAAGTCATGTTATTCATTAGGTAAATGTTTGAGGTTCTTATGGGTTTCACTGATAAATTAACCTGTTTATCAGTATGAAGTGATGCTTGTATCCCTACTAATATATTCATGGTCTGAGCTCTCTTTTGCTTGATATAAATACAGTCCCTATCAGCTTTCTTTGGTTAGTGTTTAGCATGGTGCCTATTTTCCAGTCCTTTTAACTATTTATGACTTTATATTTAAAATCATTTTCTTACAGATGTCATATAGTTTGGTCTTAATATTTTAATTTCAGTCTGATAATCTCTGGCCTTTAATTGTTTTTTTTTTTTTTGTACCACTTACATTTAATATGCTTATCAATATGTTCACATTCAAAATCAACCTTAACAAATGATTTTGGTTTTTATTCTAATTTTTCCATTTTTCTGCCTTCTTTTGAATTGTGTATCTTTTTCATTATAATTTTATCTCTATTGTTGATTTATTACCTTATACACTGTTTAAGGACCATATTCTTATCCTATATGGTCTTTGCTATTGGCTGTTTTACATCTATAATAAGTCCAAAGTAAATTATGATTTCTTTTTCAATCAATTACCTGTTAGATTTTAAAAATTAGGTAAGTCTTTTATACTAAATCACATATCTAACATTCTTATCATTCTTCATTCATTTGTGAGGATTAAGTTTTACATATCATATCACTGTGTGTTATGTCAGAAAGGAAGAAAGGAGTTTGTTCCTTTTTAATGTTGCTTACAATGTAAATCTGCTGGTAACAAACTCAGTTGTGTAAACTCTTGTTATTTTCACTTTTGAAAGATTTTCACTGAATACAGAACCTAGTTGACAGATTTCTTTTGTTGTTATTCTTTAAAGGTGTTAATCTTGTATCCTCTAGATTGCATTTTTTAAAACAAGAAACAGGTTCCCATTTTAATTTTTGTTCCCCTGTATGTAATTCTCACAGTGTTTCTAGGAGTTTATCAGTGTTTTCAAGTAGCTGGATTATGATGTGCCTTCCTAGACTTTTTTCTTTTTAAAGATGCATTTATTTAGTTGAAAGGCGGAAATACAGAGAAGGAAGGGGAGAGAGATGCAGAGAGGTCTTCCATCCACTGATCCACTCCCCAGATGGCTGCAACGGCTGGGGCTGAGCCAGGCTGAAGCCAGGAACCAGAAGCTTCTTCTGGGTCTCGCACGTGGTACAGGGGCCTAAGCACTTGAGCCGTCCTCTGCTGCTTTCCCAAGCACATTAGCAGGGTGCTGGATCAGAAGCGGAACAGCCAGCACTTGAATTGTCACCCACTTGGGATGCCAGCGCTGCAGGTGGAGGCTTAACCTTCTATGCCACAGGGCTGACCGCTTCAGAAACTTTTTCACCTTATCTTCCTGAACTCCTCCAATCTGAATTTATAGCTTTTATCAAGTTGAGATAATCTTCAATCATTATTACTTTAGATGTTTTTGTAGTCCTACCTTCTTCCTTCAGGGAGTTTAATTGCAAATATATTCGGCTGCTTGAAGTCATCCCGCAGCTCTCTTAGGGTCTCTCCATTTTGTCTGGTTGCTTTTCTCCCTGTGTCTCACTTTGGACCGTTTCTGCTGCCATTCTTCAAGGTCAGTAATTTTTATATAAAATATCTCACCTGCTGCCAAGTTCCTGGAGTGTGTCATCATCCACACACCGTACTTCTCATCTCTGCCAGTGGACCTCCAGTCTCCCTTCAGTCTCCCATGGCTCTTTGTAACACATTCAGTCTTTGCTTTCTTGAACACACGGAACATGGTTATGTCCATTTAATGTCTTTATCTGCTAATTCTGCCTTCTGTGTTAATTATGTTTTTGTTCCTCTTGGTTGATTGTTTTGCTTTCCATCATCACATTTTCCTTGTACTTGGTGTGCCTATTGTGATTTTTGTTTTCCTGTTGCTGTAACAAATAACCACAGACTTAATGGCCTAAAAAAATGTAGATTTATAATCTTACTGCTGTGTCTGTTGGTAGTCTAATGAGGGGGTCTCTGTGTCATCAGGGCCACATTGCTTCCTTGAGGTCTAGGGAGAATCTGTTTCTTGGCCTTTCTAACCTCTGGAGGCTGCCTGAAGTCCTTGGCTTATTGTCCCCTTTAGTTTTTAAAGCCACCGGTAGTATGAATCACTCTCACATCCAACTAACTTCAGCTTTCTCCTCTTCCTCCCTCTTCATCTCTTAAAGACCATTGGGATTATCTTGGGCCCCTGGAATAATACAGGGAAATCTACCAGAAGGTCAGCTGATTAGCAGTTTTTATGCCATCCATAGCCTTATTCCTCTTGACATGTAGAATAGAATATTCAGAGGTCTGAGGATTAGCCAATCACATCTTGTAATGTTTTTTATTGTTGGTTTGTAGGAAGTGTGAATTTTACCTTGTTAGGCGCTAGATAAGTTTTGTATTCCTATAAATATCATTGAGGTTTATTTTGGGGCACATTTAAGTAAGTGAGAAGCAGTGTGACCTATGGGAGCTTACTTTTGAAGTTTTCCTTGAAAGACCAGAGCAGCCTGTTGTTTAGGGAAAATTTTGCCCTGCTCCTGAGTCAGTACCATGGTGAGGGGTCCACCTGATAGCCCAGGGCTTGGGAATACCTTCTCCCTAGCTGGTGAGGACACACAACTCCTCCCCACCCTTTGTTATCTCCATGGGGATTATTTTGCTAATCAGTTTGCATGGTTCTTCCCCCCAGCCTTGTGTAGTCCACCACCCCCTACCCCCGCCATATGTGCCTCTGCTCTCAGTTTGGTAGGCAGAGTGGAAGGGTTGTGTGAGTGTATGTGTGTGCACGCTTGCAATTCTCTCCTCTCTAATACTCTGTACTGTGAATGCTAGCTGCTTTGGCCTCCCCAAACTGCCAGCCTGTCCTTTCTCTGGGGGAGCTGCCAGGCACATCCAGGGTTCCTCCTCACTGTGCTACAACCTGGAGCCTTTCCTGGCACCAGGCTGGGAGTATTCAGATGGCTCACCTTGGCTGTTCCCCTTGGCTCAGAAATCATGGTCCCACATTGTCTCCTGTCCAGGATCCGAGAACTGCATGCAGTACATTTGATCTGGCTTTTTAGTTGTTTCAGGTGGGAAGAGCGTGCTCAGTTGCTATTACTGCCTCCTTTGCCAGAAGTACAAGTCAAACATTTGCTGTTTGCCACATATTTCATTCTGATTAAGGGCAGCAATGATAGCCAAATATTTAATAGCTGATAGATCTTGGATCCTGACCAAACAGAACAGATGCTGACCTAAAGCAGTGATATGGCCACACTAGTGGTTTTTTTAAAAATTTATTTATTTATTTATTTGACAGGTAGAGTTATAGACAGTGAGAGAGAGAGACAGAGAGAAAGGTCTTTCTTCTATTGGTTCACTCCCCAGATGGCCGCTACTGCTGGCGCTGCACTGATCCAAAGCCAGGAGCCAGGTGCTTCTTCCTGGTCTCCCATGTGGGTGCAGGGGCCCAAGCACTTGGGCCATCCTCCACTGCCCTCCTGGGCCACAGCAGAGAGCTGGACTGGAAGAGGAGCAACCGGGACTAGAACTGGTTCCCATATGGGATGCCAGCACCACATGCGGAGGATTAACCAAGTGAGCCACAGTGCTGGCCCACACTGGTATTTACCAGCTGAAGGGTGGTCCTGCCCTGTCCTGTGTGGTGGCCAAACCCCATAATCCATCCAATTTAGGGTTTGGTCTCTGACTGCCCTGGTGAGACAAAAAGGGCTTTGCAGTAGGACTGACCTGGATTTGAGTTACATTTAGCTGACATATGACTTAAATTTCCTCCATTTCCTGACCCTTCTAGATTTTATTTTGAGAGAGAGAGATGGACAGACAGAAAGTGCCTGTGTACTGATGCATGCCCCAAAATGCTTGCAGTGACTCCAGGCTGAGGACTGAAGCAGGAGCTAAGAACTCAGCCCAGGTCTCCCTTGTGGTGGCAGAGACTCAATTACTTTGAACCAGTACCTGCTGCCTCCCAGGGTGTGCATTAGCAGGAAGCTGGAATCTGGCGTGCAGCCGGGACTTGAACACAGGCACTCTGATAGGGGATGCGAATGTTTGAATTGGCTGCAAAACTGCTGTGCCAACGCCCTCTGCACTGTTGTCATGAAGATTCAATAGCAAAGTATGTCAGAGTGCCTAGCATCTTGCCTGGCTCCCAGAATACCAGGAAAAATGAGTTCCTTTCCTCTCCCATGCCCTCCTCCAGGAGCTGTCTGCAGTCCCCACAGCCAAGCCCAGTGTGCCACTAAAGTAGATTTTTACTTAGAGGGCAATTCCACCAAGAGATTGGAGGGGCCAGACTCAGGGGCTCCACAGGTGGGGATAAGATCCAAAAACTCACAGCTGTGAAGAGGAAACATGGAGCACTGGACACCATAGCCAAGAGCTGGCCTTCAGGGGGCCCCACTGTGAAGTCTAACAGGGAGCAGGTGTCTGTGGCCAAAGGAGAGGCCCATGCAAGGCAGGCAGCCCTGCAGGTGTGGACAGGCGAGGCAAGGGAGAGGTGTCCAGACTCGGTGAGAAGAGCTTGGCAGGGTCTGGCAGAGCTGGCTTCCCCACGCTGTCTCCCTCCACCTCTTAAGGTGATACCTGGCAGGGCTGGCCTGGCACCTCCCCTCCGCAGTGGGCGGTGAGGGGAAGACTTTGCAGGGCTTGATTTCTCTCACACTGTCCTCTGGGATCACAATTTAAACCCGTTCACTTGGGACTTTGTGTCTCTGCCAGTCCTGTAACCCTGGATATACCGTCAGCCCTTTCCCTTGATTCTAGCATATTTTTTTTTCTGTAAATTAAGGTGCTTGTATGCCATTTGTATTTCTTTTGAAAATTCCTGTCCCTCTCAAAGCATGAAACCACTCAAAATACAAGAACACACATGCTTGTTCCAGACAGTGTTTGATGAGGGTAATAGAGTTGTTCCGTGGTGTGCCTGAGGGACGGAGTCCAGGGCCCCTCCCCGAGGGACACCCAGATCCACAGATGCTCAAGTCCCGTATATAAACCATCGAAGTATTTGCACAGAACCTGTGCACATCTTCCCATGTGCTTTAAAAGCATCTCTGGGTGCCTTGTTCATGCCTGATACAATGCAACTGCTGTGTAAACAGTTGGTATATTGTATTGTTTAGGGAATAATGACAAGGGAAACAATCTGTGTATATTCAGTACTGATGCAGTTCTTTTCCCCAATACTGGTAAACTGTGATTGGTTGAACTCACAGGTGCAGCATCCATGGAGGGCCCACGCTACCAGGTTCTTTGTTCAGGGTCTCAAGATAAGATCCTCACCGGCTAGGGCTGCAGGGTGCCTGCTGCTGCCACACGCTTGATACATCCTCCCAATTTATTCTGTTTTGTTTTGCTTTAACTCAGCTCTGCTGAACGAAAATTCGCGCTGAAATGGTTCACTTCCCTCGCGTCTCTGCCCCTTCACTGTGTGAGGCAAGGAAGTTAAATACTCGCGATAGGATTTTCAAATTCTTTTGACTGACTGACCAAATGTATCTGGGGAGAAAAATGTGAACATCAGTTTTTGTTACAGTCAAAAAATATAATTGAAGACAGGCATGAATGCCCAGGCAAACATTCCCAGTGCAACTTTGTTGGCAAGTGTAAATTTAGCCTGCTTGGTCACAGCAAGAAGATCTAGATCCACTGGCCCTTGTCCTCTGCCTCGGGAACACATCTGCCATTAGGAATGTCCGTCCTAGCCACTTTGGGGCACTTTGGACATGCAGAAGCCTGAAGGAAGCATGTTGATCCAGAGTATTCCTTTGCTAAGGAGAAGAGTGGTACAGTATGTTCAGCCTTGTAGCCTCTGCTTTTACTCCCACATCCCGTATCAGAAAACAGGTTCCAGTCGCAGCTCTTCCAGCTTCGTACTGATGCACACCCTGGGAAGAAGCAGATGATGGCTCAAGTGCCTAGTCCCAGCTACCCACGTAGGAGACCCAGATATACTTCTTGGCTCCTAGCTTTCGCCTGGCTCATCCGTGGCTCTTGTGGGTGTTTGGGGAGTGAATCAGCAGATGGAAGATCCCCTCTGTCTCTCTGTCTCTGACACTCTGCCTTTCAAATAAATATTTAAAAAAGACAGATTGCAATACTTTTTTAAAAAGAGGGAGAAAGGTAAATAATAATACAGGTAAAGAAAGATAAGTGGCAAAACATCCAACAATCCCCAAAGAATAATTGGATAAATGCAGTGAAAATGACTTCTGTTGAAAGTGGATGAGACCCTAGTGTCAGTCCCTCTTAGACAAGAGTGTGTGTCTACAGAGGGCTCCATGCATGGGTTTGTGGCTTAACTAGATTGGTACTTCCTCTGAGGAAGTCAGGGTATGGTCAGGCTCTCTCCCGGACAATACTGCCACTTTCTGATTTGGGCCGTGTAATCCCAAGACTGCATCACAGTAGGCGGGGATATTTCAGGGCAGGACCTTTCTCGGTGCAGAGCATTGCCTAGCAACCTTGGAGGAGATTAATAGATGTTGAGCAAGCAAACATCTCAAAGGGACTGAGGGCTCCACCATCCAACTGATAGGCTGAGTCTAACCTGGAGAATGGCACACCTCTGCAGACAACCAAGCATCCACCCCCAGCACACACACCCCTCCCTCTGCTTCTTTCTCTCTTCTGTTTCCCCGTCCTGCACCTGCGTCCTGTTCAGAGCAGGGTAACATACTCAACAGTATATTAAATCCTCTTTGTGCACAGAATAGGGAGCAGTATTGTAGAGCCCCAGAGGCCGTGGGAATAGGGGAAATGTCCCCACTGTCACTTAGATCATGGTATTGATCACTTGTTTGTACGTTGCTGGCACGTCACGTCCGCCGTGATATGCTCATAATGCCCTCACACACTCATCGTAGCACTGTGCAGGGGACAGGGTAGGGTTCTGCCTTGCATCTAAGATGAAGAAGATGGGGTGAACATCCTGCTTCTTCCCCTCTGCCCGCTGCCTCCCCGGAGACTGAGGGCCAGTGGACTCCTGTTGTGCTCAGGATAGCGTGGACCGCAGTTGGTTATCCCTGGACGTCCTGTGACTGCAGCTGAATGTCTTCAGTGGTCCAAACCTCAACTTCCTATTCATTTGTAGATGGGGAAAAATTCCTGGAGAGATGTAATGAGGACCAGCGTATTTTAAGGCTGAAAAGAAGCATTCGGAAGACACTCTGTGATGTAAAGCCTCAGTGAGAATTCAAAGATAGGTGCTCCTGGAAATGAGAATGAGATGCAGGCCCCGAATGGAGAACTAAAACATTGCAGGAATAGGAGACTGGGCAGAAAATATTTAAAGTGAAAATCCGACTGATAGCCTCCACTTTTCACTTGAACCGTCCAGAAAAAAAAGTCCATGGGATGTTTTGCACATGGGAAATTGGTTTGCTATGTTGAGGGATGGAGGCTGTGAGGGAAAACAGTATACCGACAAGTCATGAATGGCCGCTCCGCGAAGGACGGTGCTCTCAGCCCGCAAGACTAGAAATAGGTTCTCATGGTAATGTGATAGTGAGGGGATTCTCCCAGAATTCACTACTCTGGAAAACTAGCCACTGAAATTATTCAGCATTGTGGGGAGCAACCCGGACTAGACTAGGTTGCTGGAATTAGGACTTGTTCTGTGCATCTGCTCTCCCACAATATGGCGCTGGGAGAGAAGAAAACAGCTTCTACACAGGTGCCTCCAGTTCAGCCAATAAACTGTAGGACTTGCTCCTGATTGGAGGAGAGCAGCGTACTCGGCGTGTGGGCAGCCGAGTTGGGATTGGCAGAGGAGGACTATAAAGGAGGAGAGAGACGGCATGCACCAGGAACATTAAGGGGAACATCTAAGGGGAACACCTGTGCAGCCCCCGAGAGAGCCGGCCGGCGGTGTGCCGCTCCCCTGCAGAAGTGGGGAAAGTGGCAGGGGGAACTGCCCTTCCACGGAGGTGGAAGGGACAGTAGCCAACCCGGGAAGAACCAGCAGCGGGCCCGGGGAGGGCCGAGCAGGCGAAAGAACAGCGCAGGGTCCTGTGTCGTTCCTCCACGAAGACGGGGAGCGACAAGCATGTTGCCAGCTGAGACGGGCTGTGGGACCCTGAGGGTTGGCATTGGCACTCGCTATGTTGAAATGCAGGTCACCACAAAACCAACTGAATCTGCCCAGGGCCTCAGATGTAATGAAGCATTTGTAGCATTTGGGGCCACTCGGTGTTAGGTGACCCATTTTAAAAGATATTTATTTATGTATTTATTTGAGAGACAGAGTGACTGAGAGAGAGAGAGAGAAAGAGAGAGAGGTCTTCCATCCACTGGTTCACTCCCCCAAATGGTTGCAACAGCTGGAGCTGTGCCAATCTGAAGGCATGAGCTAGAAGCTTCTTCTAGGTCCCCCATGCAGGTGCAGGGGCCCAAACACTCGGGCCATCTTCCACTGCTTTCTCAGACCACAAACAGAGATCTGGATCAGAAGAGGAGCAGCCTGGAGCAGAACAGGTCTCCCACAAGGGATACTGGTGCTGCAGCAGAGGCTTAGCCCACTATGCCACAGCAATGGCCCCAAGGCTACTCAGTTTTAATTGGTTTAAAAGACATGCATGTCTGTGTGCAAAAACAGACATGCTCATTTAGATGAATAAAATAGAATTGCAAAGAGAAAAGCAAAGTTTCATGGGAAGGCAGATATGCCAAACACTGCAGTGAGCACAGCTGGCATGTTTGGGTGTAACATCGAATCTTTCCGGCAGAAAAAGCAGAGCAAATAGCCCTGAATTCTGCAGCTCTCATTTCCAGGCACAAGAAGACATCCTGGGCCCTGGGGAGATGAGAGACGGGAGAGGGGTGGTTCTAGTCTTAATCTCTTGGAGACATTTCTCCCGTAGGGAAACTGTGCGGCACAGCCTCCTCACTTGTCCTCCCAGAAGATGCCCTGATTTCTACCCTAAGAATTAAAGTTGGATAGGCAGTAAAGTACCACCTTACAAAAGCAGCAGAGAATCAGGATTTTTTTTTTTAAAGAAGAGTGCTGGAACCCTGTTGTAGCATGTATATGGATATACATATATTTACATTCATCCTGAAAGTGATGGCTCCTGTACCTCAAGTGCTCACTGTGTGACAGCCACTGTTTGCTCGTTTAAGCCTCAGCACAACGCTTTCAGGGTCAGGGATCATTTGGGCCCTTTCTCTTTGCAGGTGAAGGGTTGAGGCACAAGGAGGCAGTGGGTGAGGCAGGAGGGGACCTAGGAGGCAGACTGTCCCTCCTCTGTCCCTTGCTGCCTTCTTTCTGATCACTGTCTTTCCCTGCCATCCTCAACTCTGTTTCTTCCCCTCAGTTTCCCATTTCTATCTGGAATCCACAGTTCCTTTTTCTTTTCTTTTCTATTCTTTTTTTTTTTTTTTTTTTTTTTTTTTTGACCATCATTATTTTCCCCCTAATTGGCCACAGCGTCAAATTGAAGGCTGTGGTCCTCGCATACAGTTTGTGCTGCTGCTGCTGCTTTTTCATTTTTTTAAAAAATTTGTTTATTTGAAAGGCGGGGGGGGGGGGGGGCTCTTCCATCTGCTGGTTCACTTCCCAGGTGGCCAAAATGACTGGAACTGCACCAATGCAAAGCCAGTTGCCAGAAGCTACTTCCGGGTCTCCCATACTGGTGCAGGGCCCCAAGGACTTGGGCCAGCTTCCACTGCTTTCCCAGGCCACAGCAGAGAGCTGGATCAGAAGTGGAGCAGCCAGGACTCAAACCGGCACGCATATGGGATGCCGGCACTGCAGGCAGCGGCCTTACCTGCTACATACCATAGCGCCAGCCCCAGTTTGTGTTTCTTTTTAAAAATGTTATCAGAGGGTGAGTGAAGATTTTCTGTTTTTCTCTGCTTGTTTTGGTTAGGTCACATGTACTTCTGTGGCTATTAGATGATGGTACTCCACATGGCTGGGAATTCATTTGTCCTGCCCTGGATTTTGCAAGCTGGACTGATAAGAGATGACTGTATGTGAAAATTTTTAAAAGAAAGATTTATTTATTTACTCTTTTGAAAGGCAGAGTGACAGAGAGAGAAAGGAGAGATACAGAGTGAGAACTTCCATCTACTATTTTACTCTCCAAATGGCTGCAACAGTCAGGGATGGGCCAGGCTGAACCCACGAGTCAGGAACCCCATCTTGGTCTCCCACTTGGATGGCAAATGCCCAAACACTGAGAACCGCCTTACACTGACTTCTCAGGCCCATCAGCAGGGGGCTGGGTCAGAAGTACAGCAGCTGGGGACTCTGACCAGAGTTCATATGGGATGCTGGTGTCACAGGCAGCAGCTCGGCACGCTGCCCAACACCAGCCCCATGTGTGGATTTAAATGAGAATGTATTTAACCTCCTACCCTTCTGCCTCCTGCTTTAGGATCTGGTCTCTGTCCCAGTAGCCGTGTGCTGACAGTAGGGTGACCATGCAGTCTGACTGGCATGTGTCGTATTACAGAGCACTCAAAGGACCTTTCTGTCCCTTTGTTCCTCAATCTTGGTCTCACTACCTGCAAAGTGCCAGTAGCAGCCATCACCATCTCCCTGAGACGTTAAGAGGAATCATTAACAAAAAGCCTCGTGCCTCTCATTGCCTAGCTAACATGGTACCTAGAAAGAATGCTGGATATCACCTGCTGAAAGTCATATAGGAACCTGTGCTCCAGTGACATTTTGCATTGCACAACCAGATCTTACTTTGGCCGGTCCCTTTAGTGAGACCCTAAATTCTGTAGGTGTTGTGATTTCTTTCATCGATGTAAGCGATGCTAACTAAAGGCGACACTACATGCCAAGGACCTGGTGGTAACGGTTAAGCCACTCACTTTACCCCACCCTCCCATTCTAGTGGAAAAATTAAATTACTGTTAGATCAGTCTGTGACGTGGAAACCACACACAGCTTGCAGGTTCCTTTAGAAGCACTGGTGATGTGTTTACCCTTAAAACAGACTCTCCTTTTCTCCCCACATCTACAGCTCCCTGCTGATCTTGTTTAAAGGAGAGCATCCCTGTGTGGTTTCAAACCCTTCACACAGTAAGTTTAAATTGAAGCCAACCGAAAGTGTTTAAAATCACATGATAGGAGTGTTTTCTATGAAGCAGAACGCTGAGTAAGTTCTCCTTTGTTCTTTTCTAAATATGCGAGACGCCGTCCATCTCTCAGATGCCATGGTAAACCGAAATCGTTGTTGTTAAATAAAATCAAGAGGTTAGCCGCTGCTACTGCATCAGAAAGCATCAGGCCTGACGGGGGACCATCCCGACGAGGGCAGTTGCGTGCTGTGACATGTCATCTCTGCTGTCTCGGCCAGCTCACCTCAAGGCTCTCCCTCCGTGCCACACCACCCAGCCTTCAAACCAAGGGAGCACTTCTATGGAGCAAGGAGGCATTGAATGCCAGAAGGAAAATGTGTTTATGTCATGATTTAGTCTCTCAACATACACTTGGAGAGTCCTCACTCCTTAGAAAGATAGATAAAGGGATAAAGAGCTGTTTGAAAGTTAAAAAAGTACTTTTTAGATGCTGGAGTGAATATTCAAAAATCTGCCTCAATATTCAGTAGGTTCTCTGCCTGTTCCGTCTGCTCCTGCACCAGGAGTTGTCACTTAGCACAAAGCAGAGACTGCGAAGAGCCTATTCAGGCCTTTTTCTCTATCATTATGCAACGGTCCCGCCGTACAAAGTCACATAGCATCGTACAGAGAGAAAATTAATCATCGGCTAATGAGATAGGGATGTGAAAAGAAGTTTGAAAGAAGTAATTTAGAGGCCCCAATTAGGGCCTATTCTTAGGGGTCTCCCGCGGGCATCACCGGCTGATCCCAGGTCCAGAGGTGTGAGAAGGGCACAGGAGAGGAAGCAGAGGAAGAGGGGGAGGGAAGAGAGAGAGATCTGGGGGACAGAAAGGAGCTTTCTCAGAACTCCAGAGGAGAGCTACGGAGAGCTGGCATTAGCGGTGGGAACAAAAGGATGCTGGTGGAGAACTCCTTTCAGAGGGAGGTCTGTCTGAGAGGGCTGGCACAGCGCTGCACGTGGCTGCTCCCCGAGCTTTAAACCAGGAGCTGAGCGCAAGGGGCGGCGCCACAGAAAGAAACAGGCAAGCCCTGAGGTTCATTCAGCTGCTCCGAAGTGATTAAGAAAAAGGAGTAGGATGGATGCCCAGGGTGCTGTGAAGAGTTTGCCGTGGAGCCCATTCAGACAAGATGCAGAAGCGAGGGAGAGGTTGCCAGGTGGCCAGGAGCAGGGAAAAAACAGCGGAGAGTGTGTGAGCTTCTAACACGACCCCTCGTGTGTCCCTGACTCTTGACAATGGGCCTTGAAACTGAAAATCATAGACAGTTTCAGAAGAAACAAATGTTGGGGAGAAAGATCCTAAATGGATTTACCTAAGAAGATATTTTTTTAAGGTTTAGATCATCTTTTTTTAAAAAAAAAAAAAAAAAAAGATTTATTGATTGATTTGAAAGACAGAGTTACAGAGAGGCAGAGGCAGAGAGAGAATGTCTTCCATCCACTGGTTCACTCCCCAGATGGCTACAATGGCCAGAGCTGGGCCAATCTGAAACCAAGAGCCAGGAGCTTCTTCCGGGTCTCCCATGTGGGTGTAGGGGCCCAAGGACTTGTGCCATCTTCTACTGCTTTCCCAGGCCATAGCAGAGAGCTGGATCAGAAGTGGAGTAGGTGGGTCATGCACCAGTGCCCATATGGAATGCCAGGACTACAGGCAGCATCTTTACCCACTATGCCACAGCACTGGCCCCCATGTTTAGGTGATCTTCTTAAATTTTTTTATTTTTTTTTTATTTATTTGAACTGTGGAGAGAGATCTTTTTGAATGCTGGTTCACTCCCCAAATGCCCACAATAGCCAGGGCTGGACCATGCTGAAGCCAGGAGCCCAGAACTCAATTCAGATCCCCTTCCTGGACAGAAGCTAAGACCCACCTACTTAAGCTGTCACCTGCTATCTCCCAGGGTGTGTGTTAGCAAGAAACTGGAATGAGGCATAGAAGCAGGAATCGAACCCAGGCTCTCCAGGGTGGAATGTGTGCATCTCAACTGCCATGTCAAACACTCACTTCCTATGAAGGATTTCTGTAAATGCATGCTAGGCTTCACAAAGTGAGGGTGCAGCAACCCTGGAGAACATGTGTGTAAAAGCAAAGAAGAAAAAGAATAGAAACAACACTCAGTGTAATGGAATGCCAACCCCCTGGCAGAGGGAGGAAGTGGATGAGACTGTGCTCTGGGCAAATGACCCAAGCCTCACACCCCCGGTAGGCATCTGTGGGGAAAGCAGCTAAGCGTCGCCCTCCCAAACACAGCAGCAATAGAATCTTTGCTCCCTCTGTGGCTAAGTCTGAATGCCAAGGAGAATTTGCTGGTGACTTAGAAGGGTGGGGAGCTTGAGTTGGCTGTGGTTTTATAGATACTGAGGGCCAGGGATAGACAGTCTGGGACAAGAGAAGAAGATGTTTGGAAAATTGTCAGGAAAATACAAATTTCTTCATTTAGTTTCAGATATTGGGATCATCCTGCAGAGATGAGTGAGGTTATTTAATATGGATCTGTTCTCTGATGGGACTGCCAGGGTCATGTGACAAGATGCCATGAAGCTTTCAGTTCAGGCCTGGCCCAGAGTATGTATTAAATGTGACCATGGCTCTTTAGTCATTATGTGCCAAATTAGGAAAAGAATATGGGGTTCCAGGAGAGGCATTTTGTACTGTAATTAAGACACCACTTGGGATACCCACAGCTCATATCAAAATACCTGGGTTCGAGTCCTACTCCCACCTCCAATTCCAGTGTCCTGCTAATGCACAGCTTGGGAGGCAACAGATAATGGCTCAGGTACTTGGGTTCCTGCCACCCACACAGAAGACAGGTGGAGTTCCTGGCTCCTAGATTGGACCTAACCCACTCCTGACTGTTGAAGGCATCTGAGGAGTGAACCAGTGGATGGTTCTCTCTCTCTCTCTCTCTCTCTCTCTCTCTCTCTCTCTCTCACTCTCACTCTCTGTTTGGTTCTCCCTCCTCTCTGTCTGTATGCCTTTCCAATAAATAAAAACTTTTAAAATAAAGAATACAGCGCTCATAATCAAGAAAGGTAGATAACCTTGTTGATCAGTTGGTCAGCCTCTGCTTGGCCTCCTCCTGGGGATAAACCTGGACCTCAGAAAAGGTGGATTTTTATGACGGATAGTCATGCACAGAAGGACTTAGGTGAGCAGACTGCTGATGCGAGCTAAACAAGACTCAGGTATCTCTGAGAGCTTTCTTCATGGATTTGACCAGTAATGGAGAGACTGAGAGAGAACTGTATTTGTTAAATAGCTCAGGAAATCAGGCGAAGGACATTGGATGTAACTACATGTTATGGGAGCCTGGGTCAAGATAGGCGGGTAAATTTCTCACCGTGGGACTGGCACCGTGGCACAGTGGGTAAAGCCGCCACCTGCAGTGCCAGCATCCCATATGGACACTGATTCAAGTCCTGGCTGCCTTCCACAGAACCTTTGTGGAGCTCTTAACCTCCTGCTCACCCAGGACACAGGTGGTTTCCAAGTGTGTGTTCCACGCACAGGCTGCTGCAGACATCTGGTAGACCTTTTTGCACAGTCAGTTCCTCTCTGCACCAGTTGTGGCCAAAGTTTTTGAAATGGTCTTGAGTGTGTGCCATGTCGTATCTTGAAGCATGGACTCAAATCCTCTTGCCCAGGCCAATGGTGCTTAAAGAGCAGTTGGCATGGGCATTTCTTCCTTCTGCCGGCTTTGCAGCCCCCCACGGCCAACCCCTGCGCCCTGCCAGAGGAGGTGGAGGCTTTTCTTGATGGAATGAGGTCTGTTTATTAAGTGTGCATGGCAGAGCCCCAGAAGCTCACCCTGGATGTGCATCTAGAGTTTAAATGGAACACAGACCTCTGTGCCTTTGCATCTCTTTGGAAAGATCACAAGAGCATTTTCTATTTCACTTTCTTAAAGATTCTGCTTCTAGGCATCCACTTGTCTTATAAAGTGCGCTATTGTGTTAACGTATAAGCTGTGTGGTTGATTTGTTCCCAGCGAATCTGCAGCCATCTTCGGGGTTTGGTTTCTCACAGAGGGAGAAAGCCTAAGAGCAGTTCTGCCTCTGGGGGACTGGCCTTGAACATCACTTCCAGGAGAATGTTTAGACACATCTCCAGCTGTGGATCCAGGAAGTATATTTGGGAGATTTCTTTTTCATATACTCATTACCTATACACAAGCCATCCTTCCAAAGAGCAGGTGAGCTGTCTCCCCATCCAGGGTCGCCTCCCTAACACCACGCCTCTCTGTTCATTTCCTGGGGCTGCCATGGCACAGGGCCGCAAGCGGGCTGACAGTCTGAAATTAGCGTGTCAGCAGGGCCACGTTCTCTTGGAGACACAAGGGGAACAACCTGCCCCCGCCTTCCTCTCAGCTCTGCCGGGTTTGCCTGTTGCTTCTGTCTCACTGCCGCTGCCGTCATGTGCTAGTCTCCCTGAACGTCTGCGTCTCTTCTCATGTCCTCGTAAGCACACAAGTCATATCAGACAGGCCCCTTCCTAACCCGGTGTGACCTCATCTTAACTGCATGACAGCCATAAAAACCCTGTTTCCAAGTACAGGCAACAACACGCACAGGTGCAGGAGCTGCGGGCTTTAATCTCTGGGAGTGGTTTTTGGTTTTTGGCATCCCTTATCCCAGGCTGGCTTAGCTGCCCCCTTCTCTGTGTTTCCATAACACCCCTTAGTTAAATATCTCACAGCAGGGGCCGGCGCCAGCTCACTTGGTTAATCCTCCGCCTGCAGCGCTGGCATCCCATATGGGTGCCAGGTTCTAGTCCTGATTGCTCCTCTTCCAGTCCAGCTCTCTGCTGTGGCCCGGGAAGGCAGTGGAGGATGGCCCAGGTGCTTGGGCCCCTGCACCTGCATGGGAGACCAGGAGGAAGCACCTGGCTCCTGGCTTCGGATTGGCGCAATGTGCCGGCCATAGCGGCCATTTGGGGGGTGAATCAACGGAAGGAAGACCTTTCTCTCTGTCTCTCTCTCTCTCACTGTCTAACTCTGCCTGTCAAATAAAAATAAATGAATAAATAAATAAATATCTCACAGCAGCCATCAGATGGTATTGTCATCTTGCTTCTGTCACTGGACTGTCATGCCCAGGAAGGAAGGGCTCATATCTTGCTACGTCATTGCATGCAGAGTTCCTGGCTGAACATCCAACACCGAGTAGGCACTCAGAAGTTTGGCAGATGAAACACTTTGTTGTCGTCACTGTGACCCTCTATGTATATTCAGTGGTGCTAACATTATGTAAGTTTACATAAATATTCATCACACATGTAACTGTACTCATTAATGTTGCATGTGATTGCCACCCTTTATTGAGTACTTACCATATGCCGGACATTATGCTGAGCACTGTTAGGTTTTTAAAGTCCCATTTCTTCCACACGAGAACATTAAGAGGTAAACATTATTCCTGTGTTTTTCAGATGTTAGAGGAGTAAATTCCTGAGGTCACACAGCCAGGGCAGGGCACAGCCAGGGCAGGGCACAGCCAGGGCACACACGGTGTCTGGCGTGTTTGACTACTGCCTTGGGCTGTGCACACTTTGACGTGGCTTTCACCCAGATGATCTTCTGGAATACTACTATGTTGTGGCAGGTGTAGGTCATGTTCACGTTCACCTGCTGAAGACACTGAAGCCCAGAAAAGGTTCAGGCACCAGTGGGGGGCCAACCTTGCGCATCTCGCTAAGCGACACCGCCTGCAATTCCAGCATCCCATGTAGGTGCCCATTCATGTCCTGGCTGCTCCTTCTCCAACCCAGCTCCCTGCTAATGACAAAGCAGGGAAAGCAGGAAGGCTGGCCCTATGTGCTTGGCCCCTTTTCACCCATGTGGGAGACCCAGAGGAAGCGCCTGGCTTCAGCCTGGCTCAGCTCTGACCATTGCAGCCATTTGGAGGGTGGACCAGTAGATGGAAGATCTCTGTTATGCTCCTTCTCTCTCTATAATGCTGCCTTTCAAGTAAACTAATTAAAAATATAATTTACATATTTGAATATAATTTACTTATTAGGAAGAGTTACAGAGAGAGAGAGAGGGAAAAACAGAGAAAGAGATCTTCCATCCCCTGGTTCACTCTCCAGATGACCCCAACAGCCAACTCTGGTCCAAGCTGAAACCACCCATTATACTCTGATGTTTAGATTTCAAGACCCCCTTTTAAAACTGTTTTTTTTTTCTGCTGTTGTCAAGATTTTTTATAAAGAATACTTGGGGGTTGGGTTTTGGCACTGTGGTGTAGATGGTAAAGCTGCCACCTGCAACACTAGCATCCCATATGAGCACCAGTTCATGTCTCAGCTGCTCTGCTTCCAATCCAGCTCCTGCTAATGACCTAGGAAAAGTAGCAGAAAATGACCCAACTGTTTGGGCTCCTGCCACCGACATGGGAGACCCAATGAAGCTCCTGGCTCTTAGTTTCAGCCTGGACCAGAGTTGGCTGTTGGGGTCATTTGGAGGGTGAACCAGGGGATGGAAGATCTCTTTCTCTGTCTCTCCCTCTCTCTCTCTAACTCTTTCAAATAAGTAAATTATATTCAAATAAGTAAATTACATGTGTGTGTGTTTGTAGTATTTGCAAAAAGCAGACGATGCAATGAAAAAAGCAATCATTACTAGTTAGCAAATTTAACGACACTATAGAAGAGCAGAGTTTGTCGGTTGCTATTGGAGACTACTCTCGGAGAGTCTCTCCGTCCTAAACCTCCAGGAAACAGAGGGTGCCTCGTGTGTGTTCCGTGGCTTCTTGGTAAGATCGTATTTTCATCAGTGACTCGGCTGGAGAAAGGAGAGGAGCCTCTGGTGTGCGGTGGAGCCCCTACAGCCTATCTCTGGCCGCACGTGCTGAGCATCTCCCTGGAACTTGAGAGCCCATTAGGCCTCAGGCAGCAAGAAGAGGGCAGCTCCCATCCCAGCATCCTGCCTTCTGGGACTCAACCTCCAGGTGGTCTTTGTGCTGGGCAGGCGGCAAGAACTGGAGTAGGGAAGCAGGGTCGGCCCCTTCCCCAAGCCCAGCCTTCGCTCCTGGTTTCTGGATCCCGTCTTGCTTCTCCAGCCTGAGTACTGGGTGAGGTAACCTAATAGGGAGCCTCATGCCACTCAGCCTGTGACTCCGCGTGATGTCATTGCCAAACCCCATTCCCCTGGACCAAGACGCACCCTGGAGCAGGCTGATGGGGACCCTGTGACCCGTGGACCGAGTCCCACGCTGCAGCCGCCCTGCCTGGGCTCATGACTCCTGCTCACCATCTCTGTGTTCTGTTACTTTGAGGGGATACCCGTGGCCTTGCTCTACCTTGGAAGCTACCGTTTAGCCTGGTTACTGCTTGTCTTCACTTGTTATCCTCTTAGAACACCGTGTCCTGCCTTCTGGGTGAGATTTGTGCCTGGCCCTGGCGACTTAATCCCAGCCCTGGCAGCAGCCCGCCCAGCCTCCTTGCCCACACCTAAGCAAGTCTTGACCGGCAGGAGACGCCTGCAACCTTCCTGTTGGCTGGAATTTGGTTCTCACCACCCCCCCCCCCAATTTGAGACTCCTTCCGGAGGCACCCACAGGAAAGGAGCATGCTACCACCAGGGGGCTTGGGCTTGGGGAAATGCAGATGGCCTGGTGTCTCTGGGCCACAGAACAACCCTCTGACCTTCAGCAGTTTGCTGCTGTTTTTATTCTCTGCTCCAATCCTGTGATGGCCCCAAGAGGCGAGTTCCTGGCAAACCCAGGAAATGCTGAATAAACCAATGAATGCATTCGTTGATTAATGAATTAGTTCAACCGCCACTTGTCTAAAATCCAAAACATGCTCTGAAAAGAGAGAAAAAAAAAAAAAAGGGCCATGAATCAAAGTTCCCATATACGGAGCCCGGATTTCCCGTCTGGGCTTGGAGCCGGTAGGACAGGGAGGAGCGAGTTCAGGCCATGGTCTGCAGTGAACAACCCCACCTCTTTAAGGGCAGTGGCTCAGGGAAAGCACTTCTGCTGCCTTACTTGGATCCTCCCCACTGCAGTTGGATCACTCCTCCTCTTCTCACTGAGCAGAATGAGAACTGATTCTCTCCACAGCTCAAGGGACAGGTTTTTCACACAAGTCAAAGAACCGGCTCTTAGGGCTTGCAGTATCTCCTCAGCCTTCTCTTATTGGGCATATGTCTTTCTTGAGTTTTTTTTTTTTTTTTAAGTCTGTATATTTGCTTTAATGACTCAGTGCATGATATACAATTACGCTGTTTGAGAAAACAATTTTCATCTGTTCATATATTATTAAAAAAGTAATGAGTTCTTATTTTTTTCAGAAAGTTCTGGGGTCAGTGTTGTGGTGCAGTGGCTTAAGCCGCTACTTGTGACTTCTGCATCCCATATCAGAGCACTGGTGAGAGTCCTGGCTGCTCCACTTCCGATCTGCCTCCCTGCTAATGCCCCTGGGAAGGCGGCAGATGATGGCCCAAGTGCTTGGACCCCTGCCACCGACATGGGAGCCAGGATGGAGTTCCTGGCTCCTGGATTTGGTCTGGCCCAGCCTTGGCTGTTGTGGCCATTTGGGGAGTGAACTAGTGAATAGATCTATGATCTCTGTCCGTCTCTCCCTCTCTCTGTAATGCTGCCTTTCAAATAAATAAATAAATCTTAAAGAAAGAGAAAAGGAAAAAATATTTTCATGCTTCCCTACTTCCTCCTGTGAAATACTGGATCTCAGCTCCTTTGAGGTCTAGCGTTAATTGAAGTGTTAATTCCTTCCTAAGCTGCTCGCACTGTGCAGATTGCAATAAGTCTCTCCATACCACTGTCTCAGAGAAAGCAAAGTGCACACTGTAGAGTAAGACGTTTTGCTGGGGAGTCAGTAGTGCCTTTGGTCCCCACTTCTGACGAGATATATATTCATGTGGCCTTCAGAAAGAAGGAAGGAATCTGTTACAATTAAAAGAGAATGTAGGCACTAGACTGCTCATCTCCTTTGTAAGAAAACATCTGCTTATTATAATTCACAGGGCTCTCATCCCATGGTTTGCAGTCCTGAGTGGTTTCAGCTTTAAGTCATCCTGTGTTGGCAAACAGCAGTGAGGGCCAGGCCAGGGAAGAAACAGGCGAGGCCGATGCACAGAATGAGATACAACGGGAGCACAGGCATGCTAATATTCCCACAGTGAATGTTTCTGTTTCTGATATATTCACCTGGAAGCCCTTATGTTCTGCCGGTGATCCTGAGGCTGAAAGTCACTCCAGGGGGCCGACGCTGTAGCACAATGGGTTGACACCCTGGCCTGGGGTGCCGGCATCCCATATGGGCGCTGGTTCAAGACCTGGCTGCTCCACTTCCAACCCAGCTCTCTGCTGTGGCCTGGGAAAGCAGTAGAAGATGGCCCAAGTCCTTGGGCCCCTGTACCCACGTGGGAGACTTGGGGGAAGCTCCTGGCTCCTGGCTTCCGTTCAGTGCAGCTCCAGCCATTGTGGCCAATTGAGGAGTGAACCAGCAGATGGAAGATATCTCTCTCTCTCTCTCTCTCTCTCTCTCTCTCTCTGCCTCTCCTCTCACTGTGTAACTGACTTTCAAATAAATAAATAAATCTTAAAAAAATAAAGAAAGTCACTGCATTCTGATGTCTTCACAGTTGGCATCTGGATCAGCAGGACAAAGCGTAGATTGTTTCTATCTTGAGGATGAAGTAGATTTTTAGAAATAGTGACGTGTGTCAGGTGAATAAGCAGGTTGGGCATCCTAGACAGAAATTTTTGAAATAGTCATATTTATACACAACTCTAAATCTGGAGCCAGAGACCTGGGTCCTGATTCTGGCTCTGCCATTTATTTGCTTTGTGATATTAGAAAGTTTATTTAACTGCCTTAAACCTCAGTTTCTTTGCATATGAAATGGGAATAATGCCTGTCTGATTTTCGTGAAGATTTGATGACCAACCAGAGCTTGAATCTTGTCCTGTCACTGCTAAACTTTGATGTCTTTTGGGTATCATTTTGTTTTGAGCGGGATCAGCACAGAATCTTTGGGTCTTGGAACGTTACTGCGAGAAGGAATAATTGAGTCACACAACCCAGTGTTGCAGATGAAGAAACTGGGAACCATAATTATATAGCAGGTGCCTAGAATATCCAGAAGGAAAACTTGTATTTGACATTTACATTTACAGTTTAAAAAAAAAAAAAAAACAGAACTTCATTTTACGGAAGTCACAGTGGTACACTTTCAAATTCTATGGAGCTTCTAGTAAATGGGACACAGTTCCTCTTGGGTGTACAGATCAGCTTCACACATTTAATGCTGCTGAACGCAGAAGGGGAGCAGAAATGTCCAAGGTAGCTGGAGCCATGCGACAGAGTTTTCCCCAGAAAGGAAAGCTGTGGGTTGCACTTGGGTGGCCTCTGGGGGTTCTTAGCCAGCAGAGAGTATAGTTGTCCTGTCCCCTGCCTCCGGGCTCACCTTGCTACACAGGTGAGCAAAGAGTGAGGCTGTGCAGGGGGGCAAAGGCATAGGCTGCACTTGAGAACCTGGAGAAGAGGGGACAGGAAATAAGAGTGGGAATGGTTTAAGACCAGGAAAGAGAGAGAAAAGAAAAAAAGGAGAATAAGAGACAAGAAGGAAGTTTCCTTCTTGGAGATAGTGAAGGGTCACCAGGACCTCTTCTCGTGGCATCTTTCTGTCTGCAAACATTATCACACCACCACCAAGAGGAGTGTTTTCTACAAACAGAAAAACCACCAGGGGAAGGCTCTGCTTGTGGCTACTCTTGAAAACTCAATACAGAGGGCCAGCATGTGGCGTAGTGGGAAAGCCACTGCCTGTGACACTGGCATCCCAAATGGGTGCCAGTTGATGTCTCAGCTGCTCCACTTCTGACCCAGCTCCATGCTAATGCCCTGGAAAAACAGCAGGAGGTGGCCCAAGTTCCTTGGGCCCCTACACACATGGGAGACCCAAAAGAAGCTCCTGGCTCCTGGCTTTGGCTTAATCCGGTGCTGGCCATTGGTGTCATTTGGGGAGTGAATGTGCAGATGGAAGATCTGTCTCTGTGTCTCTCCATCTCTCTCTCTCTCTCTGTAACTCTGACTAAATAAATCTTTAAGGAAAAAAGAAAGAAATTCAGTTGTAACTCTGACTAAACAGATCTTTAAAAAAAAGGAAAAAAGAAATTCAGTACAGTATTCAATAAGGTTGTACCCTTAGAAAATCTTAATTATTAAAAATTTTAATTGACAGATTAAAAGTACACATATTTGTTATATACAACAAAATTTTTTGGAATATATATACTAAGTGGAATGACTAAATCTAGCTAATAAACAAATGTGTTGTTTTCAGTTAACATTCTTTGTGGTGAGGACATTTACCTAATCTTTTTGTGTTTTTCCAGAATGTTGTATCTGGGCCAGACATTTAATGTAGCAGTTAAGACATCACTTGGGACAGCAGCATCCCATGTCAGAGTGCCAGGGTTCAAGTCCCATCTTGGCTTCCAACCCAGCTTCCTGCTAATGTGCACCCTGAGGGGCAGCAGGTGCTGACTCAAGTACTCGGATTCCTGCCATCCTTGTAGGAGACCTGGATTGAGGTCATGGCTCCTGCCTTCAACCTGGCCCAACCCTGGCCATTGCAGGCATTTGGGAGGTGAACCAGCAGACAGAAAATTCAGTCTGTCTGTCTGCCTCTCTCTCTCTCTGACTTTCAGATAAATAAAAACAAAAGAGTATAATATCATCATTAATTACAGTCAATTTTTTGTACAATGGATCTAGTGAACTTATTCCTCCTGTCTGATTATAATTGTGTATCTTTTGACCAACATTTCCCCAGCACTCCCTCCCCTTAAACTCTGCAGCCCTGGCATGCACCATTCTACTCTCTAAAGATCAACTTTTTAGAGTCCGCATAGGAGTGAGATCACGCAGTGTTTGTCTCTCTGTGCCTGGCTTATGTCACCCAACATAATGGCTTCCAAGTTCATCCATAGTGTCCAAATATGACCGAATTTCCTTCTTTTTCATGGAGGTGTTGTATTTTATTGTCTACATATACCACATTTTCTTCAGCCATTTATCTGTTGCTAAATACTTAGGTTGGTGATTTCCTATCCTGGCTATTGTAATGGTAGTGAACAAGAGAATGCCTGTATCTTTTTTTCTTTTCCTGAGGAGGATCTATTATGTCGGAGGAACTCTAGTGCTTGTGTATCCCAGCTTCGCGGCGAGTTCTTTAGCCTTGGCCCTTTCCAGCTTGGCAGTGGGAGCCACAGAGCTGGGAGCCAGGACGTTGCTTCCCCAGTGGCAGCGGGTCTCACCCCATCTGTCATTGTTGTTGGTCCTGATGGCCTCCACCAGCTTAGCCCGAGCCCCTTTGTTCTCCGAGTTCACCTGCATGAAGGCAACAAGGGTTCAGGTCTTCCTGTGGACCAGGCACACCAGCCCGGCCTTTCCCTTGATGGTACAGTGAGCGAGGGACCCCCCCCCCCCCATCTTCCGACACAGAGCGGGCGAGAGGGCAACCAACTCAGTGGGATCCGCATCGTGTGCAGTCACCACCAGCTGAGCCTTCTTATTCTCCACCAAGGTAGTGACAGTGCTGACACCCGCCCGGAGGACACGTGGGCTCTGGGTCCACTTTGACAGCAGCTTTCTTCTCAGCATGGGCCAGTGGCCTCTGCTTCCTCTCTCGCTTTGTCCCTGGTCTATACTTGTGGGCCAGCTTCAGCAGCTGGGTAGTCATCTGGCAGTGCATTGCCTGGGTGAACTGATTAATGGCAGGAGGCACCTGCAGGCACTGCAGCCAGATATAAATAGTGGGGCCATTTGACAAAACGGGTGAGGCCCCTCTTGGGCTGGATGTCCGGTCCAGCGGGAAAGTTCTCAGGCCTCTTCTCAAAGAGGATTTATCACCTCATCGGCCTCCTGCTTCTTCGTGACAGCAGGGCCCACGGCTGCCTTCTTTCCCTGGGCCTTCAAGCCTTTCAGTATCTTGGGCGGCTGGAGAAGAGAGAAAGGAAAGGGAATACGGCCGTATCTTTTTTATTTCATTGTGTTTGCGATATACCTAATAGTGAGATTGCTGGATCATATGGTAGTTCTGTTATTAATTTTTCAGAAACCCTTCATATTGCTTTTGCACAGTGGCTGCTGCACTAATTTATATTTCTACCAACAGTCTAGAAGGGTTGCCTCTACTCCACATCTTCACCAACACTTTTTATCTTTTTGGTACTAGAGGTCTTTTTTAAAGAAATAATAAATAAAGTCTTATATATTACCTTTGAAATTACTTGCTTCATTATAATATTTTAAAAAAACAGTATTTCTGCTGGAAAACCAATGCTTTCTACCCTCTTCCCAGTGCTGAATTTTTTAAATAAAAGGCATAAAAATTTCAGGAGGGTAGGCTAATTATTTGTTGATTGAATTATGGGAAGGAAATGTAATTATCCAAAAGAATTAAGAAATGTATATAGCTAATTTTATGCCTGCACATATCTAAGCCATAGTAATTATAATCGCTCTTTGTTTTTTGTTTTTTTTTTCATCCCCTGGGGGAAGTAGGTTAGGTAGGACCTGAATGCATGATTATAAAGTGTGCACATATAAATTAAACTTTGGCAAATGTAGGTCACTTGGGTAAGAAGACTCTTTTGATAAAACCAGGTTGACAATTAGATTCACAGGGCACTTCAATGTTAAATGCTGTTCTTCCCACATTCTGGGTCATAAGGCAGTGTAAACAACACACAAAGTGAAGAAGCAGAAGACTGCATTCACGGTAATAGGGAAGCTTCATGGTGCATGGTTTTACACTTTAATACATTGTGTTCTGTTCTGCCATGTTAATATTTTAAGTAATATAATTTCCTTTTCGTGTAGGTTTAGGTCCGTCCCTCCCTCCCTCCCTCTCTGTCTCTCTCTCTCTCTCTCTCTCCCCTTCTGAATTAATTTTCTGTAATGCTCTACCTTATGCCAGGAGCAATTCCTGAAAAACAGGAAATATCAAGTCAAGTAATTTTTTGCAGCAACAACAACAACAAAAAAACGGATTTAAGGTTCCCCAGCCAAAAATGTTAACTTGTGTGCTTTGCAGACTCAATCTGTGTCCCAGGCTTTGATCCAAGCCTCAACATGATGACTGGAATCACCCCCATCAACCCAATGATACCAGGACTGGGGCTGGTACCACCTCCTCCACCAACAGAGGTGGCTGTTGTCAAAGAAATCATCCATTGCAAGAGTTGTACTCTATTCCCTCAAAATCCAAGTAAGTATAACTCTCCTGAGAAAGGCTGGCTCAGAATTTTAGCTTCTTTTCTTTTTAAAAACAATTTTAAATAGTGTTGCATTCATTTTCAGATGTGGCTCACCCTTAGCTGTACAGAGTGAGGGTCCCTCTCTGTATAGCCCATCTCTGTTCTCTAGCTGAGAACACAGGTATGGGGACCTGTGCATATGTCTCCCTAGGAGCTGAATAATCCACACCAGGAAGCCAGCGCTTGGGATTTGGGGATACACAGCCAACGTTGAGAATATATTTACCAATAATGATGGCCAGCATTTGCTCGAGAATATAGTGTGAAATATATAAGCCATTCCACCCATCTTCACAAATGTAGGACACAAATTCTGAAATGTGTTTTTACTGGATAGAAAATTGAATTAATTTGGCAGTTGGCAATTTGGAGGCTGGGGCAACCTGCATCTCAGAGTTTCTGGACCAAATTGCCTTTGCTTGAAGGACACATATATTTGATGAAGTCCATGGGACAGAACTTTTTTTTTTTAATTTTTAGTCTCAGATAACTCAGTGTATGGGCTTACGTAGCTAGGAGGCTTTTTTTTTTATTGCTATTAATCAAGGGTCGCCTCTTTCAAGTGGACTTTTCAGGAGATTGCTTTAGTAATCTACATATAAACCAGGTGAAATGTTGTGACAATGTACAGTTTTATCTTTTTATGCAGCCACCCCCAAATTTAATAGTGCGTGCATTTAAATGTGAATAACGACAAAGTGTTTTTTCAGGCACAGTGTTTTCCCAGCCAAGTAAGTATTGTGCTTCTTCCCTGGGTTGCGCCTCCGCCTCCTGTGTTCTGCCTTGCAGCTCCTTTATCTGGCACCAAGACAAAGCCAAGAACGAGCTGAGGTTTTTCATCAGGTTGTCATTTCATCACGTTTTGTACTTGGTGGAAGTTTTCTCTCCTCCCCATCCCCCACCATTTCCTGGGCTTCTGTGTTAGGAAAGGGGCAATGAAATTGTGCGCCCATTTGCTCTCGTCTTTGTTCACAGACAAGCATAGGCGTGGAAATGCCCACAACTAGAGGTTGGGAGGAGAGGGAAGTCAAACGGAAAAGCCAGCCAGCCTGGGATATGAGGGAAGTTGGGGCAGCTGCCCCTGCGAGCGCGACTTTCGCCAGGTGAACCAAGGAAGGAGAGGCAACGCATGCCGCACAAAACCATCTGTTCTGTTGTGATTGCCAGATCTGCCCCCTCCGTCCACGAGGGAACGGCCTCCCGGCTGCAAGACGGTGTTTGTGGGAGGATTACCCGAAAACGCGACGGAGGAAATCATCCAGGAAGTCTTCGAGCAGTGCGGTGACATCACAGCGATTCGGAAGAGCAAGAAGAACTTCTGTCACATCCGCTTCGCAGAGGAATTCATGGTGGACAAAGCCATTTACCTCTCTGGTACTTTGCATTTCATCAGGGGTTTCTCTGGCATCTCCTTACTTGTGATGTTACTATGAATATGAGCTCATTCCCTTTTTGCCTTAGGGCACAATAAGGTCCTCCTAGTTTGGGGCTGAAAAGGGAGGGCTTTTGCCTTTTGCCTTGGCTGCCAATTCTGTGAGACTCTGCGAATGCACATACCTCTCCACGGGAGTGGTTTCCCACCATCCAGTCTTCAGGAATTCCATTGAGTTTCTAATTAATGCTCTCAGGCGCTTATTAGATGAAAAGCAATATTATGAGCGAGCGGAACGCTGAGTTGTTATTTCTACTGGATGTAATCCCTCTGGGGGAGCAAAGTACTGGCTCAGAAGCCTTTCCAGTTTTCAGAAGTGGATTCACTGTCTGGGCGGCCGGGTACACAGAGCAAGATCAGCTCCTTGCAGGAGAGCCTTTAGTTCCTGGGCCCTGGGATAGGGGTCCAGTGTGGCACTGCCCATTTGTGGCTCACTAAGCCTGCCCCAGGAGCCTTGTTCCTGGGTGCCAGTTTTTGTAGGAGAGCTTTCCAGCCATTGAAATTAGGCCTGATGTTGCCTTCCATTCTGTGGGCGTTGGAACAAGCCAATGGAGTCCCTCGACAAGGCCTTTGCCAGATCAAAGTATTAGGAGGCTGGTGCCAATTGCTCTGCGGCTCTGGAAAGACGTATTTTTAGATTCTAGCCCCTGCCTTTCCCTCACATGCTCCAGCTACAGTCCTCGGTCTGTCACTCTCTGCATTCCACCTCCCTACTCCTGAGGCTAACAAGGGAAGGTGGGAAAAAACTACTCAGAAACAAAAATCTGAACTTTATTGCCAGGCTTCACTTCATTTCTACGGTCAGCTCTTTGCCATGACATTCTGGGAAACCCTGAGGTTATTCTAAAACCACAGAGGCTTCCCTACACTAGAAAGCCATATGGAGAGCTTTTTTTTTTTTTCTTTTTTAAGATTTATTTAGTGGACAGGCAGAAATGCAGAGAAAGAGAAGGAGAGAGACAGACACAGAGAGAGAGATTCCAGCTACTGATTTACTCCCCAGAGGGCTACAATGGGCGGAGCTGGGCCAGGCCAAAGCCAGGAACCAGGAGCTTCTTCCAGGTCTCCCACATGGGTGGCAGGGGCCCAAGGACGTGGGCCATCTTCTACTGCTTTCCCAAGTGCATTAAGCAGAGAGCTGGATAGGAAGTGGAGCAGCTGGGACTCAAACTGATGCCCCTGTGGGATACTAGAATTGCAGGTGGCAGCTTAACCTTCTACGCCATAGCACCGGCCCCAGTATGGAGAACTTTAAGAGCCTTATTCCAATAAAGCTGCATGTTATCATCCTAAAACTAGGCTCTGGGGCTGCTCGAGGCTGGACAGACAGTATACCAGAGACAAGAGTTGATGCTGCAAGTCAAGATATTTGTTGGAGTAGCTGTCTAGAGGAAGGCGGACTCTGTAACACTCTCCCTTCAGTGGCAAGCTAGCAAGACCGACTTGTAAAGAAGCAAGGGTAGTGAGGGGTGGGAATTGGACATGAAAGAGAGTGGGTCACAGATGAGTCACAAGGCTAGTGGTTAGTTTTTATTCAGATGTGACAAAGGCAGGGAAGAGGCATTTGTTAAATGTACAGTGTCAGCAGGGTGGGAGAGAGGGAGATCTGGAAGCATTCCAGACCGGAGAGCGAAGACAGAGCATGGAATAAAGACATTTTACGACATACAAACAGCTGCTAGGCAAGTGGGATTTAGTACTGTTTAGTTCTGTTGAGTACATGGCGCTAGGTTCCACCTGCCTCGGCCTATATGACCTGCCTCCCAGCCTCCATCTTCCCATCTGCAAAATGGAAAGAGTCCCAGTACTCCCTGGACTGTTAGGAGGAGTAAATCCAGCAATGGGTATTAAGTGCTTGGCAGGGCACCTGCAATACGGAAACCATTCGGTGAAAGGTTGGTTTCTAACACAATGAACCTGAGGAAGGAGGACTGATTCTTGTTTCCTTGGACACTTCCCTGGGTCCTGGACTCTAGTTATGGCTCAAGAAATAAAGCCATCCCACCCGATTAAAACAGAGGGTGAGAGTGGATCGGAGGTCCTTTTCCACACTAACACACCTAGGCTGACAATGTCTAGCCCCATTCAGAGACCTCATTAGACCTTGGCAACGATGAACAAATTTAGACATACAGAAAGCATCCCTTTACTGAATGCCTTGATCCTGTGCTTGTCCTTTCTCTCAGCAAGGCCCTGATGGCTCCCCTGGAGCAGGAGGAGGTGACAGCAAAGTTCTCACCTCCAACCTCCCTGCCTGGGAGGGAGTCTCCCAGCCCTTCCTTGGTCACCCGCTAGAGACTGCAGCAGCAGCCCTGGGATATGGGAAAGGCAGGTTGATTGGAAGGCCAGGAAGGAAGGAAGGCACCCCTCCTGCCTGGCGGCTCTTGCCAGCCCAGGCCCAGCTGGAAGGCCTGTCTAATTTTAGGACGGCATTCACATTCACATTCGAAGGCAGAGCTAATTTTAGTCTCAGCCTCATCAGGGTCTCTTTGAAGGCCTTAATGATGATGTTTTGGTGAAAGAGAGGGTGCTTCTGGAATGAGAACTCTCTGAAAAGTGACTCTCAAAATGACAGCAGGGCTTGGCCCAGGGGGACAGCTGGCCAGTCCTGCCTGCTGTTATGTGTGCATCAGCACGGCTCGCACCCAAGGCACGTTTTGCAAGAACATTCATCCTGCTCATCTGTGATCTCTGATCCCATGGTCGCCTTTTGATGGGTTTTGTTATATCTTCCCTGGGTTTAGATAACACTGTGGAAACCTAGGCAGGAGGAGGGCTCAGTGGCATCCTAGGAATCAGATGTGAGATGTGTTATCTCCTTTGTAGCTTTTCAAAGGTCTGAAGTGCCCTACCAGGGAGAAGACAGGCCTCCACAGAGCTTTTCAGCCAGGTTTTAACCCAAAGTACTAAGCTAATCCATCGAAATCTGCCATGAGATCTTGAACATCAGCCCTGCGCAGCCTAGCATTTTACAGCTGTAGCTCATTTGCAGAGTCCTAGACAGCAAAAGTGCTTATTTTGTTCTGTCCTCTGGCAGCCTTTGGCAGTCAGGTTCCTGCTGGGACCTAAATTTGTGTTCTGAGAATCCAACTACCCCAAACTGAAGAGCAACCTCAAAGTCAGTTCTTCTTCATTTGAAGTTAGGCCGGCTGGCTGGTTTCAGTTCTGTGTGTGTTGATGCCTCAGATCATGTTTCTGCTCCTAATCTTTATACGTTGGGCAGCTCACAGCAAATCCCCCAAAGATTTCCAGGCTTTTTTTTGGGGGGGGGGGTAGCCCTGGGCTCTTACATGCGGCTCGTGTGGCCTTCAAAGATTGCGTGGACAATTTGTGTGGTGCTGCATTCCCGATGGGGTGCTGCAGGTCTGCAAGGAAGCCAGTGGTGAGGCCTCCCAATTGAAGGTGAAATATTCTCTTGTGTGCCCCAGCAGATAAGTGGAAATAAACCAGCATTGCAAAACTGCCCTGCTAATTGTGGCTTTCACAGCTGTGGAGAGAGAGAGAGGGAGAGGGAGAGAGGGAGAGAGAGGGAGAATTGAGCGGCAGGCATTTTCTGGGAGATCGGAGCAGTACCCTGCGAGCAAGCTGGTCTGGAATTTGCATTGTAGAGCTTTTTAAACATTATAGATGATCTTTACTTAACTCATACGTCTTTCTAAATGGAATGTAAGAGTGGTTAGGTACTTGAGTCACAGTGAATGGAAAATAAAAACCAAAGCCATCAAGAAGGTGGAGAGGAAAAAAAGGGGTGGGGGAGGGGGAGACCTGCCAGATGCGCTTCTGAGCTTCCTAGAAGGCAGAGGGAAGAAGGAGTGGGGTAAGTCTCCTAGTTCTTGAGATCATTCTGTGGTGACAGTGGTGTGGGACATGGTGAGCACCCCTCTGAATTCCCCGAGGTTGGTTCACCCTCCCATGGCAAACAGGCGTAACCTCACATCTTGGAATCGCCCGGGAGAATGATAAACTGCTTTCCACCTGTGGCGAACATGGCCTCCATCAGGGAGACCAGGGAGCACCATTAAGGGCTGGGCCAGGAAGGGCAGCCCGTATGCCGCTGTGCTGTGACCAGACTTGCCGTCGGTTGCAGGTTACCGGATGCGGTTAGGTTCTAGCACGGACAAGAAGGACTCGGGCCGCCTGCACGTGGACTTCGCGCAGGCCAGGGACGACTTCTACGAGTGGGAGTGCAAGCAGCGGATGCGCGCGCGCGAGGAGCGGCACCGGCGCAAGCTGGAGGAGGACCGCCTGCGGCCGCCCTCGCCCCCAGCCATCATGCACTACTCAGAGCACGAGGCCGCGCTGCTGGCCGAGAAGCTGAAAGGTAGGACGCCCCTGCCTGGCCTTCCCCGCCCCTGGTGAGCCAGCGTCTGCCGCGGAGAAAAGTGCGGGGCTCCCCTGGCGCCTGTCTGTCCTCCCTACACTCACCGACTTCACAACAGTGGGGGCCAGGTAGAGGTGGCAGGCACCTGGGCCACAGCATCCTGGTTGGGACAGAGCCCTGCCGGTCTCCAGCGCTTGCCACCTGTGCGCCTCGTGGATGCATGTGCACTGTCACTCAGCCCAACTCCCTGAATGCCGGGCAGAGGGGTGGGCAGCACTAAGCCCAAAGGCAGGCAGGCTGCTGTCTACTGAGCCACTGCTGGATACAGCCACCAGGGGACCCAGAGGTTCCTAGTGCTCTCAGAGCCTCGGTCCATCAGACTGGAGCCTTCCTGGTGCACATCAGATATGAGCTCCGGGCCATGGAGGATGGCAGAGAGATGCAGACTTGAGTCCCAGTCTTCAGAGACGCAGTTGCAGTGACACTGGTAACACCTACAGTGTGGCTAATTGGAGAAGGAGCTGGTGTTGCGTTCCCTCTGATGTTGGCGCTCTGGGAGATGATGCCAGGTAGAGGCTAAAATGCCTGTCCCAGGGGTGATGACTGGGAAAAGGCTGGGTTAGGATGGTCTGTGTGTGTGCATATGTGTGTGTGTATGTGTGTGTGAATTGAGTTCTGTAATAGACAAAATTGTGTGGACTGAGCAACATCTGGGTATCTCATAAGCAAATGATGCCCAGACCCTCCTTGGATCATGGTGTGCTGTCTGGATATACTGAGAATGCAGGTCACACTGGCTAGGCACACAGAGGCGTCTGTAAGTAAATAGTTGACAATGATATGAAGTGCATGGCAAGATTGCCAGCCGGGGAATGTGTAACCTGCTTAAGGAATGTGGGGCAATGTTTATGGAGGTACCTTCCCTTCCCGGAGGAGGCAGAATCTGAACTTTTCAGGATAATTTTTTTTTTTCCTGGAGGAAAAGGGGCATAAAGGCATTCTAGTTAGAGGCTGGACCCTAGGAGGAGAGACACTCAGAGAGGCGTGGGGCACAGGAGCTGCGTGTATAGAACACGGTGATGCTGGGAAAGCCATCTGGGGCCCGGTGCTGGTGCCCTGGAGGCCACTGCTGGATGTGGGTTTTGTGCATGAGCCACGGAGAAGGCACGCCAGATTGCTGATGAGAACACTTCCAGTGTTCGCTTGCATGGCAGGTGTATTGCTGGCGGCATGTTAGGTGGATTAAAGGTGTTCACTAAAACCAGCAGATACAGAGCTGCCGAACACCTAGGTTAGGAAGGTAGGAAGCTGACATTCTGTGCTTAAAAGGCAGCCTGTGTACTCTCGCCTCATCCCCTGCCAAGTCTGGGCCACCACCCCTGTTCACCTGCGGTTTTGCCCCTGAAATACCCCTGTTGTAACCTCGTGGTGTTTCTTGCTGATGGTCTTGCCCTGAGAAGGTAAGGTTCCTGCAGGTGGATACACCGTCCGTGACTGTCCCTTTAATAAAAGGCATGTACAGTGCAAATACAAAGTCTCGCTTTCTCATTCAGTCTGAAATCCATAAGGAGTGACTCAAATGAGAATGAGCAGCGTTCTCAACTAGGACTCTTCACTAGAACAGACAATTTTTTCTTTAATATCCAGTGCATTGTGTAATGCCACCTTACAATCTACATAGACTAAACTGCATTTAATTGTATGTACACCGAGCAGTGAGAGAAGCTAACACTTCGGTTCCGTGACCTCATAAAGGAATTTCGGGAGAGTTTGGCATTGAAATTCTGTTATTTTTAAGAAACCAGCACAGAAGTGTCTATGCATGTATGAGGTGTGTGTGGCATTTGCCTCTCCTTTTTAGAAGATAGCAGATTGGGATGTCAGTTTGGTAAAGTAATTTGCAAGCCTTGCCATTTCAAAAATATATATTTATATAGATGAGTATAATTTGCAGAATTCCGAAGCTGTACCTTTGCCAAGTACCGTGTGATCCCTTGAGGAGAGAACAGATTGGAAATTTTAATAGATGGCTGTTACAGTAGAATGAACTAGCCAAGGATACATCTTAGGCAAGAGTCAGGTAATATCAAGCTTGACAATTTCAACTCAAGCACAGAGTTTGGAATATAAACAGCATTTAATTGCTTAGGAAATTGGCTGCCTCGGAGAGGAAACCCGCGCCATGCTCCCTATAACACGGCAAAGCCAGCCAGGAGGAGCCGCGGAAACTGCTTCCCTAAAGATGATTTCACTGATGTGGGGATATAAAATGCAGTCAAGACCCACGGGAAGGAAACCTGGGTGTGAGAGGAAATGGAAATGCAATCTGAAAATACTTAATTGGATTTGATTTTGTTCCCTCCCTGGAGAAATCTCCCTGTCTTAGGTTTATCACACACACTTTCCCCGCTACCCTACATCTTACCTCTTGATTCTCACACTTTCTGTTTTGGAAAATCCTCTTTATTCCGTAAACTCTGTACAAGCCAAGCTTTGATCACAACTTCCAAGGTCCTCTATGTACTGTCTGGTGTGAAAACCAGGCACGCAGTAGGGGGCGCGGGGGATTGATTCCTTTCTCCCTCCTTCAGCTATCTGAACCTGTGGGTTTCTGGCCAGTCTTGCTACTGGGTGAGCCTGGACCTACATGAAGGTGATATGTGTTCAGTCATCCTCCTGGTCACTCTAGAGGCAGCACTGGGGCCATTTTACCACGTGCCTGGCACTGCACTGCTCTCAACCTTGAAAGGAAAGAAAGTAGTGGACAAGCCCTGTGGCACAGTGCTAGGGTTCTCGAGTGATGGCGCCATTAACAAATCAGTGTGCGCTCTCTCCTCCCAGTAGTGCACTGTGGTAATAACTGTACATATAATAACCCCATACTGCAGGTGACAAGTACAGGTGCCATCTTCCTGGGAGAGAGTCCACTGGGCAGGGCTGGGGTAAGAGGGTGCAACCTCATGGGTACCAGGTCACCCCATTCACTGGCTCCTGGGCCTCCCTAACGGAGCAGGTCACCTAGCATCTGTTACGTTAATACACACATTCTGAAAAGGAAAATTAGTGGGCATCCTGCCGATTAAATAGATATTGTTCTGAGACAATTGAGCTTAATGAAGACGGACTGGGAAGTAACTGCTCTCGGCCCAAGGTGTATAGCGTGGCTTTGAGAAAGCGAGAAAGAGCTCAATAGCACCATAATTACACTTTATTGGAAACAGTGGCACCAGGCAGATGAGATAATGAATTTCAGTGTGTCTGACACAGGCCGTCCACCCCTGGAAAAAGACTGTGTCTGGACGGTGGGCGGGGGAGATTGATTAGACTGCGAGGAAGGATTGTACCCTAATTCACGGGGGACGGCTGTGGGCAAGAGCATTGAAAAGTTTCCATGTACTTGTGTCCACCTTTGAAAAGCTGCACGCAGGCTTTCACAAAGAGTTTCTCTCTGCACCAGGTGAGGCTCTGACAAAGCTTCCCATGCAGAGCCCTTGGGCTTCCCTAACGTGACATCAGGAAGTCAGCCTTGGGGGAGGGGCCTTCCTGGACGCTGATTTGCATATTGAACAGCCCAGTGTCAGCATGCTGGAGGGAGGACAGGGCAGAAGCGGGACCAGCATTGTACTGAGGTGGTTGTAAATATTTATGGTCCCGTGAAAGTGGAAATCAATAATGCGATGAGCCAAGTGGACGCTCCATTAGCTAAAAGCCAGGCTTCCTTCTCAGGGTGCAGGAAGTACAGAGGCCTGTTTGAGAATCACTTCCTTAGGCGTTACTAACCCCCAGAGAGGCAAGATAGACCATGCTATGTAGAATCATTTTTTGCTTGATCCCAAAGCAGGAATAATCAGTCCATTTTCATATTTCCTCCTTAATTTTCTCAGTTTTATAGATACTAGATAGCTGGGGACATTACGGGTATGTGGTGGGGTATGAGAGCATTGGCTGTGTTGTGTAGCCCTTATTACTGTCTGTAATTTTGTTAATGTGTGATTAATTGAGCAGCCAGAAAATAGAGCCATATGTAGGGAAATGTGAAATTTGGGGAATGCCTCAACCATCCTGGAGTCCCCAGTCTGCTTGGATTAGTAAGTGGTTATATGCTATAAGCAAGTCCCGGCTATCGTCCAAGCCAGCAGTCAGCATTCAGTGGTCAGGTATTCAGTGTGGTGGTTAATATGCCATGTGGGATGCCAGCATTCTATATCCTAGTGCCTGGGTTCAAGTCCTGGCTCCTCGCCCAATTTCAGCTTTCTCCTGATGTGCGTCTTGAGAGGCAAGGACTGGCTCAGGCAGTTAAGTCCCTACCACCCACATGGGAGATCTGGATTGGGTTTCTGCCTCCTACCTTTAGCCCGGCCCAGGCTCAACCATGCCGTACATTTGGAGACTAAGCAAGCAGACAGGACGTGTGTGTGTGTGTGTCTCCATCTCGCTGCCTTTCAAGTGAATAAAAATAAGCATTTGGGGCCGGCGCTGTGGCTCACTTGGTTAATCCTCTGCCTGCGGCACTGGCATCCCATATGGGCACCGGGTTCTAGTCCCAATTGCTCCTCTTCCAGTCTAGCTCCCTGCTGTGGCCCGGGAGGGCAGTGGAGGATGGCCCAAGTGCTTGGGCCCTGCACCCGCATGGGAGACCAGGAAGAGGCACCTGGCTCCTGGCTTTAGATTGGCGCAGCTCCGGCCATGGCAGCCATTTTGGGGGTGAACCAATGGAAGGAAGACCTTTCTCTCTGTCTCTGTCTCTCTCTCTCTTTGTCTGTACCTCTACCTGTCAAATAAATAAATAAAAAATCTTTAATAAAAAAATAAGCATTTAAGAAACAGAACTCAGTGATAACTGTGCAGATACCTGATTCAGTGCGTGCCTGTATGGAGGTCTCTTTGGAAGGAAGAGTTCTCTCTATTTCTGTGGAAACATGAAATCTTCCTTCTTGTTGTCCCCCTATACACCCAGCTACAAGCGAAGAAACCAGAGTCTTATCTAAGCCTTATACTCAGTGCTCATGGCTGGCTTTTACCCATCTACCATTCTGAAACCCAAGACTGCCTCTCCTTGTGGACACACAGGGAGAGGAAAAAACTCCTTTCCATCATATATATATATTCAATATATATATTGAAAGTCCCCCATTGCCTGTGATCCTGTGGCCCTGCCCAGAGTTCAGAGATGCCTGTGGCTGGGGGAGGAGCATGCTGTCTGGTAGTTGTTAAAGAACAAAAGGACAGAGAAGTCATGACTGTCTTACCAATATCAAATGAATGGGTACCAAGGACTTTGTTTAGCTCGTTAACCAATGAGGGAACCAGGAAGAGATTAAAACTGGCTCAGATTAGAATTTGCCTCTTGTCTAAAGATGTAAATTTTGCACTGAACAAAAATTGATGTACATTGCCACAGAGAAGGACTAGTGACATTGCTGTCACTTTTCTATAGTAAGTATTCTGTTCCTACAGAGTTGGGAACAGAGGCGATGGGAGGTTCACACCCCTGGAGAGTCCACTTCCAGTCCATGCCCAGATTCCACGGGGAGGAGCCCCAGTAATCTCTCAGCCCATCTCCAATTCCTGGCACTTTGTGCTTTTCCTTGATAAGGGTAACAGTTATTTTTTTTCTTTTTTACAAGATTTATTTATTTATTTGAAAGGCAGAGTTACAGACAGGCAGAGAGAGAGAGAGAGGTCTTCCATCTGCTGGTTCACTTCCTAGATGGCTACAACAGCTGGAGCTGGGCTGATAAGAAACCAGGAGCCAAGAACTTCCTTCAGGTCTCCCATGTGGGTGCAGGGGCCTAAGGATTTGGGCCATCCTCTACTGCTTTCCCAGGCTATAGCAGGGAGCTGGATCAGAAGTGGAGCAGCCGGAACTTGAACTGGCACCCATATGGGATGCCGGCACTGGAGGTGACAGCATTACCCTATACGCCACAGTGCCGGCCCCAACAGTTATTCTTTAATGGGGGTGGAGTTCAAGGTTATTGCCTCACAAAAAAAAAAAAAAAACACTTCAAACCCTTCTGATACTCTGTGCTATCTCAGTTGCTCCTTTCTCTTTTAGGTCTTCATTATCTGTTAACTGAGTCATTTCTCCCAGGGTTTCTCAAACCACGGTGTGCATGTAAGTCACCTGGAGTACAGTGCAGATTCCCAGTCAGGAGGCCTCAGAGAGGCTGCGTCTGCGATTTTAACAAGCTCCCGAATGATGCTCATGCGTGTGGTCTTTGAATAGCAAAGATTATCCTATCTGCAGCGTTTAAATGCCAACTGTAGGCCAGGTGCTCACTAAACACGGAAGAGAGAGAGGGAGTGGGAGGTTGACAAAGTCTCAAAAACCAGAAATGAAAGGAGACGGCAGACATAGAGGGGTAGTAATCATCACAATACTATTTGTTCACCACCGTGCTACTCAGTGCTTATTATTTTCCCAGAATTAAAAATGCTTTCGGAAATACTTTTGAATTATTTTGATAAGCCAGTTGGTGCCTTAATACAGAAGCTCTGCTCCTATGGGATTATCTGACATCATTCTCAACTTAGATCACCAGTGGTAATGATTTCAGAGACCTGAAAGATAAAAACCCAGCCAGCTTAATTGCCACGAGAGCACTTATCTCTGATAGACAATAGCCTATGTGAAAATATCTTCAACATGAAATTAAAAAGTTTCCTGACAACTGTGAAGCTTCCCAACTTTTATCCATTAACTTCATAGCTTTCTGGTACCAGTCACTGCAAATCTCTTAGAAATACAATGTGATACTACTCCAAGTGATCAATTTCAGGTCACAATAGACCATAATGATAGGTCTAAGAGTCAAATGGATCACATAAACAAGACTAGTGTCTGCTAATACTAACTAATAGAATTTAAAAGGGAGAGAACGATCCAACATGGGAAGCGGGATACACAGCAGACTCATAGAATGGCAGATGTCCTAAATAGCACTCTGGCCTCAGAATCAGCCCTTAAGGTATTTGGATCTGGCTGAAGAGCCCATGAGAGTATTTTAGGCATGGAAAGCCAAGACACACTGGCAAAAAAAAAAAAAAAAAAAGAAAGAAAGAAAGATCTCTGTGAGTGAGAGCCCAGTGGAAAGAATGGAGGTACCATTAAGGAATGAGGTACCTTTCTCTGAAGGAAGGAGAGAACTTCCACTTTGACAATGGCCTGGTTGAAATAAGATCAAAGTCGGCGAGCTCAGGGGGCTTCCATGGCCTTGGCAAATCATGACTAGAGCCTGGGGAGATTGCTGACGCCTTAAACAAGAGTGTCAGTTTGTTAAGTCAACAACAGGAGTACTGTGCACTTACTCCTCATGTAGGATCTCTATCTTTTTTTTTTTTTTTTTTTTTTTTGACAGAGTGGATAGTGAGAGAGAAAGGTCTTCCTTTTGCCATTGGTCCACCCTCCAATGGCTGCCACGGCTGGTGCGCTGCGGCCAGAGCACCGCGCTGATCTGAAGGCAGGAGCCAGGTGCTTCTTCTGGTCTCCCATGGGGTGCAGGGCCCAAGCACCTGGGCCATCCTCCACTGCCTTCCCAGGCCACAGCAGAGAGCTGGCCTGGAAGAGGGGCAACCGGGAAAGAATCCGGTGCCCCGACTGGGACTAGAACCCGGTGTGCCAGCGCTGCAAGGCGGAGGATTAGCCTATTGAGCTGCGGCGCCGGCCAGGATCTCTATCCTTAATGTGTAGTTCAATGTGAATTAATGATATGACTAGTGCTCAAACAGTACTTGGCACTTTGTGTTCTGTGTGGGGGCAAACTGATGAAATCTTTACTTAATATATACTAAATTGATCTTCTGTATATAAAGATAATCGAAAATGAATCTTGATGTGAATGGAATGGGATTGGGAGCGGGAGATGGGAGGGTTGTGGGTGGGTGGGAAGTTATGGGGGGAAAAAGCCATTGTAATCCATAAACTGTACTTTGAAAATTTATATCTACTAAATAAAAGTTTAAAAAAAAAAGAAATACAATATGATAGAACACAAAGTACAAAGGGAAAAACTCGGGAGATTGAGATAAGTTTTGGAAGTCTTGTCAGTCCCTCACAACTGGGCACAGTCAGTGCTTTAATAGCTGAGTGTGTGAGGAATGGTGGAAACAGAGCAGAGAGACAGCTGATTCATCCCAGGGAGCAGGAAGGTTCCTATAAAAAGGAGTTGAATCTTGAGCAGAGGCTACAGCTAACCAGGGGCATGGGAATGGGCGGGCCCTAGGATGAGTGCATGGCAGGTGCTGGGAAGGCGTGGCTGTCATGTTTATCCGATAGGAGCGTGGCACGGGAGTGGGGTAGCACAGGAAGGAGGACATGGCAATGAAAATGCCCCAACCAGGGAGGAAGTCGAGCGAGCAGACCACTTACGTTAACCCAGGTGTGAGGTTGGGAGGACCCTGATGAGAAAACACTGGGCAGTGTCTACTGAGCAGCTGGCCCATGTTCGTGTTGTTCTAGACCCGTGTACCCGACTCTTCCTGTAGCTCCTAAACGGCACTCGTGTTTGGACTTATACCTAAGCGTGTTCACAGAAAATATTTGGAATTTTTATAAGTGCTGCTTTAATGTGGTTTTTATGAGCAGTGTTAATTTCCTTCCGCATGAGTAGCTTTAATAACGCTGCAATCTAAATCCTGTTTAAGTTAGTTTATATTGTTTTCTGCTTTCTCAGTGATCTTTCTACCAGATACAAAATTGAATTTATAGCTGAATATTGAAAATGACCTCTCCCACTATACTCCTATAGCCGTGCAGAGGCTTAGGCATAATTAATATAAATTAAAGTCACTTCTTACATGGCAACAAATGTTGACTGGAGTTACCAAGCATGCCTTAATTAATGTTTTTTTTTTAATTTAATTTAAATGTCAGTACATCAATCACACATTGGGCTGCCAGTTTCAGAAAGTTCAGAAATGAAGATGAAATTGGGAGTTTGCAGAAGTGCACGCTTCCTCTCAGCTAATGCGGTTCTGCCTTCTACTAACTTGTGAAGAGTTAGGAAGTCTCCTGGTTTCTTCTTAAATAGCACATTTTTCTTTTTTTTTCTTTTTTTTTAAATTTATTTATGTATTTGAAAGAGTTACAGAGAGAGAGAGAGAGAGAGAGACAGAGAAGACTTCCATCCATTGATTCACTCCCCAGGTAGCCGCAAGCCAGGAGCCAGGAGCTTCTTCTGGGTCTCCCACGTTGGAGGGCAGAGGCCAAAGTATTTGGGTCATCTGCTGCTGTTTTTCCAGGCCATTAGCAGGGTACTGGATCAGAAATGGAGCCCATATGGGATGCCAGCGTCACAGGCGGTGGTCTTACCTGCTATTCCACAGCGCCAGCCCCAGCCGTATATTTTTCAACTGCTTAATCCTGAGCAGGTAGATTCCTCCGTCTGAGCAATGTGAATTCACCGTCACCTGTTGCTCATGGCGCAGCTGATCCTCTAGGTCAGGCAGCGACTTTGGCATAAAACGTGGCTCCCTGACCACGTGTGCACTCTTAGCTTCCTTTTAAACAACTTCAGTGCCATCTTCCTGGCAGTAAATTCATGTATTCACAAAACTGAGCATGCGCAGCAGGAAGAATGCGCAGGGTGAGAGGGAAAAGGGAGCAGCACGGCTCTCCCCTCACACAGACTGTAAGGATTTTTCTCTCTGTCTGCCATGTGGAGAGGAGGGTCACAGTGACAGGGGAACACAGGAGGTCCATGCTCTGTCTTGGGTTTTTTTAAAAACATTTTTATTTATTTCTTTGAAAGACACAGAGAGAGAGAGAGATCTTTCATCTGTTGGTTCACTCCCCAAGTGAACAACAGCCAGAGCTGGGCCAGGCTAAAGCCAGGAATTTCTTCCAGGTCTCAAACGTGGGTGCAGGGACCAAGCACTTGGGCACATCTTCCACTGCTTTCCCAAGCGCATTAGCAGGAAGCTGGATTGGAAGTGGAGCAGCCAGGGCCCATATGGGGTGCCAGCACTGTGGAGGTTTAATCGGCTACCACAGCGCTAACCCCTGTTGTTATTTTCAGAGATAGAAGAAACTGTTTTCCTAAAGTGTTGAGTTCGTTTCAGCTGTCTGTCTCCTAATGTTCATTGGCAGGGAGAGGGGTGGAGAGTCAGAATGTATTCCGCCTGCAGCAGTGGCCGCCGGCCCCTCAAGCTTGATGCTGAATTAGGGGCCGCTCTGAGGGCTGCATGTGCCGCTGAGTTGTGTGATGGACTTGTCTCACAGAAGGCCACTTGGGTCCATGGAACCAGATCTGAAGCTGCTGAAGATCAAGTTCACGAACGTTCAGTTGAACTTGGGCTGAAATCCCAGCATTCACAAAATGGCCAGCATGAGGAGCCAGCTACAACCCCCGAGCAACCGCGTGTGGGCCTGCAGGCTGAGATGTTCAAGGAGGCTGTGGCCTGCAGGGTGTCCTGTGGGTGTTCCAGGCCAGTTCTCTCCCCTGGTCAAAGCAGGAGGGTAGAAGGTAGAAGGGGCAGCATTGCTAAGAAGGGAGGCTTTGAATGCCGTTGTGTGATGATGGCTCACGTGCATCTGTAATAGCTGCTGGAGTTAGGCCTGATCCCTGGCTACCTCCTGGCCAAGCCACAGCCACACTTAGTAGGTTGTGCCCTGCCGTGGTCTGGGAGGAGGTCTGTGGGAGACAGAAGATGTACTCAAGGTATTTATCTGTGCAGCACCCTGTGAAATTTACAAAGTGCTCTACAGATAGAGTGCAAAAGGCAATCCTGTGGTTGATGGAAAAAGTCTGGTGAATAAAATGAAATGCCCTCATCAGACATGGCTGGGCCTGTCAGCCAGAGTGCGTGGATATGTGTAGAAACGTGGACAGTGCGTGAGGATGGCTCTGTTACTCTCACAGTGCAGGACGCGGTGCCTGGCACACACAGTGGGCGCTTGGTGTTTGTCAAATGAATGAGAATCTGAACCTTCCTGAATAGTTTTGCTCCTGACTTTTAATGTTTGGAGTCTTACCTCCTTTACTGGGAGAAAAATGTAGCATACTGTTCCTAAGTCACATTTTGCAGGGGTAGAGAAATACCATGTTATAAACCCTCAGCAGGAGAGGAATTGATGAGTGTTGTGCTAAGTGATGTACAACTGCCAATTGTAATTAACTGCATCACCTTCAGCCTTGCTTTTTCTCCACCTCCAAGACACGTGACACAGATTTCTTCTGGTATCCATTCCCCAAACAGGCAATGTTTTAAAAAATAAACTTTATTACTTATTTGCAGGGGAGACCTCATTCTTCACTTCCTTTGCCATCCTTCCCCCTACACACCTCGAACCTGGTTCAACTGGGCCTTGCAGTAGCCATCCAAAGCAAACACTGGCCACGTTAGTGAAAATGCCCTGGTGTGGGGCACAAAGAAAAAGTATGTTTTCCAGCCTAATTAAATATGTGTATTAACCTCTAAACTGAAATCAGTTTTGAACTACAGTAGAACAAGAATTGACATATTCCTGCTTTGGGAACAATCTCCTGCATTATAACCAGTTTTTAAAGCAATTTAATCTGTCATCCAGATTAGTGTTTGACACTAACTCAACTGAGTCTACAAATCAGAAGGCTGGGATCACTGCATAATATTTCTGGTAGAGGAATAGAGAGAGGACACGGAGGTCACACAGGATAATAATAACAGAGAAATCAAGGTGTGGTGGAAGCATGAGGCTGTGCCATAAGGACCAAGAATCGCTACAGCAAATCTCCTGACATCGAGCCCCTCAAGTCTGCAGGTTAGAGTGTGGGCAGTTGTATGGGGCCATGGGGTGAGAGGAGAGAAGCTACAGGAGGATGAGATAGTCGGTCTCAGGGAAGATGATTCATGGAGCTCTGCGGACGTGTCCCTTAGCTGGGCCCAGGCTCCGTGTTTGGAGAGGAACCCAGACCAGGTGCGTTTTCTCACTTGGGCATGATTTGGACTTGACACTTTTTGCACTTCCAGATGATAGCAAGTTTTCCGAGGCTATCACTGTGCTGCTCTCTTGGATTGAACGAGGGGAAGTGAATCGGCGTTCTGCAAACCAGTTCTACTCCATGGTGCAGTCGGCCAACAGCCATGTCCGCCGGCTGATGAACGAGAAGGCCACCCATGAGCAAGAGATGGAGGAAGCCAAGGAGAACTTTAAAAATGCCTTAACCGGGATCCTCACTCAATGTAAGTAAAGTTTGGGGAGCCATGTCTTTTGTTGTGATTTTTGCCTTTTTGCTCGCTCTCTCTTTTTTTCTTTACTATTCATTTTACTTTTGGTTTTCATTTGGGGGTAAGTAGTTCAATAATCTCCCATTGTACTTCATATTGAATGGCAACCTCATAACCTATTTCATGTTCTGTGGCAACTTGGAGGAACACGGACCCCGCCCTGAGAGCTTACTTCTCAAGGTGAGCAAAGTTTCTGTAGCTTTTCCTTGGAGCTCCAGGCCCGGCCCTCCGGGCAGGGCAGCCAGCTGCACCTGTGCCTGCAGGCTGGGCACACACACACACACACACACACACCTGTGTGTCCTCCCAGTGCTGGCGGTACAAAGCAGGCTCTTGAACACGGTGTCCTGGGGTTCCGTTTAGGAAGAAGGGACCACCCAAAAAACTCTTCCCCAAGATCCTCTATTGCAGGTGAGCTTTGGCTTTCTGCTTGGGCAACCCAGGAGTTGAGAATGTCTTTCTTTTTTTTTTTTTTTTTTTTTTTTGTCCTTTCTTCATTGAGAAAGAAAATGGCCCTAAGTACTTAATGCCGGTGATTTTTCATGTCCAGATTCCAAATTGATGGAGGATGTAAAATGGGGCCTACTCCTAGAATAATAGGGTAATTATCCAGGGCTCTATTCCAAAAAAAAAAAAAAAAAAAAAGGAGGGCACCGGCGTCTGTGTTTTTTATGGGCACTCTGTGTCTGCAGTTAATGTCACAGCTGCCGATGTTGCCTTCATGGGGAAAGCCTTTGACTGATGCTGTAACAATGGCCATGCTCCATCACATGCCAGGTGCAGGGGCCCACATGCCATCGTGATGGGCGCAATTTACATATTCATTTTACAGATAAGTGTTATTTTCAGTGCTAACATGTGCCAAAATGCCTATCACCTCTTTCATTTGGGTAAACCTGAAGGATAATGGGTTTGTTAAGGATGGAACGAGAGAGGGGCGTGAAAAGCCAGGGCCTACGTGACTTTGTTGTCAAAAGCTCATTTTTAACCACAGCAAAGACCATGACATCAGAAAACTGACACTGGCAGAATTTTTTTAAAAAAAAATTGTTTTATTTATTTCAATGGCAGAGTTATAGAAAGAGAGAGAGAGAGAGAGAGAGAGAGAGAGAGAGAGATCTTCTATTTGCTGTTTCACTCCCCAAATGGCTGCAATGGCCAGGGCTGGGCCAGACCGAACTCGGGAGCCAGGAGGATGCAGAGACCCAAGCACTTGAGCCATCATTTGCTGCTTTCCCAGACACCTTAGCAGGAAGCTGAATTGGAAGTGGAGCAGCTAGGACACCAACAGGTGCCCACATGGGATGCCAGTGTCATGCGTGGTGGCTTTACCTGCTATGCCAGAACACTAGCCTCAACGTCAGCTTTTAAAGGAGGGAACCCAAGACTGGATTAGTGAGTAGGAAGAGGGAAGGGAAGGTTGAGTTGACAATAGAAAAGTGAGAGGTAGCGTAGGAAAACTTCAAATAATGCACTTCACACAAAGTTATAGCAGGAGGCCATATCCTTAGACAGCAGAATGATTACTGTAACTTCACCTTTTGCTCACTGGCACCAGTTTTAAATAAGTCCTCATTGCATGAGTTTGCAGTCCCCTCTGACAGAGAAGACTTAGCCCTTGACTGTAACGTTGGTGATAGGAGGGCAGTCATGGGTTAAAGAGGGGAGAGTTTCATTTTTCTTAGCGACAACTATTGAAAGAGGCACCTCTTAAAAGGAGGTCCCTGTGATGTGGTGGAAAAAAAGCAAAATGCCTTATGAAGACATGAATCAGCCCATGTTTGAAACAACTGAAACCAGACTCCCTCCCCTCCACAAAGTATAGTTTGTAGGGATCCAAATACCAGCTTTTTTTACTCATAAAAGTCATATTGGAAAATGCGGTAGAGACCTGTCTCAGGTCAAGATCATTTTTTTTAAGATTTATTTATTTTATTCGGAAGGCAGAGCAACAAAGAGAGGACAAGAAATAGAGATAGGGAGAGATCATCTATTTTCTGGTCCTCTCCACAAATGGCACATAACAGTCAGGACTGGGCCAGACTGAAGGCAGCAGCCAGAAACTCCATCCCTGTCTCCTACATGGAGTAGCAGGGGTCCACGAACTTGGGCCATCTTCCAGTGACTTCCCAGGTGCACTGGCAGGGAGCTGAACAAGAAGCAGAACAGCTGGGACTCGAACTGGCACTCTGGTATGGGATGCTGATGTCATCAGCCATGGCTTAACCTGCTGTGCTACAGTGTCTTCCCCTCCAGCCAAAATCTTAGGAGCATTAGTTACACCCAACAGCTCATCCCCAGCAACCTCTATATCTGGAGCATTAGGAAATCCCGTATTTCTACCTTCAAAAACTCACTCCTGTTTCGCCTGCTTATCTTAGTTTTGCCGGCTACCACTCAAGTCCAGGCTGTCTGAACCACTGTCATGGTGTGGTGTATCAGAGCAGTGCCTAGCTGTGAGTAACAGGAGACTCTACCAAACCGTATCTTAAACAAGTAGAATTCCTTTTCTGTTCGCACACAGCAAAATCCAGACATGGGCTCAGGAGTTGAGAGTTGTGAGGACTGAGGCTTCTGGAACACTGTCAGGTTTTCCTAGATGCCTGCCTTACAGTGACTGCTGCTGCTCCTGCTGTCACATCTTCCTTTTTCCAGACTAAAATTCCTTAAAAAGGAGGGGAAGGAAGGAAGAGAAGGGAGTTGCATTATTACAGCAAGAAAGCAAAACCTGCCGAAACACCCCCAACAGACTACTTCATATGTCTCCTTTAGGCAGAATTATCACCCATGGCCCTACCTATGAGGGAAGTGAGAAATGTAACTTTTGACTGGGCCCCTTTCCCTCCAGAATAAAATGGAGCTCTCATGTAATGAGGGGAGAACGGCCACTGGGAAGCCTTTGGCGGTGTCCACCTCACATAGTCCCTGTCATTCTGCTTTGACTTTGACTCCCTCTGTTTCTCACTCATCATCTGATAGAAGTCAGATTGTGTCTTCTCCACCTAAGTCCCTCCAACAGGTTCGCATTGCACTTAAAGCAGTGTTCACTCTCCCTTGCCTGCAAGGCTCTCCCTGCCTGCCTGTTTAGCATCAGTTTTCCCTTGAGCCTCCTTGGTCCCCCGCCTTGGCTTCCTTCCTCCTGGTCCCAGCCTTCACACATTCTGTTCCCTCTTCTTGGTGTGCTCTTCCAGTTACCTTTGTATGGTTGAATCCTTTGTGTCCTTTAGGTCTTGGCTATGAGATCACCCCTTCAGACAGTCATTCTGGTTCATTCTTTGAGTAGATTCACCGGCACTCTACCTTATGAAGTAGCACTTTGTGGCACATATCCAAATGTGCAATGGCTTGGTGATTTGCCTGCTCTTAATCATCGTGTCTTTTCTCATCATCCGTGTGTACCAAGTCCCTGGAACACAGAACTACGCCACAGATGTTCGGTGGATGAGTGGGTGAGTGAATGAGTAAATTAGAAGGCAGGGAGGAAAAACACCTGAAACGGTGCATCCAGAAATTTCCAGTGACACCATAGCGTAGTTTGGCACTGGCGCTGCCACCACCCACAGGTCCCAGTGTGTAATGAAGCAAACCCCTGACAGAGCTCAGTAGCTGTGCTTCTGCGAGGGAGACGGTGACACTGTAGCAGAGCCTTCCTAGCAGGCCAGGGCACGTTAGCAGGGTTGGAGGGACAGAGTCCATAGAAGCATCTGCCTCGGAGCATCCTCACTTGTAAATGCCCAGCAGCCTTCATGTTTTTTTAATTAATGTATTTATTTATATCTATTTATTATAAAGGTTTATTTATTTACTTGAAAGTCAGAGTTACACAGAGAGAGAGAGGCAGAGATAGAGAGAAGTCTTCTATCCATTGGTTCACTCCCTAATTGGCCACAATGGCCGGAGCTGCGCTGATCCAAAGCCAGGAGCTTCTTCTGGGTCTTCCATGTGGGTGCAGAGTCCCAAGGACTTGGGCCATCTTCTACTGCTTTCCCAGGCCATAGCAGAGAGCTGGATCAGAAGTGACACAGACAGGACTAGAACCGGTGCCCATATGGGATGCCGGCACTATACATGGTGGCTTTACCCGCTACACCACAGCACCGGCCCCAGCCTTCATGTTTACCTCCTTCCTCTTCTTGCTTGGGAGTTGTCCCTCAGCCCTATAATTTGATGCAGTGAAGAAGTATTTCCACAGTGGGCAGGTATCATTGGAGATTGTGAAAATCCCACAGCAATAGCTGAGGGGTGCCCGTCACAGCCCTGGAGTGTTGGAGGGGTCTTCACCTGTGTCTTTGATAGTCAAGACCTTTCACAGTGACTCGAAGATGGGAGGAGATACCTGCAATGGGGCGAGCCTGGGTTGGAGTTAAGCCGGTGAAGCACAACAGAAATAGCGCTTATCTCCCGGAGCAGTCTCGAAATTTTCCACTCTGTCCTGTGTGCTTTGACAAACCCTGGCATCCGTTGTGAAAATCCAAGCCTACCACAAAAAGCTCATGGAAAGAATCAAATCAGAAATAAATTTGTGTTGCAAGACAGTCGTGAAACACACACATAGTCTTTCTCATAATGTGCATCTTCCACGAACTTTTTGAAGAGCCCTCCTCTTGGCAGTAGCCTGACCAGCGTGGTAGGCATGTGCACCTTTCCTGATTGTGTGGATGTTAAATGTATCTCAGTTCCTGCTAGGAGTCTCCCCCGTCTGTGCATCTCATTTGCCTTTTCTGCTTTCCACACCTTGGTTCAGAGTATGGTGGGATGTGTTGGGTATCAGTGCTGTGGGCTGCATCTGGCACAGTGACTGCTAACGCCCATAGTGATTGACGCACTTGCTGTGTTTTCCAAAAGCAGAGCCATTTGTCTGCATTAATATTCCTGGCGAACAACATGGAGATCACATGTTACCTTTCTCACGTAGGATGAATCAGTGCCCATATTCAGGAGTGGCATCCCAGCTCTCTTGCCCTTGTTCATAGCATTCCACGGCAGCCTGTTTGTTAGACAGCCTAGAGTGTCAGGAAACAGTCTCCAGGCGGTGTGGAGGCAGGCGGATCAGCACGCTAGCTTACTCCAGCAGGTGGTGCAGGCCTGGTGTCTAATGAGAGGGCTTCTTTCTCACGCTCCAGGAAAACTTCAGGTGGATTGCAGAGCTCCAATCATAGCAAAAGCTTGTGTATCCCTGTATAAATTTTGCTGGAAGTGGGTTGAACAAAACAAGGTGTGAGCCACGAAGCTGGGCTGAATGCACCCATCGCCTTGCCTTGCTCGTCACATTTGACCCTGCGTTCATTTAAAAAGCACCCATAATGGGTTGTTTTCTAGCTGTGCTCTGGCCATCAAGGAGAAAGAGAGTGGAGGTGCCATTCTTGAATTTCAATGCTTAGTAAAAATTCCTTGGAAAAAAACAGTCAAAAGCCATTAATGATAGCCTAAAGGAAAAGTTGTGATTCATTTCAAGGTCTTACATCAAAGCTCAGCAGTTACCTTGTAGCTTTGATGGTGTTCAGTGGTGCCAGCATTTGCGTGAGTTCTAACATTTTTCTTATCTCTGGTCTTCAACCCAGCACCAGCTCTTAAATACAATCAAATAGGCATTGTTCCCATCTGAGCTTTGGCTTAACGTATCAGGGAGCAGCAGCTAAACCCCAGCAGGAGTTTGGGGGTACACCGCCCACTCCCTTATGCATTTTGGGGAATTTTTTTTTTCACTTCTCACTATGGATGTACTGTTTTCAAATACGTAAGACGAGGACATTGTCTATCCCAGTGTGGCACCTGGGCCCTCCCTTCCTTGTGCTGGCAGGATCCATTTCACTCGCCAGCCACAAAAGCAGGAGAAACATCTGCATCCCTGGTGAATCATCTCCTTCTCATGTCATCTTCCCCTTCTGTCATTCTTGTCTCACCTTCACATTGTTTCTTAACCTAGCCATTTGGCAGGAAAGTCCCCAGCTCTTCCCGCTCAGAGATTTTTGGGTTTTGATCTTCCTGGCTATTTAAAAATGCATGCTCCCTGGGAACTCCCCGCAGGCCTGCCCACTTTTAGTTTTTTGGTTTCAAGCAAAGCTGGTTATTTCAAAGCACAGACAGCAGCTGTTTGTGAGCTTCAGGAAGCATGTACTGCTGCGTTTGGTTACTCACACGCCTGCCAAGGTGATCAGTTGTGCTGCCTGGTTGCCACACACACACACACACACACACGCACATACATCTAATAAACATCTAAACACTCCGTGATATTCCTACCTCGGTACATTCCCAACTTGCTTCCCGGTCAGAGAGACGGGAACACAGAGGAGGAAAGGCAAATGGGAAGGTGATGCCAGTAGAGGAGGGTTTCCTAACTTAAGAACGTGTGCCATGAAGTGTCGTGAGCATGCATGGAATGTCAGAGCCAGGAGGGACCTCAGAGACCCATTCACTGCAGAGAGAAAGACTCTGAGGCTCCCAGAGCAGACCTGATCGGCAGTTGTGGGCAGATTAGAGCACAGACTCTTGGCTCCTTGTACAGTTTTCTTTCTAAAATCATACAGGTGGCAGGTGGCCTTGTGCTGTGGCACAGTGACTTAAAGCCCCCGGCCTGCAGTGCTGGCTTCTCATATAGGTACTGGTTCGAGTCCTGGCTGCTCCACTTCTGATCCAGCTCCTTGCTAATGTGCCTGGGAAAGCAGCAGAGGATGGCCCAAGTGCTTGGGCCCTTATATCCATGTAGGAGACCCAGAAGAAGCTCGTGGCTCCTGGCTCCTGGCTCCTGACTTCAGCTTGGCCCAGCCCTGGTTGTTGTGGCCATTTGGGGAGTTAACCAGTGAATGGAAGACCTCTCTCTCTCTACCTCTCTCCATAACTCTACCTTTCAAATGAATAAAATAAATATACATTTTAAAAAACATGGGCATTTAAAGATTTATTTGATTTATTTGAAGGGCAGAGTTAGAGCGAGAGAGAGAGAGAGAGAAAGGAGAGAGAGAGATCAATCTTCCACCTGCCAGTTTACTCCCCAAATGGCTGCAATGGCAGGAGCTGGACCAGGCCAAACCAAGAGCCTGGAACTCCATCCAGGTCTTCTATGTGGGTGACAGGGACCTAAGCACTGGGCCATCTTCCACTGCCTCCCCAGGTGCATTAGCAGGGAGTGAACTGGATCGGATGCAGAGCAGCTGGGACTTGAGCAGCCCTCACATGAGATGCTGCAATCACAGGCAGAGGCTTAACCTGCTGCACCGCAACACCAGCCCCGCGTGTTTTGCTTTTTAATGAAAATGATCAGAGAAGGAGATTGTAACTGTAAACCCATAGCTAACAGGTAGAACTGAAGAGGCGTGCTGGCATCACACTGAATCTCATTTTCTCCCAGCACTTCCCTGGCTCCCACTTCCACACATCTGCTTATGCGACATGCCTTGCTTGAAATGTTCCCTCTAGGTCCCACTGCTGTCACGTGTCCTCCGGGAAAACTTCCCCATCGCCATCTCCCTTTCTCCTATCTTAGGCGGCACTCGTTAATACTACCCACCTCAGTGCTTCATTTTTTACTAATTATTTTATGTGCATCCAGCTTGCTGGGTTTTTTGTTTTGTTTTTTGGGTTTTTGGTTTTTTTTTTTTTTTTTTTTTTTTTTGCCCCTGTGGCAAGATTTTAAGCTAAATGAAGCTACAGGTCATTTCCAGTTCTCTTTTTCTTATCTCACAGTGCCACATCTGTGCCTGGCATCATTCTTGTCAGCACATGGCAGACCTGAGTACAAATACAGATTGTTGAGCAATCAGAGGTAGAAGTGAAGGTGGGTTAGAAATTGAGCAGAAACGTACAAACTGCAAAACATACTCTAAACGTTGCTTCTTTTTGCACAAACCGTGATCTCAACTGGCTTACTGCTACTATGCCATGCTTTCTAGGGTAAGATGCGCAGAATACACTTGCGTTGTGAATTTTACAGCAGCAGCATAATAGTATTGCTTTCGTGTTAGTTCAGATTGGATATTGGAAGGTTAGGACTCCGTGCGTGACATCAACCTCATCCTAAGTCTTGGAAAACAGTGAACAGTGGAGGGCCGACTGAGTAGACAGGAAAGAGGCCGTGAGTGGGCATCCAGGCTGCGTTGCCGGCTCAGGCTTCCGTTAGCCATGGCACTTTGGGAAAGGCTCTTAGGCTGCCGGAGGAGGCTCCATTTTCTCATCTCTCCAGTGAAAGGGCTTGACCAGATTTTCTGGAACTCCTCAATCCTCACCATGCCAACGACTCCCATCCCCTCGCATCTCTGGAAACCTTAAATACCACCAGTGTCTGCCAGAGCCCAGCCGCCATGTCAAAAGCATCTGCTGCAATCCCGAAAGACGGGAACACAACACGCCGTACTGCGCACAGGTGTCGTGTCGGTGCCGGGCTGCGACGGCGAGTGTGCGGCAGCAGGCAGGCGCTGTGGACGGGTCAGAGTTATTGTCAGAGACGGCTGCGCGGGGCCCTGACGCTCTCCTCTGTCACGTCCTCGTCTGTCTTCTCAGCTAAAATCGTAAAAGCCTCAGGCGTTTGAATGAATGATTCAGTCCGTTTCACAAATATTTATCGGGTGCCTCCCAAGTGCCAGGTCATGTGCTAAGTGCTGGAGTGAAATGTGGGGGGTTTCTGAACTCTGCGGGTACCGCCATCCCCCTTGTAGACAGATGGGTGTCCTCATCCACATTTTTTTCTGCCTGAAAAGCTCTCTCTGAAATCATTTACTTCTCAGGAACATCTCAGCTAAACATTTTTTATTTCCGCCAAGGGAAATTTGGCTCCTATGTCCCCTGCTGTCGAAAAAGAATTTTATGGGGTGTTAAAATGTTTTCCCATGTCTGGACTAGTCATTGCTATAGTTCATCCATGAGAAATCCCTGTAACTGCTTCAGCAACTGGGCAGGTTCCTATTTCACTGCAAGAACCTTCCTAGCTGTATTCGCTGGTGTATTCAATGCTGGAAACGTTATTTCCATATAAAGGGGGGAAAAAAGCATGTTTTTGGTTTAAATGAATAAATGTCCAGAGAAAATCATTTTTTTCCTTTTTATTTGAAACACAAAGATGGACAAACCAACAGAGTTCCCATCTTCTAGTTCACTCTCCAAGTGTCTTCAGTGGCTGGCTGGGGCTGGGCCAGATAGAAAAGCCAGGAGCCAGGAACTCAATCCGGGTCTCCCAGATGGGTGACAGGGACCTAAGTACTTGAGCCATCACCTGCTGCCTTCCAGCAGTAGGAGGAAGCTGGAATTGGATGTGGAACCAGGACGGAAACCCAGGCACTCTTATAGGGGATGCAGGCATCCTAGCCAGTGGCTTGCTTAGCCATTAACCCAAATGCCTGCCCTAAGAAAATCAGTTTTCTAAAACTTCCGAAATCAAGGATGAGCGCAGAAGGTTCTGTTTCACAGGATACCACAGCTGATAGTAGAGGACCCTAGAGCCTGCCAGGCCTGAGGGAGCTTGGTATAGTTCCCTTCCCTTGAGTCTCACCGGAAGTCTGTGCAGGAGCCAGATAACGACACAAGCAGGTTGCATAGGATTTCAATGAGACCAGCCTCGCGCTCCGGACCAATAAGGAACTGCAGAGGGCTGGATTTCAAGATCTAGCAGTCCAGGTTGAGTGGAGCACAGCAACTCAGGAAAGAGGAAAACCCTGCCACCTTAGTATGAGCCCAGGTCTAAGGGCTGGGAAATAAGCCACAGCCAAGTGTCAGGGAGGTGAGTGTGTATGGAGTGTGTGTTTATGGGGAGCAGGACTGTGAGAAACTGCGTCTGAGCTTCACTGGCAGAAACCACAAACACACACACACACACACACACACACACACACCAGGTCTCACACCATTTTTTTTTTTAAATACAATCACTTTCAAATCAGCGGAATGCGAGGTGTCAGGACAGCGACTTCAGGCAGAGGTGATGTGCTCTTGAGTCCATGCAACCGAACAGGAAGTGCAGCTTAGCATCCGTGACCCAATAGAAGCAAACAGGGCCCAGGACGAGGCATGAAAGAGCACGATCCAGGGGAGCGGATGCCAGCCGAGGGAGCCTGACCGCTTGGATGTGCAGACACCTCCCGGGGCAGGCTGATACATGACCTACCAAGCCCCAAATGGTTCCTGCTGGTTCCCTTGCAGAAATGTTGGCTCGGGGCTCTAGAGCACCACAGAGCCAGAGAGGAGGAGGTTGAGGATTGTCCAGCCTAGACCCTTTGCCTTGGGATCCAGCCAGAGAGAAGATTAGCAGTGGAGCGAAGACCTGATCCAACAGGTTTCTGGATTCTTCCTCCCCTCTCATGGGCAGTCCTCCAAATAGAATCCAATTCCTAAAAGCATCCCCTCGGCCCACCTCCTTAAGCTTCCCCTGCTGAGGCTTACTGCTCAACAACTTCCACTCCAAAAAAGTAGAACAGAAAGGATTCTGGACTAGAGTGAGATTCTGAACTAGAGTGAGCTGAGAAGGCGCTGCAGCCTGGTAGACACAAAAGAAGAAGGGGATCTCTCTCTGGTCACTCCTATTCTTCCCCTCTGTGGTCCAGATTGTTCCATAAGACATCTTCTCTATAACTTAATACACAAATTACACATTTTTCATATATGCAGATTTAGAAATATAGCAATACTTTCCACCCCTTCTTCCTCCTCACTCTCCCATACCCTCTCTTAATTTTTACAAAGATCTATTTTCAGTTTACTTAATAATCATATAGTTAACCCTACACTAATTAAAAGAGTTCAACAAATAGTATGAAGAAAAAAAAAAAAACTGTTCCTCAACAGAAAGAGACAAGGGCTGTAAACAATCATCAAATCTCAAAATGTCCATTTCATTCCAATATATTACATTTCAGGTACTCTATTAATTACCTTGGGTCAGGGACACATATGGTATCTGTCTTTTGGGGACTGGATTATTTCACTAAGTATAATGGTTTCCAGTTGTATCCATCTTATTGCAAAATACAGGATTTCAATTTTTTTTTACAGCTGAGTAGTGCTCCATAGTGTGTATATACCATAATTTCTTTATCCAGTCAACAGGTGATGGACATCTGGATTGATTCTGTATCTTAGCTATTGTGGACTATGCTGCCGTGAATATGGGGGCACAGATAACCCTTTCTAATGCTGATATCTTTTGTTTTGGGTAAATTCCAAGGAGTGGGACAGCTGGGTCATATGGTAGGTCTACACTCAGATTTCTGAAGTATCTCCATACTGTTTTCCACAGTGGTTGCATCAGTTTACATTCCCAGTAGCAGTAGAGCAGGGTACATTTCCCCCCACATCCTTACCAGCATTTGTCATTGGTGATTTCTGTAGGAAAGCCATTCTAAGTGAAGTGAGGTAAAACCTCATTGTGGTTTTCATTTGCATTTCCCTGATGGCCAGTGATCCTGAGCATTTTTTCATGTGTCTGTTGTCCATTTGATTTTCTCTCTTGAAAAAATGGCTGTTCAAGTCCTCTGCCCATTTCTTTTTTTTTTTTTAACAGGCAGAGTTAGACAGTGAGAGAGAGAGACAGAGAGAAAGGTCTTCCTTCCGTTGGTTCACCCCACAAATGGCCACTACGGCCAGCGCACTGTGGCCGACGTACTGCGCTGATCCGAAGCCAGGAGCCAAGTGCTTCCTCCTGGTCTCCCATGCGGGTACAGGGCCCAAGTACTTGGGCCATCCTCCACTGCCTTCCCAATCTGCCCATTTCTTAACTGGATTGTTTGTTTCATTGTTGTTGAATTTCTTGAGCTCTTCATAGATTCTGGGTGTTAACCCTTTATCACTTGGATAGTTTGCAAATATTTTCTCCCATTCTCTCAGTTGCCTCTTCACTTTGCTGAGTGTTTCTTTTGCAGTGCAGAAGCTTCTCAGCTTGATGTAATCCCATTTGTCAATTTTGGCTTTGATTGCCTGTGCATCTGGGGTCTTTTCTAAGAAACCTTTTCCTATGTGAAAGTCTTGTAGAGTTTCCCCCAATGTTTTCTAGTAATGTGATAGTATCAGGTCATGGATTTAGGTCTTTGATCCATTTTGGGTGGATTTTTGGGTAAGGTGTAAAGTAGGGGTCTTGCTTCATACTTCTGCATGTGGAGATCCAGTTTCCTCAGCACCGTTTGTTGAGGAGACTGTCCGTGCTCCAGGGACTGATTTTAGCTCCTTTGTCAAAGATAAGTTGGTTGTGCTACACGAGCTCATCAAACTGCTCTACCACGCCCATTGCTCCCACATCACCATCATCTGCATCAGCACTTCCGGCAGAATAGGTGGGAAAAGGGGCCTCTTCCCTGTGGATGGGTTGGGGCTGCAGCCCCTGCAGCAGCTCCTAAATAGCATGGGATTGGCTCTGGTCAGGGCAAGCATTCTGACTGGAGGCCTGAGAAGAAGCTATACACCCGCATTTGGCCATTCTCCATAAAACGTCTTAAAAATGTTTATTTACTTATTTATTTGAAAGACAGAGACAGAGAGGAGAGAGATCTGCCATCTGCTGGTTCACTCCCCAGATGGCTGCAATGACCAGGGCTGGTGGCCATGCTGAAACCAGGAGCATGGAACTCCAGTTGGGTCTCCCACATGCATAGCAGGGGCCCAGGCACTTGGGCCATCTTCTGCTGCTTTCCCAGGCACATTAGCAGAGAACTGAATCAGAAGTGGAGCAGCCAGGACTAGAACCTGCACGCCAGTATGGGATGTTGGCATCATAAATGGTAGCTTAACCTGCGGCGCCATGACACTGGCCTCTCCTCCACAAACTTACAGAGAGGTAAGTGAAACCATTGAAAATTTTATTTGCCTGTAAGTTTCAGCCCAGAGATCCTTTAAGCCTTTCTAGCCTCCTGAGGTACCCTTGCAGCAGTTCTCATGCTGTGATTCACTGGAGTTCTTTGTGCAGAACCATCTCCTCCCAGGGTTTGAACTTGGGGCTGGCCACATCTTTGGCCTTTTTGTACACAGTGTCTGGTACAGCATCTGGCATGATACCCACGACAGGGCTCCTGAGACGTGGGGCACAGTATAACGGTGATAGCAACATGATTTGAAATCGGCTAGGTGTAGTTTCCATTCCCAACTGCACCCCTTACTCAGTATATGACCTAGGACAAGTAGTGATACCTCTTCATGCATTTCAGTTTCATTAGCAATGAAGTGGCCATGATAATAGCACCTGCTTCCGAGGGTGGCTAGGAAATTTACATGAGACAATGTTTGAAACCAGGGGTTTGCAGGGCTTGTTAAAGCGCAGGCTGTGGGGCCCACCCTCCAGGGTCTGAGTCAGCCATCTGGAGGCTGAGCTTGTGCATCCCTAATGAGTTCCCTGGTGACTCTGAGGATGCTGCTCCAGGACCATGCTTTGAAAACAGCCGTTTTAAATCATCGGGCATCACGCCTAGCCCCGTAAGTGCCAAGAAATGAGAAACAGCCACTAACCATGACAAGATTCTCATAGCATGAATAATGTAGTTAGTGGAGACCCAGAGGAAGCCAGGGTCCCTGGGGTCACAAAGAAGAGGCTGGTGTTGTGGCACAGTGGGTTAAGCCACTGCTTGGGATGGCAGCGTCCCCTGCAAGAGTACTGGTTCAAGTCCTGACTACTCCACTTCTGAACCAGCTCCCTGCTGACACGCAGGGGAAGGCAGCAGAAGGTTGACCAAGTGTTTGGGTGCCTGCAACCCATGTGCAAGACACAGACAGAGGTCCAGGCTCCTAGCTTCAGCCTGTACCAGCCCTAGCCGTCACGTTATTTGAGGAATGAGTCAGGAGATGGACGATCTCTCTCTCTCTCTCTCTCTCTCTCTTGTCTGTCTCGTCCTCTCATTGTCACTCTGTCTCAAATAAATAAATCTGAACGAATAAGAAAAGCTCCCCAGAAGCCTGATCTTTCTGTGCCCTTCCTCCTGGAGGCCCACTCTTAGCAGTGATTCTGCTTCCGATAAAAGGGCCAGACTTGTTTCTGTTACTTGTAATGGAAACTGCAAATGTAGATATTGCTGGTTCAGAGAACTGGCTAGCCTGTAATTGATGCCTTTTCTCATCCGCCAGGAATACAAAATGAAGTTTGATTATCCACTGTTGGCAACAGGTAAACAGTGTGATAAACGCTTGGTGGGTATAAATTGGAGTCCAATTTGTCCGTGGCTCTCCAAATTAAAAATTCAGATCCTCTTTTATCCTGTGGACTGCTGGGAACTTTTTATAAAGATTCTTAGAGAAGGATGTCAGAAGATATATCTGAGAATGTTCAGTGCAGCTTTGTTAATAACAGGGGATTGCATATGCACGGATTTCCAAGATACAGTAAGTGAAAGGAGGCCAGATACACAGCAACATGTGTGACAGCAACAGCTCTGTGTAGGTATAGAAGATAATGCATAAACAACACACACACTGTGTTCTCCAGGAAGTTTTTCTCTGGGTGGATTTTCTGCCATCTGGTCACAGCGATTTCTGCTGAAGACAGAAGCCAGCAGGGGAGGGAGACTTGTGCTTTTCATTTTGTCCCTTTTCCCCACCATGGACATGTGTTTTATTTAGTCAAGAGGGATAAGCTAGGCAGGGGATTCCTGGGGCTTAAAAAGCCTGATAGGTGCTTTATATTGTAAGGAACCATTGCGACTATAATCTCATGGATTTTTTGGTTGTGTTGTTTTTCAAAACATTTGAATATAGGAATTCATTAGGGGATCTACAGTTTCCTGAAAGCTACCAAGATTTATGCATCTCAAAAAAAAAATCACTGTCTGTCAAATATCTTTGTATCTAAGCCAATTGTCCATTCCCCACTTGCTTGAAATTCGCTAAAAGCCATCCTGTTTGTTTTCTGCCAGTTTGTTCAGCATGATCCACTTTCCTCTACCCACACTGCACTCCCTGAGAGAACCAGACGCCTGGCCTCCTCTGTCCAGGGGCACAGAAACCCCGTGACTGCTTGCTGGTGCGCTGGCCCTGGTTTAACAGCGCTTGAGGTCACATGGGGCTGTTTTTACCCATCTCAAGACAAAACCCCGGAATGCCCTCTTTCCCCCTCAATTTGAAATGCCACTCCGTGCCTCCGTTCCCTGCGCTTCCCACCAGGCTGATTGGCAGGCTCTCCGTGCTGAGGATCCAGGAGTGTCTTTTGTAGCAGCTTCCTCTGGTGTTTGACACTTAAGCGCCCTCTTCTTAGATAATGTCTTGCTTCTCTGGATGTCCCGAAATCTGAACTCTTCACTGTATTCCCTCTGTTCGCAATCCCTATGTCTACTGCCAAGATTCTTCAGCCCCAGCGCCACATATAATGTCTTGTAGTTTCTTTAGTCCCTTCTCCCCAATAAAAGAATTCCACCCTAGCTTTTAGTGTTTAGAAACAGCTGTAGCCAGCTGGGGCAGGGGAAGTCAACTGTTTGATTCGTTACTGTCTTTGAAAATCTCTTAGGAGCTTTTCATGGAGGATTGGAAAGATGTTATCCCTTAAACGAAAAAAGTTTCCTCTGAACCCTACAGAGTTAAGGCTCTCTCATGAGCCCAGAATACATTAGAAACAAAACTCAGGCTTAGAAGATTTGTTTGAGGTGCTTTCTTTAGGCATCCTACTGCCTGTAAGAAGTTAATCTGTTTCTTTAGATATTTGGGATACTCAATAGGTTTAGGGATCTTTTACAGCTAGCTGTTTAACTTTGGCACAGTGATGAGGGAGGTACAGGGATGGGGAGAAAGAATGCAGTGAAGGAGAGAAGGCTGTGTTGGTAGTCTCTGAAGGAGCCTAACCTTCCATTCCCATCACTTCCGAAGCTTGTCTGCTCAGAGCTCGGGGTGGAGCAGCAGGTGCAGCCCAGAACGCTGAGATTTCACGCTGGGAGGCCTTCTCTCTCCAGGGTGCTTGTCTAAGCTTGGTCTGTCCCCATGGGCTTTGCTAAGAACAAGGACAAGTACTTCTCAAGGTACTTCATGAAGTTCCCTGTCAACAAAGAAGTGTGCTTTAATTCAGCGAATGCCCGAATGTCAAGGGGGGAAAGTGCAAAGGTTGAATTACTCAGTTTTATGATTTTTTTTTAAATATGTAAAGCATGTACACACATATGTGCATACACATGCATGTTCCGTGGGCTTATGTATGTCCACACATGCTCATGTGTGAGCTCATGAGCAGTTCCTGGCGGGGCTCTGCAGCTACACAGAGTGCTTAGTGGTGTCAGCAAGTCTCCATGAGTCGGTTATGTTTATTCACTCCCACTGGGCGTGCGGGGGTGGGGGGTGGGGCTCTTTATGCCATCTAAAACTGGTATTCATGTATGCTTTTGAAGAATTCACCATGTTTATTTTCTTGCGATCCTCAAATTATCTACTTCAGGACAAACACTCAAAACCGAACTTTGGGGAACAGACTTGCTAGGTATAGAGAGCTCTTTCTGTTGATATGTTCAAAACTTTGGAGTGATCTTTCTTAAATAAATAAGTAGCCATCGTAGAACAGTACTGATGCTTTTTACCTGACACAGAACCCGGTGAGACCTTCAGCTGCCATTCTAAAGACCACTAAGGTGATGAATGTCCTAGGGCAGGGGCTGATCTGATATTTTTTTTTCTGCTTGCAGCATAGCTTATGTGAAAGCTGCTTTCTCTGGACAGGTGCTGGTGCATCTTGTTTGCTATTTTTCTCTTTCTCTGAGAAGTAGAGCTTTGATGATACCACTTGTAGTTTAGTTAGTAACTACTTGTTGCTTGATTGTGCATAGAGCAAGTAGTATAACTTACACTAGAGAAGTCGCACGTGGCATCCTAATTCTCTTTGGTGTTCCATGCCATAGACAACACACAGTGTAGGGTCCACACTGGTGACATCAGTACTAGCAGTCTTCCTAATTCATGATCTTTAAAATATGTTGTCTCTGAATCACATTCATTGGGGAATAGTCTTTGAGGGGGTTCCCCCCAGTGATGCTGAATTCCCACTGATCTAAGCACTCTTTCAGAGTCCCTTGATATGCCCAAGAACTTACATTTGCAAGACAAGTGGCTGGCTCCGGGGCAGTCTGCAGAAATGGGAGAAGCATACCTGGCCATGTCAGTACTCCAAGAGTATTTTCAAACCTGTTAGATTTGCAAATATGTTAGGGAAAAGTATAAAAGTTTGTAAGAAAACTGCATTCAGTATTGCTTATGTCACTGGAAAGAATACGCGTACAATCACAAGAAGTGGAGATAGCCCAGGAAATTTCCAACATCTATGTATTCTGACTTATTTCAGAACTCCCAGCCCATATTTCAGTTCCATCCAGATGGGTTGCCGGCATTCTCAAACTCAGCAAGTCCAAAAGCAAATTCCCTGTCTTCTTTCTCAGAACTCCCTCTGCTAATTCTCTTGCTGTCTGAATGCTGCCCCAGCTCCAGTCCTGCAGGTCTCTTTGTCTCCTCTTTCCAGGTAGCAATGCCTTGTGCTATCCCCTCTCCCTGTCCAATGGTAACTTGTCTCACCTTCCACTCCTTAGCCTCTGCCTTAATTCAAGCTAACATCATTTTTTCCAAGCAAATCCGACTCAAAATGCATGCCTCCTGGACCCGTGGAATCAAGTTCACAGTCTGTATTAGCATACACAGTTCTCCCTGATTTGTTCTCAGCCAACATTGACCCCACCCCCACCCCCACCCCACCTGCTACTTTCCTGTGGTCCTTTTGCCACTCCCTGCCAACCTTTGAGTAAGTGGCTGGTGCCTTCTCTGCTGAGCAAGCATTGCATCAGCAGGTGTGACCTGGCAGAAATGTGGCCTTCTTTGGGGGATGTTCCCTGGTTTCCACCCAGCCACTTAGTTATTCTGTTTTCTGGGTCCCTAGAGCAGTCATCCATAGGTTACTTATCTGCTCGCCTTTCTTTCTCCCCCAGAGACTGTGATCTCGTCAAGGGTGAGGAATATGCCTGAATCATATATTTCTAGCAATCACTCAAGCATCTGGTACCTGATAGGACCCCAGATGTTTGTTGAATTAGTGAGGGATGAATTGAACTCATGCCCTGGAATGTGTTAGTCACAGGAGGCACTTCCCTCAATCAGATAATCTCTGCAATATACATATGGTTTGAACAGAGGTTAGAGGATCTGGTTTTACCCTTAAACTGGTGCAGTATTAGGCCATTGGGTATTGGGTGTCTAACTGTCTGCCCTTCTGTCCTCCTCCATGTGCCTTCCTAGTCTCTTACCTTTATACAATCGTTTTATAAACACATGATTTTCTCTTTAGTGTGTCTTTATTAATAGCTTCTCCTGGCAGAATGCAGAATGTTGACGACCAGCCTCCAACCCCTCAGTCCTGGTATCAAGACACCCTTTCTCTTCCTCTTCCCAGTGATGCCAATCAAAGAGCTCTGCTGGGCTGGGCATTCGGCACAGCAGTTAAGACGCTGGCTGTGACTCTCACATCCCATATCAGAGTGCCTGGGTTTGAGTCCTAGCTGTACTCCCAGTTCGAACTTCCTGACAGTGTGGAGCCTGAGAAGCCAGCAGCTGATAACTCAAATAATCGGGTCCATCCCAACCGCCTGGGAAACCCAGGATTGGTTTCCTAGCTCCTAGCTTCAGCCTAGTCCATCTCTGGCTTTTGTGGCTATTAGAGGAGTAAACAAACAGATAGAAAATCAATATTTCTCTCTCTTTGTCTTTCAATTAAATAAAATATTTGTGTTTTTTTTAAATAGCTCTGCTATTAAAGGCAGTGGAATCTATTACTCTTTCATAATCTCATGACCACCACCTTGCCAGATAATCTCATCTGACAGTGGATTTAGGGTTGTTTCTGTGCTGCCCCTGCAAAGAGCAGTTGAAATCCTCCATGATCCCAGCCAGTGCACAGACAAAACAAGCAGAAAGCCCATGAGGTCGAGCTGAACAGGTTTTGTCCTCCACCAGCTGTGCTTTGCGCTGGGGGCTGCGGGTCGGGCGAAGTTCAGCATTGGGAGCATCTCGAGGTGACAAGTCTGGAAGTCCCACTTCCTCCAGGTGAGGATGCGGAGGGAAGAAGCCACATGCAGTCAGAGATAGTGTGACTCAGGCGAATGGAAAATCCTCCCATCCAAATTGGGTGAAACAAATTCCTGTGAAATAATGACAACGTTTGCTAAATAAAGACAGTTGGAGTTGGGCTCCCCTGAGGTGGAAAACAGTCAACATAAAAGCCTCCTAGGAAAATTACCAGTAGCTTGAGACGTAGTTGCCTATTAGCGTGGTGAGACATTCACGGTACTGCAAGTGGAGAGAATCTGCCTTGTGTCCTCTGCTCCATCATCCGCTTGTTTACTTTGTGTGCTGACTTTTAAAACTGTGTCACCAAAGTATTCGTCTTCTATGGGGATGACTCTGTTACTCTCTGCCATCCTTTGGACACCAAAAGTTTTAGGGGAGCTTTGATGTCCTTTTCATAATAGAGCCTTGGGAATCATGAAAGATTTATATTGATGGGGGTTAGTATTTATGAGAAGCTAATTTCAGTTGTGCCTTTCTAAATATTTAGAAGTCCAAACTTAATTATATGATTAAGTCAGTGCTCCAATTTTCTTAATCCCATAGTTACTAGCTCAATAACTGTTGAAGCAATATTGGCTTGCTTGACTCGACCCCTAACATGTATTACTAAGAGCCCATGCCTTTTTCTATGCAGTTTTGTTCATAACCATCAAATTGATCATTCCAGTAGCACCATGCTTAGAAGCAACAGAAGTGCTAAATGAAATCAAGGTGGTAGAGTCAGAACTTTAAGTGGTTTGAAAAACAGCGGGAGGGGTGCTTACTGAAGGATATATTGGAATAACCATGAGTGCAAGTGATTGTGATGAACTATAGATGGTGCCCAATGGTGTTAAAATCAGACCTGCATGCCAGGACTGCTGACGTGAGCCTGGGTCTGCTCGGACTTGGATGTGGTGGCTCCTATTTCCTGCCAGCAGGCTGCAGAGCTGGTTGCAGTCTGTGCAACAGAGAATCAAAGAAAGGAGCCACAGATGAAAACTGGCCCCTGAGGTTGAGGGGAGATATGATAACAACTGTTCATTGCCCTAGCTTGGGACGCGGACAAGGTAACGTCTTCTGAGGGCTGCCATTAAGTCCTTGAGATGGAGACCAAAAGAGGAAAAGATACATGGTTGGCTCTTCCCCACTTAGCCACTGCACCCCGGCTTCACTTCTACATACCCAACCCAGGAACTGCTATTTATGTATGTGTCTATCTCCATATGCCCACACTGCTGTCTATATTTCTGTAGATCTAGGTACATAGATATATCAAATCACATTTTAAAACAAGAGCTGAAGGATGCTTGGAAGTAGATGCCCATGAGCTTTTCTCAGTCGTATTTAGAGTTTGGTTTAACCTAAAGTTATGGAGACAGACTTGAAGGGAGACATCCCCAACCTTGCTAAAATGTAAGTACAAAAAGGCACAAAAGGGATGGATATTGATGATGTTGTTTCTATTGCAACATCATCCATAGACTCCTAGTGTCTTTGCTTTGCTTCCCTATGGTGATCACAACATAAATTACTTGTCTTGTTTGACTTCCTTGTTCACCAAAGTTGAGCAGATTGTGGCCGTTTTCAACGCTTCTACCAGACAAAAAGCTTGGGACCATTTCTCGAAAGCTCAGCGCAAGAACATAGACATTTGGCGAAAGCATTCTGAGGTTGGTGATTTTATGATTATTTTTTAACCACCATCACACAGCTGGATTGGCAGGGAGTAGTGTGGCTGCAGCCATTATGGTTTTTGTTACAAGGGGCAGTCTTCTTGCCATTGTTCTGTCTCGTTGTCAGCTCCAACTCAGATTTATCCCTTGTGCAGAAAAGCAGCTGACTTAATACTTAAAGGAGAGAGCATTTTTCTCTCTCTGCACAGGGAGAGAAGAATCTCTTTTGTTGATGGTAAAGCGCTTGGAAATAAACAAAGACACTTTGCCTAATAAAGCATTTATTATTTTAATATAGAAAAGTAGTTTTTAAGTACAGATTATTTTTCAGTGTTCTATGTGCTGATGATGGTTTACTCTTTGGGCTAGAAATGGCAAGTATGCCTTTCCATCCAAGTCTTCTCATTATAGCAATGTTTTACCCATGTACTAGCCATTGCGTCCTGTCACTCCCTCTGCCCAGAACAAATGCCTCAATGCATGTGTGAAGTGTGAGTATCTACCCCCAAGGAAACAGTACAGAACTTGACCTTCATTTGCCACCTAGAAACGCCAAAAAAGTGCCATTAGTCATGGTCATCCAGCTGTTATTTTTAGCTCTACAGTGTAGTGTACGCTTTGAACCTGTAATTTAAAAGTAAGTATACTGTCTTTGTTTGCTTCTTTTTTTTTTTCAATGAGAGAATGTTTTTCATTTGGATGCCTCTCCATCTGCAGCATGTTAATATTAAAGTTCTCTAATGATATTCCCCTCTTTCAAAATCCCAAACTTATAGAAGGTAAGGTTTATTTATTTAATGATTTTGACTCACACTTGTAAAATAAGTGTTTTATATTGAGTTTGAGGAACCACAAAGTACTGTGATATCAATCATTTGGGTGACATTTTAAGTGCCCATTAACTAATGCTAAATTACAGTAGAATACCAATGGCACTAGAAGTAACATCCACATGAATACCAAATGAATTCCTTATTATCACTGTTATTATGGTGCATACTGAATGACTTCACAATAATGGGACACTTAAAATGCTAGTGCAATTTATTGTTAAGAAGGGCATTTTTTATTTTGCTCACTAACGCCTGAGAAGGTAGTTGGTGACTGATGTAATTCTCCTCCTCTGTTCAGGATTATGAGTAAGGAGGGGTGGGGTCTCTCTTTAATTTTTCAAGGATCAGAAAAACGAAGAGTGTTCTCCTGGTATTCTGTCTGCCACTGAATCGAGACCCAAGGCTAAGTCACTTTTCAGGAGAAGAAAATAAATAAATAAAAAGTAATAAACACCTTCATCTGCGACATGATGCACACATTGAGGGCTATGAAAACAGAAACTGGCATCGATGAACTGTGATCGCATTTGGGGGCTGATCAGTCCATGAGTTGTTTACTTTCTACTTTTCACATAAAAACCAAACGTGGTTAAGAGAAATGTCCAGAGAAAGGCAGGTGGCATGATGCTGAGCAAACCTGGGCACAACAAGGCCATTGTCACTTTGTAAATGTCGACCTAAGTCACGAGCGCTGCCCCACGTGACTCCACTTCCTGCAATGCCTTGGCTGTGCTGCGCGGAGCAGGCCCCGTGAAGGCTGGCAGTGTGCTCCCAGGTTGCCTGCTTGCTTGGCTTGGCACCAGGAGGCGGCAGTGGATGCTCTAGCAGGATGGAAGGGGTGCACTCCTCAAAGGCGCTCCTGGAAAGGGTCTCTGTGCCTTCGAACCGCCACTTCCAACACCTCTTTTGATATACATTAGGAAATAGAATTCTAAATTACCTTTGATTTTCTCTCCTACATGTTACCTAATTGATTAAATACCAGCTGGTAATTTAACATTGTGGATGATTTCTCAGTTGCATATAAGCTTGATAATTGGCTTGATTTTTTTTTACTACATTCCCATGTACCGCATCTGCTAATTACCTGCAACACCTCTACAGATGTATTAGAGTGTACCAGTGATTTACTGCTGAACTCGAGGCACGCTGTGCGAGCACCCTCCTTCCCCCTCCCCTGCGCCCTTCCCCCACAGCAACTACAGTATGGCAGTTTGTCATTAATTGCAGGGACTAAACAACAGACCCTTTCGGCCTCATTTATTCTCTCCACCTGACTTTTTCTTGTTCCAGATATTTCTAAGCCACCCCTATGGGAACTGGGCTCTTTGTCAGTGGACGAATTAGCTGTCCACAACCTAAAAATTTCCCCACTAATCGTGTGTGGCACCTGCCTCCGAGGCCTGAGGGCATTATTTAGGGCAGAAATGGCCCCTCTTTCTGCCAGGTGGCACCGTCAAATAAGGTGGCCTTCCAGGGCTTCCCTGCGATTGGTGGCCCTGGCCCTGCACCCCAGATTTCACCCCTTCTGTGTCCGAGGCAGTGGTGACTCCCACAGTGCAGTGCTGACCATCCAATACCGCCAGCTGTGAATAGTGTGCTCCTGTCAAGCTGCTGTTGAAATCTGTGTGCAAAGGAGAGAACAGAATTGAGAACCACTAGCACAGGCTGATACCCACACATTGCTGAATGGGCAGTCGAGCTGTATTTAAAGTCATCCACTAGTAAGTTATGTGACATAACCTAGATTTCCTGTTACTCATAGGCTTGCTTATTAGAATATGGCTTTTCTGTAGACACTTCAGGTTAAACGGGGAGAAGGGAAAACAGAGCCTTCTTGTTTTAATTCTTTCAGGGAGTAATACATGTAAGAATAGAATGCATAAGGACGGCCAGCGCCGCAGCTCACTAGGCTAATCCTCCGCCTAGCGGCGCCGGCACACCAGGTTCTTGTCCCGGTCGGGGCGCCGGATTCTGTCCCGGTTGCCCCTCTTCCAGGCCAGCTCTCTGCTGTGGCCAGGGAGTGCAGTGGAGGATGGCCCAGGTGCTTGGGCCCTGCACCCCATGGGAGACCAGGAAAGGCACCTGGCTCCTGGCTCCTGCCATCGGATCAGCGTGGTGCGCCGGCCGCGGCGGCCATTGGAGGGTGAACCAATGGCAAAGGAAGACCTTTCTCTCTGTCTCTCTCTCTCACTGTCCACTCTGCCTGTCAAAAAAAAAAAAAAAAAAAAGAATGCATAAGGATTCACAAATATGAGAGGACCTCAAAAAGTTCATGAAATTAAAAGGTGAATATATTTTGGTGCAAAAAGATGTTGAAATCCTATGTATAATTTTTCATAATGCACATTTTCTGCGAACTCTTTGAAGACCTCTCATTTCCCGTACACAGTTAGGTACAAAATAATGGTATAGTTATTTGGTGTAAATGATTACGATGTCCTGATTTGAAGCATAGCAGTAAAAAATTTATTGTGTTACTCTAAATTTTACAGTGAGTTTTTGCATACATTATTACATTCTAATTGCCTTGTAATGTTATTATTATTCCCTATTCATGAATGAGTAGACAGAGTCTCCGAGAAATAAAATGACTTGATTGCAGTCACACTCCAGTAAGTAGAGAAAGCAAGAGATGTCCCAAGATCTGGGGCTCTCAGTCTAAAATGGGCTAAAGTACCCATCACCTTCTGAGTTTTCAGTTTTGGACATCTGAATGGTATGTGTGTGTTGGGGTGTGTGTGTGTATGTGTGTGTGAGAGAGAGAGGAGAGAAAGAAGATAGAGAAAGAGAGAGAGGAGAGAGCGGGAGAGAGAAATCGAGATCACACAAGCCCATACACATGCAGGGACACTCTTTATGTGACAAATAATAGTAGCCGACATCACCAGCTTTTAGCAAAGCAAGTGTCAGGCTTGATGCTAAGTCTCTTGCATGCATTCGCTCATTCCACGCTCAAAACTATCACAGTATCCCACGGAGCATTTCTCCAATTGCACAGCAGGTCAGTGGCAGGCCAGACCAGACCTCTTTAGAAGTCCAATGCTCATGCTCATTCCAGTTAACTGCGGGTCCCGCCGGGCTGCCACGTAATAGGCCTTGCTGTGTGGTCCCTGAGATAGCCCTGCTGGGTAGATGGTATTAGCCCCTTTTAGACAGACAAGGAAATTTTCGTCCTGGTCGTTGACGAGCAGGGATTGATGCCGAGTCTGACACCCAAGGCGCTGCCGTTTGCTCTGCCCCTTGCCATTCCAGGTTAGGTGAGGCAGTGTTGGGGAGGTCAAGACTTGCGACTCTCAGCATCGCTGGGTCAGTTGTGCCACATGCAGAGACCCGCGGGGACGGCATGCTGAGGCGCGCCCTTGACTCTGACAGCAGCCTGTCCTCTGCTTTCAGGAGCTCCGGAACGCTCAAAGCGAGCAGCTCATGGGCATCCGGCGCGAGGAAGAGATGGAGATGTCTGACGACGAGAATTGTGACAGTCCTACCAAAAAAATGAGAGTCGACGAATCAGGTAACGCGGGTCGCTGCTGCGTACCCCGGGGGTGTCAGCACGGGCGTCCACAACTCGCATGGGGACTAATTGGGAAAGAGCCAAATAACTCATTCATATTTAGAGTTGTGTTAAACTTCCATCTTCAAGTGTCTCCACCTTTTATTAATAGGACTTTAAGCTCCTGCTTAGGAACGTAGTGATTTAAATTGCTCCAGTTGTTTCTCCACACGTAGATCCGGGGCTATTATCCATTTTTCAGGGATGTTTGCCTGTCCCCATAAAAATCTTTTTCCAGAGTGTGGCAGCCACAGCTGCGGCTGAATCAGAGATAAAATTTGGTTTCAGTCGGTGGACTTCTTATTTGGGAATTGCTTAATCCCCGAAGAAGCTTCCTTGCCTCTGAGCCAGCATGCTGGAAAATTAGACATTTTTTTTCTGATAAATTTGAGTTCACCTAACTAGTAATCCAAAGGGTGGCCCCCTTTGGTTCCATGCGAGGGCTGTCACTTCTTGAGTGGAGAAAGGGAGAGAAGTTCAGAGAGAACCTGGCTTTGTGTGCTCCGTCTGCCCCGAGATGCTGATTAAACCTCCATCCTTGAATTGCATGGGAATTCCTAGGTTAGGGAAATATTGGCTCACAACCTGAGAAACGGGGGAGCTGGTTTGTCCGAGGGGAAGGGCGTTGCATACAGGACAAGGGAAGAGCCACAGTTGCCACTGTTGCCAAGAGAGAGTTCAATGAGAAATGGATTTGATCCACCTCCTGTGGCCTACCTCCTACCTCGGGCTTTTTCACAGAGGGGCTGCAGGTGATCATGAGGTTGTTGGGCTCATTAATTGGTAAATGGAAAACTCAAGATGGCAGAAGGGTCAGTTCATCCGGATCCAGTTGTCGCGTGGTCACGTTGCTCCACTTCTCCAGGGCTTAAGAAGTGAATGCCAGAGGCATCAGTGAGGATCACAGGACGAAGCTCCTGCACCCAGGCACGTGGGGAGGAGGCCTTTATTTCCTTAAGGCAGTGGTTTTCGAAAAGCGGGGTCTCCAGCCCAGGGACATAAGCATCATCCAGGAACTCGATAGGAACAGAAATTTGCAGGCCCCACCCCAGGCCAGCTGAATCAGAAACTTCTAAGGGTGGGCAGTGGAGAAGCGAGGAGCAGCAGCCCTCTGTGATTGGCGCCCTCCGGCGAATTCTGATGCTGACGTTGGAGAGCCACTGCTACCCAGAATCTCCCTTCATCCTCCCATTCCATTCTCCCAACTCTTTTTCCCAAGGGACTTGAGGAATTTATCATGCAAGTGGAGAGGACTTTGTTGGCGGCTGCTGCTTCATGGTGGCGGGGACACTGCTTGGCTTGCCCAGCTTCTGCTTGGCCCAGATGTATGTCCCCACCCTTTCCTTGAGGGCCCGTTTGTCCTTGGAGGCCTTGGAGCAGCTCCACAGCTCCGCTGTCCTATGGGACAAAGCCACACACCTCCCAGATCGTGTCCTGCAGGAACTTGGCATACTCGGTGAAGCGCCCAGACTTGCGCATGTTCCTGGTTGCCTGTGGCCTTTCTGAGGCTTGCCCAGAGCTACACTGCTGTGCTACAGTGCCTGCTGGAGTGGCAGTCGTTCCTTGAAACCTCTTGGAAACTCAGCACCCAAGTGGACTATGCCACTGTTTTCTGATGCCGTATCTATCCTTTGTCCTGACATCTGTGTGTCCATGCATGTCTTTCGTTAAGCTGATGCCAGATGTCTTCAAACTTCCAGATTCCTGGGTTTGGCCTTGTTTATTTGCAGAGACCACCCCCCCCCCCTTCCCCACAGCATCTCTGTTCTGTAATTCTCCATGTAGCAAAAGGAAGAAGTGAGTATGTGCAGGATCTTAAATTCGGTAGGATCTACAGATAAGTAAACAAGATGTGTTTCTCAAAAAAAAAAAAAAAAAAGAACTTTCAGCATTTTTGATGTGTTTAGACAAGGGGCAAGGCAAGCAAGACACATCGTTATAAGGTGGTGTAGAAGAAAAGAACTGAGTTGGTTAGAGATTCTGATTTGCACCTGTCGCTTTGCGGGTGAGGGACGTGGGGGAACATTTCTCTTTAAACAACCCATTGATTTCCCAAGTAAGGTTTGCACATGATCTCATAGTCTGCCTAGAACAGGCCCAGAATAACAGTAATGGCTCTGAACAGGATGCCCACTGAGGAGGTATCATAAGCCAGGGCAGCGAGTGTGTGTGTGCAGGACCAGCCTGGCCTCTCCCGCAGAAGTGTCCAGGGCACGTGGAGAAGCCACCATGTGGCAGGGACCAGAAGTCACCCCCGGAGACATCACTGAAGAGCCCCCTTCCCAGGCCTCTCCCGGTCTATCCCACAGGCCTCTGTCAACAGCAAAAAGTAGTGCCCGAACTTCTAGAAGCTTCTGCCAGGCTTGTTGCTCCATCAGCAGAATCACTGAGTGTGGATGCAGCGCAGGTCATGTCCCAGGTGGGAGAAAGACAGGAGAGAACTGGAGTTCAGGCGCCAGGCCCACGGAGTGCAAAAGCCTTCCCTTGCTTTTCTGAATGAGGCGGCCCAGAGGGTGCCTCCTGTGGTTTCTGGAAGGAAGAAGCACAAGGCTGCTTACAGGGAAGGGAAAGCCACTGACTTGTTTTTTTCTTTTTAACCCCACGAGGCCCTGAAGATCCCGCCCAAAGGCAGGCAGCCATCCCTTCAGCCCTGGTGTTGGAGGACCGGCATGACAGTCTAATGACTGCACCGTCGACAACTCCCTGCGACTCCAGGGACAGCACCGCCTGTGCTGCTGCTTAGATACAAATTTCCAGTCCCCTGCCCAGGAGCAAGTCCCCCAGGGAACTGCCCAATGCCGCACCGGACCTGAAATCCTCAGGGCTTTAGGAATTCTTTGCCTGTCTCTTCTTTGCTGAAACACTGGGATTTTTGTCTCAGACCTCCTGGGCAGTAACTGATGCAGAATTCTGAGAAACTCCACAGGGGAATAAATATCCTTGGCTCCTGCCATCGGATCAGCATGGTACGCTAGCCGCAGCACGCTGGCCGCGGCGATGGGGGATCCTTGTTGCAGGGAGGCTGTGGTGATCCCCTCCCCCACTCCTGGCTAGTCTTTGCTTGTGAATTTCCCTAGGAGGGTCGAAGGTTATCCTGTACTACCCTGCATGCATTTCATTTTGGGCGGTGGTGGGAAGTTGGAGGGAGAGAGAGATGGAAAGAATTGGCTTGCTGTGGTTTCTAGAAAAGGCACAATTTAATATGTAGTAATTTGTAGGGTACCTTGGACTTGCTTCTTTTGTTAAAAAAAAGTGTTTAAATATAGCTGTGCTTTTTTGGTACTGGAGAGTATCCCATTGAACTTCCCCTCTTTACCACAAAGAATCATTGACAGCATGTCTTTGGCTTGAGCCGCCCAGTTGCCACCATAACTCTGGTCCTGGACGGGCAGTGCACTGCCTCCCCCATTGAGTCCTAAAGGGGAAAAGGAGTTTAGGGTAGAGCCAAACCAAGACACTGATAACCATGGAAATAGGTTTTCTCTATACGTTTGAAAACCATGACAGATTCGTCAATGCATCCATTCAAAAAGGCTGATATCCTCTTACGAAGCCGGTGAAAGAAGTTTTTGATAATTCAACTTTCATCACTTCTCGGCCTTTTGGCTAAGATCAAGTGATAATTCAACTTTACTGTTGTTTAGTCTGTATCCTCCCGGAGTCAAGCCACAGTTTTAAATCCAGATCCATTCCTCCTTCTCCCCCTCCCCCACACTCCTCTCTCTTTTCCCTGCCACCTGCTCTCTCTCCCCTCCTTTCTTATCCCATTCACCTCTACCACCCTCTGCAGACCGGTGAGAACACATTCCAATTGTCAACATGTGGGGGGCGCTGTGTTAGTGCATTCTCCATTGCTATAATTAGACACCTGAGGCTGGGTGCTTTTAAAGAAAAGAGGTTTGGGGAGCTCACAGTTTTAGAGGTTGGAGAACATGGCGCCAGCTTCTGCTTGGCGCTAGCAAGAGCCTCCCGGGAGACGCCATCACAGTGGGCGCTCATGCAGAAGAAATGGCATCTCGAGACAGGAAGCTGGACAGGAGGGAGGGGCCGGGCTGGCTCTTGGTGTAACAATTCTCTCAAGAATTTGGCCAGACTGGCATTAATTCCTTCCTGAGGGCAGGCCAGGCCCCATAGTGTCTTGACCATGCCCGTTAGGCCCCCCCCTCTTATTAAAGGTTTCCCCATCTCTAAGCCACCACCCTGGAGACCAAGCCAGCAGCACATGAACCCTTGAGAAATGAACCACATCCAAACCTAGCAGGCACCTACTGGTGTCCAAGGCACTGTGGCCCCGGGGAGAACGGGCACACCCTGCCCTTGAGGGCACGAGCCTCTTTTTGAAGTGAATAAACATTTTAATACAAGTACAATCTCTCATGTTGAGAATGTCCCAACGCCAGTCAATTAAATTCAGTATAAACCAAAACGAACACCACTACCGAGTATATGAATGGTATCCGATATTTGACGAGTGCACATTGGACACAAACTGTATAACAATGAAATGAAAAAGACCCTTACTTGATAGACAACCTTTAAGCCAGTCCATAAAACACAAACAAATGCTCTTGGATTCTAATTTATATCTCATTTAAACTCTAAGCGCATGGAAACTCACCACCATATCAGTATAGATTATGTTTTTTTTTTTTCAGTTTCCCTAGGAAATCACAGATTTTCCAAGTCTTTCAACCAACTAAATCAATAAGTAAGGGACACATAATTGAGTTCAGTTGGAATTGGCAGTATTCAGTCTGTCTGAACAGTTAGATGTGTAGCTGTGAGCCTTAGGTGGAAAAAAATAAGAAGATTGTCTTGAGCTATCTGCTTGATCTCTTTGAAACCAGAACCACCTTAATTTTTCTGGTCTAGTGGATTTCCTGGTGGGCAGTGCTTCCGGAGGGTTCTAAGTAGTGCCCAGCAGGGAGACTGGAGCCAGGCACATGCCTAAGAGGAGGAGCACTGCCCACCCAGCAACAGCAGGCCGAAGGCGGGTCCCCCCCACAGGCCTGGGCCTTGCAGCCCACCAGAGGGGGCCAGGTCATTCGCAGCTTTGAAGCTCCTGTCTGGGAGTGTTGAGGGCGATACAGAGCAGGCTCACTGTGGAGCAGCTCAGAAGTTGGCAGAGGGGCAAGGGCATTCAGACAGACAGTAAGGGGGCTCAGCCTGCAGCCACATGCCGAGATCCAAGCTCCCCGCAGGAGCAGACCCGCACCCCCACCCCCACCGCCACGCCCCAGGAGCACCCATGTTGAGTGGATGAGCTGTTCTCACACATGACGGCAGCCTGGGACATTACCTCCTGAAAGGGACATGAGCAGTGGCACGCGTCCAGCAGCAGCCACCGAATGAAGTGCTGTCCTTTCAGCCACAGTGCAACCTCTCCTGAGAAGCCAAGTGCCAAACAGGGAAGCGTGATGAGTTAAAGTCATCCGGCTGGGAGGCGATGGAAGCCGTCCTCCAAGGTGGGCTGAGGAGCTGGCCTGCCTGCCTCCTGCACCCTTGCAGTAGAGCTCCTTTGTTTGCAAGGAGCTCACACTTGTCTCTGATTCCGTGTTGTTTTGTTCGTTTTTGTTTTTTTTTTTTTTAATCTTGCTAATCTTGCCAAAGGAATAGATGTTGAATTGGGGGTCAGTTCCCCGAGTTCACAGTTACCATTTTCCTTTCTGTAATGGAAAGTGTTGGCAGTGTTTGCTCCTGTTAATTGCCTTAAATACAAAGAGACAGATGCTATTGAATGGACCCCGTAACAGAGCCGACCTTCCTAATGGAAGACCTCCTGCTGAAAACAGGGCCATGTTTACCTGTTGTGTAAATTCACTTTTCAAACCTCGCCTGTCTTCAAGTTAGCCTCCTTACGTATGATCCTGTTTTTTCTGTAGCTCCTAACAGTGCCATGATTCCTGACATCTCTCAGATAAGCACAAACATTCCATAACCGTGTGTTTTCTGTAAGACTTATCTGTGTTGTTGCAATTGCATTGTGCCTGGAGACCAAGGAGACTAACCACTTCACTGTGCCGCCCCTCCCTATAATCTGCCTACGTTGTTCGGTGCTAGCTTGGAGCTAGATGGGTTCGCTGTATGCTTTGTGTGACTGTGACAGCCCAGTGCTTTTCCTTGTTGCATTTCACAGAGCAGCCTCTGGTTATGTTAGGTCCTAGCTTCTTGCCTAGGGCCATGAGGTCCTTGAACATGGCAGAAGGCTTGGGTTGTTGAGCGGTTGGCAGGCAGAGGAGAAGAATAAGGAAATTTGCAACTGATCTCCAGAAAGGGAGAGCTGCAGAGGCCTTGGCCGGGGAAGGGTTTAAACAAATGGCCAGTGAGTAGTATACAGTTGCAGCACAGAGCGCAGCCCGCGGAGCCCTGCTGCTTCCCCACTGCCAGGAACACCATTATCTAGATTACAGTTTATTATACTTTCTGGGCATTTCATTCTGGTGAGGTCTAATGCAGGATCATTACATAGGAGAGTGGATTTAATCCTGTTTCCTTAGCAGACTTTAAGGACACCGAGGGAATATTTATGTAATAAGATGCAAAGTTGCTATGGAAAATACTATAGCAACCTAACATCATCCGAGAGCCAAGCAGCCACTTGTAACAGCAATCTAAATTTACATTTATTTTAGTGTCATTTTATCGACACTCTTAGTATCTCATTCTGACAGGATGTTAAAATATGTTTTCAGCTTGCTTTTGAGCAAAATTAACACAGTGTTGTTGGAGTTTTAGCATGGTTTGCACAACTTCTGGGGGAAAAAAACAGTATTTTCGAGGGAGTTTAGAGGACAGAATCCAGGTAAGTTTGTAAGCTTTTTTTTTCTTCCCAAAATATAAGAAATGATTCCCTAGTAGTGTTTACTCCTGGTTTTCTCTTTTGGCTTGTAGTTAAGAACTTCTGATTATAGAAAGGACTGTTGTTTTCAGTATTGACCTGTTGCGTGGCGTACTCACCTGCGATGCTAATGGATGCTTCTAGAAAATAGTTTAGCAGTTCAGCTCATCGGCCTCTAGGCGGGTGTCGCATTCTAAGAATGAAATGTTTGCATCTAAAGATAACACCTGGTCATTTTCAAAAATCTAATAATTAAGAATGATGAAGGAAGCAGAAAAAATGTTAGTTACAACACTACAGAAGAAGCGTTTTGGTCTAAATTCTTCTGCACAGCTTAACTCTAAAGATTTTCTGTGCATTGATTAAGGCTTCTTGGGGACAGTTCTACATGATCTGGGTTTCAGACGACCTCTTTATGTGGCAAGTAAACATCTTTCATAAAACAAAAAAGCTGCCTTCTTATGTGGTCATGAAACCAAAAATACAGAGCAGGTGAGTGTGTGTATCCATTCTGGATCATGGGCTCTTGTGCATGAACCTTCCAAAGTTGAATCGGAAATCTTTGAGGTGGTCAGAATGGATTCCTGAACTTATTAAAAATCCTGGTAACTCGAGCAGCCCTTCCAAGAGCAGCTTTTGGGTCTCTTAAATGTGAACATGGCAGAGAAGCCACCGATACGTAAGCCAGCTGGTAGTGGAAAGATAGCAGCTATTGATTTTCTTCTGTACCTCTCCATCTAAAATCTTCAAGTGTGACCATAAGACCGTTAAAGTGGAACCTTGGCCAAGAGAATCAATACTAGACCACATTAAAACATAGGCTGTTACCAACTTCTTAGCACGCTGATGTACTGTTTATGAACAACATTGTCAATTCCCTTTTGTTTTTGGAGTGTTCATCAAAGTACAGTTGGTGACATAAAGCTATTATCCCTTGATGAAAGTATGTCTTGTAGAATTCCAGCTGGCCATGCAGAGTTAATGACCACATAACTACTGGGAAATGGAATTCAGAGAAGTAATTACTTTGTTCCTTTTCTCAGAAATTCCACTTGCCATTATATGATACTTATCTCATACTTAGAAGCCCTGGAAATGGAAGTTCATAATAATACAGATTTTTTGACTATAGTGAGCTCTCCTGTATCTAAGTGGCATTGAGACTCTTCTCTTTCACTTGATTGAACGCCCTCTATTTCAGAAAGAGACTGAGTGCCCAGGGACTCCTCCCCCAGTTCCTGGACACAAGGTGAGAAGCCTTCGTGGAAGTTGCTGGAAAAGGTCACTATTTAATTTAGGCTCCCCGTGACCCGCAGAGAGTAGGGGGAAACCTGGCTGGGCAAAGGTGCAAGACAGGGTCTCTGAAGGCAGTGCTTTGGCAGGTGTTGCTGGTTCTTCAGTGAGCCCACCCTAACTTCCAGAGTTGCTTTGTGCCAGAGACCCTTGCTTTTTAACCTGGGGCATGTTGGGTAATCTCTGCAGCTTGAAGCAATTGCCTAAATTTTCACTTCTCAGAATTACTTTAGAAACATGTAAATATTCAGTACCAGGGTGTTGATAACAGCCCACCCATGAGGAATCTTGGGAAAAAATGCAATGTTTCAGAAGATTGTATGAGGGGTCTTCAAACAGCTCATAGAAAATGTACATTCTCTTTCAATTCTGCTTTTCCATGAATATTTTGGAGTACCCTTATAGAATGGCAGGAGGGAAGCTTTCAATATATTGCTGAATGATAAAACCAGTTACAAATCAATATAAGCAGATAATTCCACTCTGTGTGCGTGCACGTGTGTGTGTGTGTGTATGTGTGGTTTATGTTCACAGTTTACATGGGGAAATCTTTAAGGGTCAGAATATTCAAAGTAATTATCTCTGATGTAGTTAAAGGTGCTTTTTGTTTTTTCTTCTTTGTGTAGTTGAAAGATGTTCACATGACCACATGCTTATATGCATTTTTTTTTTTTTGACAGGCAGAGTGGACAGTGAGAGAGACACAGAGAAAGGTCTTCCTTTGCCGTTGGTTCACCCTCCAATGGCCGCTGCGGTCAGCACGCTGCGGCCGGTGCACCGCGCTGATCCGAAGGCAGGAGCCAGGTACTTATCCTGGTCTCCCATGGGGTGCAGGGCCCAAGCACTTGGGCCATCCTCCACTGCACTCCCTGGCCACAGCAGAGAGCTGGCCTGGAAGAGGGGCAACGGGACAGAATCTGGCGCCCCGACCGGGACTAGAACCTGGTGTGCTGGCACTGCAAGGCGGAGGATTAGCCTAGTGAGCCGCGGCGCCGGCCCATTGTTTTGACAATACTGTAGGAAACTTTAAAAAATTTTCCTAGGAGGATCTGTGACAAAATTAATGCCAGCTGGGGACTGATACCTGGCCATTTCCAAGCAATCTGTAAAGTCAAAAGTAGTAACAAATAGTAACTGGTATTAGATGATGGAACCTCATTGAATTTCTTCTCTTGCACTAAATTAGAGAACTTCTACATTTAACTTGCCAAACATAATATACCTACCTTCCCAGACCGTGGCATCCTAGTTTCCTATTCCAAGGGCTAATCATATTTGCGTAACTATTAAAGGGAGGATTCAAGAAATAATTCAAGGTCTAAACCAGACAGCAAACATGGAGTTCTCACCCAGACGTTGGCAATGACGAGTCTCTTTATATATAAAAGAAGCCTTAAAAATGTTGCCTAACCTCCTCCTTTTTAAATAAATAGGAACACAGAGTCCCATGTGTTCAAGACAGGAAGTGGAAAGTCTGGAATTAAACTCTACCTTCCTTATTTCCAGGCTAATGACCTTTCTCTGGCACCACTGAATTTTATGGGGAAAAAATTCCAGAATGTCTCTTAAATGCTTTAAGTGACATCATAAGAGTCAGTAACCAAGAAAATCAACCAAGTGTTTTGAGTGTCTGCTGGGTGCATGGAACCATGATGCCATTTGGGAGCAAAGGTCGGCTAGAGACAGTTATCCCCTTAGAATGTTAATCCAGAGCAGACCAGGGCTTAACACCTAGCCTTCTTAGAATTTTCTGTATTTTCTACTTATTAGAAAAGAGATTTGCTTCGGCCAGCACCGCGGCTCAATAGGCTAATCCTCTGCTGCGGCACCGGCACTTCAGGTTCTAGTCCCAGTTGGGGCGCCAGGTTCTGTCCCAGTTGCTCCTCTTCCAGTCCAGCTCTCTGCAGTGGCCCGGGAGTGCAGTGGAGGATGGCCCAAGTGCTTGGGCCCTGCACCCCATGGGAGACCAGGATAATAAACACCTGACTCCTGGCTTCAGATCAGCGCAGTGCGCCGGACGCAGTGCACCAGCCATTGGGGGGTGAACCAATGGCAAAGGAAGACCTTTCTCTCTGTCTCTCTCACTGTCCACTCTGCCTGTCCAAAAAAAAAAAAAAGAGAGAGAGAGAGATTTGCTTCAACATAGTCTGCACACCCAGTAAACTGGGTGTTTTTAAGCCTATTCCAACAGAAATACCAGCTTTAAAAATGTGCAGGAAATTGGCCTAAACCCTTCTATAGTTGAGTGATACTTGTTTCTTCAAAGCAGAGGCCACTGTATGACTTTGGGCAAGAGGAAGAAATGCCTTGAGGGAGTGAAGTAGACGGGGCTTGAGCAGTGCCTTGTCACGGGTGTCCGTTGTCGGCCGCACACTCCTTCAAAGTCCACATGCTGCCTTTCCTAACTCTGCAGATAGACCAAGGAGAAAAAGAAGACATTTCTCAGAACATAGGCCTGGATTTGCTGTTTGAGCTGAAGTGGTCTGAGCTACAATGTGATCCCATGTTTTCTGTGCCCCCCGGGGCCCAGGAAAGCCTGCCTCGGGATTATCAGTTTATTGACTTCCCATCTAATTTCAAGACTTATTGAAATGGTTCTCCCTGTTTCCCTGTTCCCAAGGCTTTTCTTTATGAGCTGTACCTCCTCATATATCTTACAAATAAAAATCTGAGGGACAGCATCCACAGAAACATCAGTCACACTCAGATCCGCAGACTCAGGGACGTTTTGTGGAAGTAATATCTTCTCAATGCTCTGCATTAAGGAGAAAAATTGGATTTGGGTACCCCCAGCATTAATTGAGTTGTTGGATATTTGTAAATACTGCGAGTTCATATTGGGCATGTGTGACTTTTTGTGTGTGGTCACAAGTTTTCAGGCATAATCTACGTAATCTACGCCATGCATTTTGCCTATCTTTTGATAGCAGGATGAGAGATTCTGTTCTGCTGATTTACCAGTCAGCTGCTGGTGAAGTGTCCCTCCCTGTGGTACTACATTTTTCTTGCGTAGTTTCTATAATCTGAGTATCCTAGAACCAGCCATTTCTTTGCTGCCAAGAGTCAACCTGAGCAACGGCATACTACAAAGCAGTAATAGAATTCAAATAATAAAAACTTAGTGAATTTTTGCAGTGTGTATAGGAGTAGATCCTGTGTCTTGCAGTGCCAGATTAAAGGTGGGGGGTGGGGACAATGAAGTCTTAAGCAATTAGTTGAGACTCAGTCATTGATCAAATTGCATTGCTTATCAACTACGGAAAGTCCTGGCAGTATAGCCTCAGTTCTCCTTTTTCCTGGACAAGCATCGGCTCCTGGGGCCACACAGTCTCTGTTCTCTGCACTCTCAAAAGTCACAGCGACAGCTGGCAGATAGACCCTAAGGTAAAGAACTGTGAGAGCAAGGGGTTTCTGAGACATCGTGGAGATGTGCGCATCCGAGTCTGGTCGGCCCTAGGGAAGCTGTGCATGTCTATTGTAGACAGCCGTGATCAGATGCTGAGATCGGAGGATCTTCCACCCGACACGTTCCTTGCAGATCAGTTTAGTATGTCTTCCCTTCCAGATGCCCTGCCCATCGCATTGTACTCAGTAGGTAGACAGGAATTTGTTAGATGAACAGATAGAAAATTGAAAGTCAGAAAACCTAAAGTTTAATCTTCTGGGAGGTTTTTTGTTTGTCCTTTGTATCAATAAAGAAAAAGAAGAAAAAAATCTGTTATCTTGGAAGCATCTTCAACAAGTTCATGGAATCTGCATTAGAAAAAAAAAAAAAAACCCAACACATAGATTTCAAAAAATACCTTGCACAAAATGCACTGATTTTTAATTCCATATCTCTGAGAGCTTTTTGAAGCTCCACGGTGTTTAATCCTCACAGTAATGATTAAGTGTTATCCACATGAGGCCCCTGTGGTCCCATGGAGGGTCGGTCACTTGCCCCAAGTCTCACAGCTCCTGTCTGGCCCCGGAGCCCCTTCTCTTCCTCTCAGCCATGCCTCTGCCTCCCTCCTGTACACAGTCCATGCCCGCCCAACCCCTGAGGCTGCTGGGAGCAGAAATAGGGGATGCCAGGCATCGTGGCTGGTGCTCCTCTTAAGACAGCGGCTCCTGCAGAACACCCGCCAGCCCCCAAACTACTCCATGTGTCTGGCCGCCATGGTTCAGGAACCTTGCCCCATCGCTACTTGTCAGAGACCCCACGTATTACTCCACAGGGCAACAAGGGTGAGATCTTCCGGGTCGTAAAAACTCCAGGGCCTGTAGCAAGCTAAGGAGTAAAGCCAAGAGCAAGAGGAGCAACGAAATGAGTTAGCTAATGCTTGCAACCTTTTCCCCAGAACTAGGTTGTACCTGGAAAATATATCTCGATTTTTAAATTTTTTTTACTAATTGAAAGTTGTTAGATCTTTGAGCTTTTTGAAACAGAAACTAAGGCTTAAATTGGACATTTCTCTCCTTCTGTATAACATTCAGGCTCCTAAGGAATACCATAGTTGACACTGGATGGTCAGTGCCGTGTTCACAAAGCATGTTCCGTAAAGCCATCCGCAGTGCCTTCCCTCTCATGCACAAAAGAAAGCGAGAGCAGGAGAGCTGCCTTCTCAGGGGACTCCTCGTAACCTTTCAGAAACGAGACATTTCATGCTAATTCCTGCTTGATTGGAAGGAAGGCGTTTTTTGAAAATCGTTGAACATGGGTTTGAAGCCTGTCCCATCACCGACCTCCTTAATTCAATCCAGGTCACCTCATAAACTTACCCAAACAGCTCTTTTTCTCAATTAAAAAAAAGAGAGAGAGTGAGGCAGAGCTGCTTCAAAGCACTTAGAGTTTGATTAATAGCACTTAACTGACGCTTGGGCACTTGCAAGGACTTTGTAAGGAGCTGCTAGGAAGAATAAAACAGTGCTACCTGGAAAATGATTCTCATCAGAAACTCCAAACAAATCATTTTAATGAGCAAAGCAAAACTGCTTGGGGGTGTTTCTTGGCTCTTTTGGAGTATTTTAATGTCTGAACACTCTCTCCCAAGGAAGAATTGCCATAATTTGGCCATCCAGTGTATAAAAAACACGCATTCTCCCTGCCCAGGGACTTGGAGACAAGAAATGCTGAATTTGTGGAGCCAGGATTGGGAAGCACTCAAACTCCAGGGCTGAGAACAAGCAGTGAGGCAATGTATCCAGCTGAAGAATGTGGGTGAAATACCGAGGATCCTGAGCAGAAGACTAGGGCTCCTGGTCATGGTTCCTTCCCACTGCCAGGGTCTGCCAGAGGACCACAGAGGTCACTCCGGCGCTCTTTGGAGGAGAGGGCCGTCAGGATGGTGAGGAATGGCTGTGAGAAAGGAGCCTTCCAGGGGGAGAACCCAGGTCCCTGGGCGCTGAAGGCCACGCTGGAGAAGTGAGGCCAGAGCCCACCCTCAGCATGATGTCAGTTTCCTTCCCAGTCAGCCTCAGAAAATGCCACCCCTTCTCTGAGCCTGGTGGCGGTGATGCTGGGTTCATCCTAAGAGAGCTTTAAACCTGGATGATGTTGTGAGAGACAGCCAGTGAAGGAATTCACGGCATGTTGCAAAGATCCGGTTCTCTGGCACTGTGGGGAACTGTCACTGGTGAGCAAGAGGTCTCGGTGAGCAACTCACAGGCTGGGCTGTGTACAAGATTGACCTGGGGAACTATACAAACCCCCAGGCCCTGGGGGCTAATGTCCACACAGCTGGGCTACTCAGGTCCTGCTCTGGTGATTCTGATGCGCATAGAACTGAAACCCACCGTCTGTAACAGGATTGAGAGTGAGGTGGTTTCAGTCCAGCATGGGAGACCCAGGTGGAGGAGTCCTCTAATCAGCTCTGTGTCAGGTGCATTAGGAGTGTCCCCTGGGTAACTGGAAAATAAAGGGTGGTTTGGTTGGGGAAAGAGAGTGACCTAATATAGAAAACCGCGATGCGAGCCAGGCACAGAGTCCCTGCCTGGCTCTGTCTCCAGGAAACCTGCCAAGGACGGCTTCCTCATCCATCAGTGGGAAGAGGGAAGCAGGTATGTTGGGCTCTTGCCAAGCAGAAGAGCCCGTGACATTGAGCAACTCTCCCACAGTCAAGAGAGCTGGTCAGGGGGCCCCTGGTCAAGGGTGATTAGTTCCAGAGGCTCAGCCTGGCCTCCCCTGGGCACCAGCCACAAAGCTGCCACAGCAGAAACTTTGCCCAGAAATACGGCTGCGAAGAAAAGGAATGCGCGCCAACACCTAGTAGATCAGAACAGTGTGTTCTGGAGACGCTGCCTGGAGGATTTATGAAAGCATTCAGTCCCAATATCACCCCAGGAGAGGCCGTCAGTAGCATTCAGAGAGGCACGGCTGGATAGATGGATGGAATGCGAGCAGACACCGCAGAAGGCAGGGACGCCAAGAAGCCACGGAGGGTAAAGGCCGGAGAGGAGAAGGCGCTCTCGCTAATGGAGTAGCTGGGGGGAAAGACTGAAAAAGCCAGGTGCCAAAGAAATAATAATAATAATAATAATAATAATAATAATCATGGACAAGGCAGGGAGAAAGTATTAGGAAATGGGAAGCAGTCCCAAAAGAGAGAAAGGCTAGGGGAGTGGTTACAAAATGTGAGCATGTGTTAGGATCACCCTAGAGATTTGTTGGGATGCACATGCCCTGGGCCCCTTGCAGCATCTCCAAGTCAGAGGGTCTGGAATGGGTCCAGGATTTCTCATCCCAGAGCCCTCAGGGTGGCTCAGATACCTCGCCTGGCGAGCCCAGCCGGTTGCTTGTACCAGTGTCATCCTCAGTCCAACATGCTAAGATGGTGAGATGATTTCTGTCCCAGTGCCAGCCACAAATGCGTGTCCATAAACCAGTCTCAGTGTTGGTGACAAGGACAGCAGGAGGGATGAGACTTCAGACAGCCCAAATGCAAGAGCACAGTGCTGGCTCCCACTCACCAAGCTGCATAGTTAGGGTTTTCACAAGGTGCAAGTAATGGAAAATCCCCTATTCAACTCATCGGTGCTGTCTCAGGTATTTGGTGCTGGAAAATAAAGGCTTTGTGGAAGAGCAGTATTCCTTGGTGGAAGCAGTGCCTAGACCTGAGCACACACTTGCAGGCTGGGTCAGGCTTCAGTTCATGTTCCATAGTTTCCCCTTACTGTATGTGGTAGAAACACTGGTGCACACACATGTATGTGTGCATACATGTGTATGAATCAGGTATGGGAGTGTTATTTTGTTTTCTTTTTAAATAATATTTATTTATTTACATATTTGAAAGGCAGAGTTACAGAGAGAGGTAGAGAGAGAGAGAGAGAGGTCTTCCATCTGCTGGTTCACTTCCCATATGGCTACAACAGCCATGGCTGGGCCAGAACAAAGCTGGCTCCCATGTGTGTGTAGGGGCCCAAGCACTTGGACCATCCTCCACTGCTTTCCCAGGTGCATTAGCAAGGAGCTGTGTTGGAAGTGGAGCAGCCGGGACTCACACCAGTGCCCATATGGGATGCCAGCATCGCAGGCGGTGGCTCTACCCACTACACCACAGCATCACTCCTGTTTAAGAAACAGAGATGCTTCTCTCTTTGGACAAGAACAACTACTAGTTAGGGTGAAGTGACACAAAAGAAAACCCAGTAGTGGGAGGGTGTGTAGGGCACTGTGCGGGGGAGGTGTGCCGTCCGAGGGCACCTGCAACCCCTGCGAGGGGCTGCTGTTCCTAGAAGCCAGTGTCATTTGGTGATCTCCACTGGTTCAACCATGGCTGGCTGCCCTGAGACAGAATCTCCAAAGCCTCACTGTATGTCTTAGAAATTGACCAACGGATTGAAAGTGAAAAACCAAAGTGAAATGTAACCTAAAGTAAAGAGAGTGGGGAACAAATGCCCTCCACCCCCTGTTCTTTTTATACGTCCTGCCTGGCTTTGGGGCTCTCTAAGAAGCCAGCCTCTTCCCTGTCCCTCTGCTGATCTTGCCCTGCCAGCCTTGGCACCTTCTCCTGGGCACGGCTGGGTCCCTGGTCAGGGCAGGTGCCCCTGTGCAATGCCCCTGCCCCCAGTGCCTGCTTCCCCTCAGCTTCTCTAAGTGTGAGTCCGACTTCAAGGCCCAGCCCCATCCCATCTTCTTCCAGAAAGAACCACCTGCCTCCCCACCAACTCTCATTTCCCAGCCAGAAGGCCTCCCTGCCCCCTTCCTCTGCTGGCCAGGAGCACTGTGGGCAGGGCCCCTCTGTGCTGCCCCTCCCTGCCACTGGGCTGGAAGCCACTGCGCCCTTCCCCACCCAGCAGAGCATCCTTCGGTGACGCTTTAAATGACAGACTATTGGGAGAAGTGGGCATGCCTCTTGGCTTTGCTCCTTTTCCTCCGAGGAAGCCGGGGGCGGCTGCGGGAGGTGTCTAAGGATAAGCATGTCGTGGCGGAAGTGATAAGGCAGTCATGCGAATTCTCAGTGCTGTCAGCCGCCCAGCACCATTGGGGCAGACTGCTTGGTCAGGAAGACAATGTGGAAGGAAGCTTGAGGACTCCCCCCGAGCCCCTCGGAGTCACCTGCTGCCATTTGCGCCTCCAAGACTCACGTTGAAGCCATTATAATAACAGGATCCCGCTTCCCTGCCTTCCCCAAATTACCCTTATTCCACTGCCCTCACACAAGGCTGGAAATAGACACTGCCTTGTGCGTCTGTTTAGCTCTCCCTAATAATAGCTAATGTGCAGACTATAATACACACTGCAAATATAAAATGCTATGTCAATGCTAAGTTGTAATAATAATAATCCTGCAAAAATGTAGCAGAAGGAATTTCCATGAGCAATTTGAGGAAGATTGCTGCTTCAGTGGTGACACAGGTATCACTGAGAAACAGATCAATTGAATGTTGTTGGTAGTGTAAGTGCTGGGTAGCAGCAGACGGGCTGCCAAGTAGACATGACACAATGCTCTCGGCTCAGGGCTTGGCCTCTGGGGACTCTGACACTTAGAGCACCCTGAAGACCCTACAGCCTTTGTTTGGTCTCCTGGCGGGTGGTGAGGGTGCTGATCCCCATCTCTGGCCCCCCTCAGCACGCTGAGAGGAGACCCAGGGCACAGAACTCTTTAGGAAGAGGAGCGTCTGTCCTCTTTCTTTGAACTAAAAGCACAACACTTAGAAAATCAGACGTGGTTCAGGTGCATGGCAGAAGCACTGTACAGTTGCTTCTTCGGGAGTTCCTAGATGAGCCTGAGTCTTTAGGCATAATGCTTAATGAAGTCTCATTTTTAATTAATGTATTTGAGAGAGTAAAAGCTCCCATCACCAAAATGGCACGGACGAAGGTCCAGAGTTGGGAGCCAGGAACTCAATCGAGGTCTCCTACGAGGGAGACAAGAACCCAATTACTTGAGCCCACAATGGCTACCTCCCAGGGCCTGCGTTGACAAGAAGCTGGAGCTAGGAGTGGAGCCATGGGACACGGTTGCCTTAGCTGCTAGACCAAATGGCTGCCCCATTAAGCTTTGTTAGCAAGCAAGGCTCATGAGCTCAGGCATCAGTGGTTGTCATCATGGCCATTTCAGGGGTGAGACACAGCAGGATGGAAGGCAGATGCCCTCTTTCTGGTTTGAGTCAAGTCCTCAAGGCTTCCAGAAGGGTAGGTTGACTTCCACTTGGATCCTCCCCAGATTTCTCCTGCAGGAAACACGCATGCATTTTCCAAAAATGAAATTGTCCTCTCTGCTTGCACAGCAGAGCCACTTCTCAGCAGAGCCGGAAATGAAACGTTTCCTCCTGTTTGGAAGCAGCTAGTGGCTGTGGTAGGGTCCCTAGCATCCCCCACCCTTGGGCTGAAGCATTCAGTTGGGCCTACGCTACCTTGAGGACCTTAGGTCAGTGAAGGCAGTTTGAGAGGCACACCCTGCACCAGTGTGAGAGGGTGCAGATAACATGGCCCACACAGCACCTGCCTGGCACCCACAGCATGGCAGCTGCGACTGCCACTCTTACTGCTCTTGGGGTTGGGGGAAGATGGAGCCGTGTCCAGTGCTCGGGACAGTGCTGGGGCAGAGCTGGGGCCGAGCTGGGGCCATGGGTCCTGGGTGCTGGCTTGGAACAGGACTCCCCACATGGGTGCGGTCTGGAGCTGGGCTTCAGCCAAGACGAGGTCAAGGAATACAACCAGAATGACAAGGCAAGCATGGGGTTCTTTCAGAAGTATTCGTCCAAATGAGCCCAGCGCAGCCCCAGCTCGGGAAGCAGGATGTAGAATAAGCACCTCGTGCGAGGAGAAGGCCTCTGGTGAGACCGCCACACCAGCCGTGTCAGCACCACCTGGCCCTAGAAGCATTGCAGATTGCTGGGCTTCACCCCAGACCCATCGAGGTGGCAGCTCCAGGAGCAAGGCCCAGATGTGTGTGTTAATTTGCCCACCAGGAGAGTCTAGTGCAGGCCACTGTTCAGGGAATGCTGAGTTAAGAGTAACACCACCCGCTGTGTCAGTGAGTCCCCAAATTTTGGTGACTGTAAAAAAAAAATAAAAATTGTAACTTGGGCCCAGAGTAGTCCAAGGCAGATACTCGGGGTGTGCGGGCCCCTTTTCCTCCTGGGGCAACTCAGTGATCTCTGGGAACCACGCAGACTGTGCAAGGAGAGGCACTAGTCTGGGCACGCAGCGTGCGGTCTTGGCCATGGAAGAGCGCCTGGAGACCTGACACTCCACACAGGGATTCACAGGCCCTGCGAGAGTCCCCCAGCCCCAGGGCTGGGACCACAGCTGCCTTTTGAAGGGGACTGGGGGGCATGGGCAAGGCACAGGAAGGAGTCCCTGAAGACACACAGAGACCACAGGGATGGCTTCCGGGGCTCAAGTCCATTACCATCCTCCTGGGCGCTGAACTTGATGGTGAGCTGCCTTCCTGGGCAGCAGCCCATGAAATCCTTGCCAAAGACTTTCTTTGTGCTTGGGAAAGAAACATACTGTTCAGCAGCGTAGCCCAGGCACCCCAGGAGGACATCCTGCAAAGTGTGGGGAGACTGCTAAACACAGTTCCCCAAAGACGCCGAGACTAACGGTTCTGGAGAAGAGCAGATCCTCTTAGAAACAATATGTTAAAGTGCCTTATTATTTGGCTACATTTCGCCTGAGCATGAAAAAGATATTAACACACTGTCAGCTTACTGGGACATAACCCAAAATAACTTACATTTTTCATATGTTGCTAATTATTTTTCTGAGGCTGGCTCAGACTGGTAAGAGAGAGATTTCAAGGCTTTTACCAGATTATTTACTTAAAGAACTTAAGCATGCCATTATCTGTTCCCATGGAAACACAGTAATACAGGAGACAGCGGAGGTCATTCTGACCATAATTAATATAAAGAATAATGGTTTATATGGACTCCAGTAAAGGATGCAACGAGACGCTGTGATACTTGAAACCTTTCCTTCAGCAATGTAATTTGATCTGTGATTCCGTCCTCATATGCTAGTGTTGCCTTTGTTTTTCCTGGTCTAGTACTAACTGTTTTTTAAGATTGATTGATGTATTGGAAAGAGTTACAGAGAAAGAGAGGGATGGGGATCGGGGGTGGGGGGGAGGGAGAGAAAGAGAGAAACCTTCTATCTGCTGATTCACTCCCCAAATGGCTACAATGGCCAGGGCTAGGCCAGGCCAAAGCCAGGAGCCAGGAGCTTCATCTGGGTCTCCCATGTGGGTGGCAGCAGCCCAAGGACTTGGGCCATCTTCCTCTGCTTTCCCAGGTGCATTAGCAGGGAACTGGATCAGAAGTGGAGCCGCTGGGACTTGAGCTGGCACCCTTATGGGATGCTGATGTCACAGGCAATGGCTTTACCCACTACATCACAATGCCAGGCCCCTAGTACTAATTTTTAAATGTGGATTAACTTTGTTTCACAGATTTTTCCCATGTCATTATTTCATTATTATTTCATTTTTGACCCAATGCTAAAAATCCAGTGTCTAGAAGCTTTTCAAAGCTCTTAGCAACTATAAATGCATGACTCCCTGGCCTCACCTTTCCTGTGTGTGCTACAGCTTTTTCCAGTGGTTTCTCAATAAATGACTGATTAGTGAACTAATTAACCATAATCTAAAGGCACCACAAGATTCAGCTGTGCCTTTGAAAAGTCACCAAGGGAAGATTTAATTGTGTTCAGTGTGCTGTACTTTCAGGCACCTTACTGTACTCTCCTTTCTAAACTGAAAATTGGTCATCCATGGTGGGTGTTTCTTAGCTGGAGGTTCCGTTTCTTGGAACACAGTGCACTCCTCAGGGATCCTTACCAAAAGATGCACACTGGGCCGGCGCCTGCAGTGCCAGCACCCCGGGTTCTAGTCCCAGTTGGGGCGCCGGTTTTGTCCCGGTTGCTCCTCTTCCAGTCCAGCTCACTACTGTGGCCCAGGAAGGCAGTGGAGGATGGCCCAAGTCCTTGTGCCCTGCACCCGCATGGGAGACCAGGAGGAAGCACCTGGCTCCTGGCTTTGGATTGGCGCAGCGCCAGCTGTAGCAGCCATTTGGGAGGTGAACCAACGGAAGGAAGACCTTTCTCTCTGTCTCTCTCTCTCACTGTCTAACTCTGCCTGTCAAACACACACACACACACACACACACTGGAGTTTGTTTTTAATTCTCACACCTGTTTGAATGGTGGGTTTGTTATGCCGTTTCTTAAGGATAAGCTTTTCTGTAGGGACAAAAAATAGTGCGCGACACCTCTCTCAAGAAATTTTAATTGGGTACAGTGTCCTGGAAAGAACCAGAGAAATCAAAGAGTTGGCCTTCCGAGTTTTGAATTTTTAATACACTGAGACATTACACCAGGTCAGATACACCTAGGATTTTGTCTGTTAGAGGATGAGTCCAGGCAGCCTGTGTGGGGGACCAGGCCAGGGCTCAGGGCTCCCGTGTGACACCGAGTCATGTCCATGCACAGGTGACCTGCAGTTAAGTGGAGTCGATCCACAATTTCTCACCCTTTAGCGGGTAACCATTTTACTGCCTCGTGAGAACCCAACTTTTTTTTTCCTGTAAATATCAAGCTTGAAATCATTTAATCAGGAATGTAAATCAGTTATATGCCCCAGTTATAAAAATGTTGATGAGATTGGCTATGGTATTGATTTTCTTTCTCTCTTTTTTATTTACTGATTTTGGGAGGGTGGGAGGTGGGGGTTGCAGCTGTTGTTTTTACGTGTGTGTAATACTATCACTTTCCTCTTCCAGGAGTTCGAATAGCATTGTATCCTGTTTGGCAGGCACCCTGGTCACTTGACTTAGCCAAGAATAAGAATTCTCAGCAGTATCATTCCATAGGCTTAGAAGAGGGTCCCTAAAATAATGGCTGGTGCACTTTCCTGTATGTATTCATGGTCAGATAATTTATTTAGATAATGTTGCTGGCACATGCTTTATAGCTGCCTGCATTTTGTTACACAGATTTCAGCATATCTTGCAGACTATGCAATTCATTTGGAAAATGTAATTTCCATCCCTGCATACTAATCGATTTCTTCACAAACACCTGCTATCAGTTATGATAATAAAAATGCCACTCTGAATTGAAAAAGGGCCAAATAGAGCTTCCTAAGGAAATGACTTAAGTGTCTTTGAATGCTACTAAATGTAGTAATGTGCCCGTGTGGTGCCAACACTTTTTTCGTCATTTGCATTTTTGGTGATTTTCGCCCCGTTGAGGGATCCCACTCTCAAAGGAAGCTTCAGAAGCGTTTCCTTACGGATCAGTAACCCAAGCTGTCAGGAGCTGAGATCTGAAGTTGGGCTGGACAGTGTTGAGAAAACCTGAGCATACACTCCTGAGCAGCTCGGGGTCATCTGTGAGTTCACGCGTACGTCCCTGAGCACTGTGAGAACTGGCTGCTGCTTGACTTTGTACCCTCCCGTACACCAAAGCAAATTCCCTTCCTTCATCCTTTCCAGCCTCCAGCCCGTTCCACGCACCACTGCTGAACTGATCTGCCTAACTCACCAATTTTGTTGTGTCCTTCCGCTTTCCCAGGAACCTTCAGTGGTTCCCAGTTGGCTGCTCCTTGAGTGTACCTTTCCCCTCCCCACCCCCCGCCCCCTGGACATGGCTCCTCTCTCTCTCACTGCCTCCAAGCAGACACTGGCCTTTGGGGTCTAGCGTCTCTTCTTCCCGCCCCAGCTGCTCTCTCTTCAGCGTCCACCCCTGGGCTCGTACTGCTGCTCTTGCTCCTGACCGAGACACCCTGCCCCCATGCCTGGGGTTTTCCTCTTCCGCAGCCCTCTCTTGTCCCTGCAGTCTTCCTTTTTCTCTCTCTTTGGAACTCTTACAAGATGCGTTCCTTCTTCATGAAGCTGACACCAGCTTGTTTATTCACCCAGCCAACATTGTCGGTGCTTACTCTATGCCAGGCATCACACTGTTCTCTCTTCCTTGGAAGGTGTTAGTTTCCTTTTAAATATGTCATTGTAAGCTCCTTGAGTGAGGAGGCGCATTCCTCCTGCTCTTTTTGAAATCCAGCATTGCCCCGACAGGTGTGGGCATAGGAAAGTGTGCAGTCCATGCTTGTCGACTGGTTGGTCCCTGATGATCACAACTTTTCTGATTGTATGTTCTGTTTGATGAGTAGTGTTTCAGTGTGTATGGGGAGGGGGGAGAGATCGCCATTTTGCAAAGTAGAATACCTTCAAACGCTCAACTATAAGATAGTTAGCATAATTTGGTGTTGCCTATTTGAGGAGAGAACTCTCTGATGTCTCCGTGCACCTCAGTAAAGCCGTGTCACCCTGCACTTAGTGTGAAGGCAGAACATCAGGAGGCTGGCCTCCATCTGGCCCTCCGATGCTGGGTGTGGGAAGCAGTGCCTGGATATGGTATGTGCCAAGAGCCTGGTGTGCTGTCGTCTCCATCCACAGCCTCGACTTGCAACCAAGACTTATAACTTTAAAGCAGTTTATGGTAATAAGCGCTTCAAGTTTTCCTTCATTGTTCTCTTGCTTATAAAGGTTGTCTTCATTTTCTCTTGCTTCATTTTCCTGGGGAGGGGGGATGTCTGGGGACACTGTGTGAGAGCAGCAAGGGGACACTGATGTGAGACTGGCTTTGAACAGTGTGCCACGAACCAGCGACACACCAACTGACAGCAGCACGGAAACTGAGAGCAAAGACAGGTGCCGCCCGCCTGGGTTTAAAGACTTTCTGCTGCTTGATGGGATTGGTCAGTCATCACACTGCTCTGCCTCATTTCTCTCCTTTGTGAAGGTGGGCACAGCACAGCATCCACATCTTGGCTTGGTGGAGGGCCCGAGTTGGTTCCTGCGAGGCTCTGGGTCCAGCGTCTTTTACCTCGCGGGTGCCCAGCAAGCTCTTGTTATTGGAGAGGCCGTTGGGCGACATGGTGGAAACTAGGGGAAGGGCTCCCCCATCATCAGCCCCGGTTTGCTTTTCACACTTCCCTTTGGTTCAGTCTCTGCTGTTTCTGCGGCTGTGAGATGGGTAAGGCCCTGAGCTCACTGCCTTGGTTTCTCAGTAAGGTGGAGATGCAGATGAAGTCTCAGTCTACACCTAGAGAATTGTAGGTTTCAGGGGGAGTATGAGAGTCACCACTCAGTCTTCATAGGGAAGAAGAGGTTAGTCTACTGGTGAAACAGGTGGAATAGAATTTGTGCCGTGTGTTGCAGTAGTAGAGCAGGAAGGAATGGCGTGCCTCTAAATCCCTCCGTCCCCTGGGCTGCTGCTCCTGCCTGAGTCTACAGACCCGCTGGTCACTGAAAGGAAGGCCCACTCCTAGGAGCCACAGGCAGCCCTGTAGAAAGGGAGCGGACAGTCGAGCATTAGCAAGACTCGTTGCCTGGAGTTCTGAATGTTGTCCTCACCTAGCAACACACAGCGGTTTCTGCGAGGGGTTGAGGTCAAGAGGTAAGAATCTGGAAAGAATTAGTCCTGGGCCCACAGGAAACATTCATACCTCAGATGGGACAAATAGGAAACATAAAATTCCCCAAAGAGGCAACATACACTAAGCGAGAAACACGGAGCCCCCAGGTAAGAAGGCCTCGCGGTTCTGTTTCTGAGCTGCTAGGAAGGTGGGAGAGACTCCCCTTTGCCGGAAGGGCTCTCACCTGGCACCCGTTCTGTTTGTCCTTTAGCCCTGGCTGCGCAGGCCTACGCCCTGAAGGAAGAGAATGACAGTCTTCGCTGGCAGCTGGATGCCTACAGGAACGAGGTGGAGCTGCTCAAACAGGAGAAAGAACAGCTCTTTCGCACGGAAGAAAACCTCACCAAGGACCAGCAGCTGCAGTTCCTGCAGCAAACCATGCAAGGCATGCAGCAGGTACCAGCCCAGATCTCTCTCTGTATAATTTCTCCTTGTTTAGATAAAGGAGTGCGTGTATTAAGTGGAAGTGACTTGGCAGCTGTATGCGGGCAAGGGTAGACTTGAAGAAACAAACACCGGTAATGAACTCCAGAGAAAGGGACAGTGCTTATGACTGTGGGTGGAAGGGTTGAATCTGGAAGAAAACCAAGCTAAAGAAATGAGGCGGAGGACAGCAGCCTGGAGGTAGGAAATAAAGGCAGAGAAAGTAGGGGATTGAAAGGTTGTGCGTGGAATATCACTGTAACCAGGTGGGTTGTCCAAGGGTGTTTGTCTAGCAAGAAGCGCCAGTGGAAACTTGGAGACATTGGTTGGAGCTGTCAGCAGAAAGGCATTTATTGGGTTTTCCAAACAAGCAGCAAGGGGAACTGGTGATCAAAAAACAGGCTCCCCGACCAGCCAAGAGTTACAAGTTTTGCAGGCCTTGCTTCTGGGGAGGCTACGCCTATTCAGTAAGTTTTAGGGAAATCTGGGGAGGTGGCATGGTATGCATGCTCAAAAGGCACGGGAATGCCCCTACATGTTCCATAGGTCCCCTGTTTGATTGGAGGTGGAGATTGGAGCGCTATAACCAAAGGAGGTTGGAGGGCCCATGTCAACAGGTGACACAAGCTCCTTAAATTGGCCACAGCTGAAGCGGCACTTGCACTTTGTTGATAAATGTTGGCCACTGACCCGTGTCTTCACCCAGGCAGCAGCCTCACATCTATCTGCAAGAGCCCCTGGCTGTTCTCAGCTGGGGTTTAGTCCAGGCTGGGTTATTGCCTTAGCAGGTGGCATGGCCGCTTCAAGCCCAGCGGACAGCCCATCCTTGCCACTGGTGTCGCCTGTGCTTTTTTTTTTTTTTTTTTTTTTTGACAGGCAGAGTGGACAGTGAGAGAGAGAGAGAGAAAGGTCTTCCTTTTTGCCATTGGTTCACCCTCCAATGGCCGCCGCGGCCGGTGCGCTGTGGCCAGTGCACCACGCTGATCCGATGGCAGGAGCCAGGTGCTTCTCCTGGTCTCCCATGGGGTGCAGGGCCCAAGTACTTAGACCATCCTCCACTGCACTCCCTGGCCCCAGCAGAGAGCTGGCCTGGAAGAGGGGCAACCGGGATAGAATCCGGCGCCCCAGCCGGGACTAGAACCCGGTGTGCCGGCGCCGCAAGGCGGAGGATTAGCCTGTTGAGCCACGGCGCCGGCCATCGCCTGTGCTTTTAATCACGGTACAGAGCAGAACAGTCGATTTCGCCAAAGCGGCTTTGTTTATCTTGTGTGCCTTCAGGCCAGTATAAGGTAAACTAGACTGTTTCCACTCCTGCCGGGCTAGAGGTAGGACGGAATCAGAGTCTCTGGACAGACTAGGGATCTAAGAAGTGTTTGTTGAGGGAGTGGATGCAGCACCAGGGTTTTGGGGGAAAGGTGACTCGAGCAACAGAGCAACAGCCGTGCTTTTGTTGAAGTGCGCCAGGCTTCGGCCAGGCAAGCTGAGTCTAAAGATGGGACTCCATGGCGTTCGTGAGAACGGAGGTGGATGCTGAGGACTGTGGGGCTGGGAAAAGGAATGTGCCCTGTGGGAATGAGGCTGAGGCGAGAGGAAAATTGGGGTGTTGGCCCTGGGTGAGTAGAATCCACGCTGGGCTTGTACCTGAAAACATCAACTGATGTTTGATGTTCTGAGGGTGTTTGGGCTATGAATAGTAAAACATGTCTTTATCACACATGAATACATTTAGGATTTAGTTATTTATTTGAAAGAGTGACAGAAAGGGAAACAGAGAGGGGGAGATGGAGAGAGACAGGGAGAGTGGGAGGGAGAGGGAGAGACTCTTCCATTCACTGGTTCACTCTCCAAATGTCTTCAACAGCTGGGGTTGGACCAGGCTGAAGCCAGGAGCCAGGAACTCCATACGGGCATCTCATGTGGATGGCAGGAACCCCAGTACTTGAGCCACCATTTGCCAACTCCCGGGCACGTTAGCAAGCAGCTAGATTAGAAGCACAGAGTAGCTAGGACTCAAACCAGTCACTCCTGGGTGTAATGCAGGCATCCCAAATGGCAGCGTAACCCACTGCACCAGAACACCTGCCGTAAACCTGAGTGTTTTTAAATGACCCCCCTGGCTGTACAAATCCAACCAGTATTTTCTGAAAGGAAAAAAAAGATTGTTTTTAAACAAGGGAACTATAGTAGGATAGTGAGAAGTTAAATAATTTATAGGATTTTTTAAAAATTCCCCCAGTCACATTTACCCCTTTCTCAGATCGGAAGCTTGCATTGCCAGCAAACTTTGTCTTAGCAGTTAGGGGTGACTACTAGAGAAGCATTGAGCCTAAGGGGAACAGGGACTGAGAGGGAGGGAGAGAGAAAGGAGGCATGAATCGGAAAATGAGCAGTCAATGACCAAGTCACTGAAATTACGCCTTAAACATCTCTCACTATTTTAAAGCAATTTTGGAGTCCTGGCTTTGAGTCCTCACTAGTTGATGTTCACAGTGTGTGTTAGACTAATCAGTGAGATTCAGAGGTCAGAGCCAGCCAGGAAAATGTCATTGAAGACATTGCTCAGGTCCCTGCACTTGGAAATGGCTGGAACAGCTGCCGTGTGGGGCTCCTGGGGTTGTCCATATGCCTCGACATTGGGTGTGTGTGGGAGCATTTGCCAGGATGACAGTCTGTGGGTGTCCCCAAAGAGCATGACGCCAGCCCCAGCCCACACGCTGCCGCCACGCTTCAAGTAACAGGCCCTCTTTTCCTCCGGAAAAGATGACGCCAACAGCTTTAGAAGTCGGCGAAACCTTTAAGGCTGTTGAAGATTGAAATCGGGGAGAAATCAGAGGCCATGAGGATGAGCCACTCCATCAAGAAAGCCCGTGCTAGGTTTCAGCACTGAGGCAGTGAGAGCCACAGGCCTGGTCCACAAAGGAGCGAGTCTCTGCCTGCGCCCCAGCCCTCTTCAGGGAGGGGATTTAGCTGTTGGAACTGCTGATACAAGTGCAGAGTCTCACTGTTGGTAGGAAACCAGCCTTAACTATAGTTGTTTGCTTATTTTTTTCTTTCAGTGTGATTTGGTTTGGTTTGAGCAACAGAAACTGATTGTATCACAGTTCCAAAGTCTTCTAGTACAAGATCTGAGTGTCAGCAGGAGTGGTTGCTTGGAAGGGCTGTGACAGAGCATCTGGTCCCTGCCTCTCCCAGCTTCTGGGGTGTGCTGTGTTCTCTGGCCTTCCTTAGCTTATAGTCACATCACTTTCTCACTCGCCTTCATCTTCACATGGCTGTGTGTGTGTGTGTGTGTGTGTGTACAGATTTCTGCTTTTTATCAGAAGGTGGCACCCATCAGATTAGGGTCCCCCCTCCTTCTCAGGATGACCTCACCTTCACCATGTTTCAATGACCCCATGTGTGCCTAAGGTCACTATTGGTGGTAGAGGTTAGGACTTCAACACCTGGACTGGGGACAGGCACAGTCCAATCTGTAACAGACACACGGTGGATCATCAGATGTAGTTACTGAATGGGGGACAAATAGACAAAGGCCCAGTGGCAGACACTGGTACGGGGGCTGTAGGGAGCTCTGGGCTGTTTGAGAGCAAGGCAGGGAGGTGAGAGCTGATGCTTGGAGGCATGAGTCGGGCCTTCGCACTTAATCCACACTGACTGCCATGATGTTAACCTTTCCCGATCTCTGAGGCAACACATCTTACATGTGCTTTCTGAGAGCCATATTTCTGCCATAAATCAGTTACCACAACTTGCTCCTTTGAATCCCACCCCCAGAGAATTCTCCCGATTTTAAAACCTACCCACAGTCCGCCCATTATCCAAGCCATAAATTACAAACTCATAGTCTCACACACACGTCGGCTGGGAGAGGAGGGGTTGCAGTCTGTCTGTGTTTGGGAAATAATTTCCGTATCAAAAAAACAAAGAAAGATCCTGAATGACTTTGGAACCAGTGGGAAATCTTAGCATGGCCCTCGGGTTTAGCCAAAAAACATTCTCAGCTTTCTTCTTTTAATCCCTTAAGGACATGTTCACTAACATCACACAGTTTCTCATGCATTCGTGAAGAAAACATTATGGGCAAGTTCCTAAAAATGAAAAACCCTGGGGAGACTTGGAATATTTCTGAGTTTACTCCTGCACTGCATGGGAGTCAGGATTTAATCATTTCAGAAGCACCACACAAAAAGAAAGAATAGCTTGTATCCACGGTAACGTGTAGCCTTCACCGGATCAGAGGCTGTGGGTGAAGTGAACCTGTCTCTGGATGGGGAAGTTGTGTTTGTTTTCTTTCTTTCATTTCTGTCTTTAGGTACACAAGTAAAGAATACATGTATTTTACACTCTTATTTATCTTCAGGTTACTGTGCTGAGTTGTTTTGTTGATTTTATTGCTGTAAAATTTATCTACAAGAAGACATACTCTTTTTAGGTATACAGTTCTATGTGTTACCACCGCACCTCCACCAGTATATGAATCAGTTCCATCACCCATTCCTTCACGCCCTCTTTGAGACAACCCTGCTCCCAAAAACCAGTGTTTTTTTTTTTTTAATTTCCATTCTAGAATGCCCTAGAAGGAGGATCCTACAATTTGCAATCTCTGGGGTCTGGTTTCTTTCACAGTATTTTTTGTCTTTATTCATGATGATAAGTGAATATGCTATATTGACTTAAAATTTGAAAGTTTGAACATCAGAATTCTTTTTGAAGTCTGTGTAAATCATATTGACTGGTTAAATATTCAGATTGCAACAGGATATCATTCAACTCTGCTGATCATAAACTGTGTATGACTAATGATGATTATGTCAGAAAGTTTCTTTCTAAACAAGGAAGCCAATGCTTTTTGGAAGTGTTAGCAAATCTAGTCTGAAAACCAGCTGTCTTAACAGTAAACCATTGGCCCATGTAGAGCAATGGCTCTTGAACAGTCTTAGCTCGACACTAGCAAGGCCCAGGGCTAGTCAGCTGTCGTGAGAACTTTTAGCAACAGACAATCAGGAAAAAAAATGGGAAAACAAAGATTATTAAGATCAACACCATTTTAGAAATAACACGTATTTTTATCTAACACAAAGTAGAACATATCATGTGTTTTCTATGTGTTTTCTTGCAAAGTCTCACTGATTTAGACTAATCTTACCATTACTTTCCTAAAATATAGTAACTCATTTTTTTGCCAAATGTTGGACAACAATTTGTATTTGGGATATATATTAAGGAATAAATTAAAGTGTTTTGAAATTAGAACTTCAATGTGTTCCTCTGACTACTTTGGCAAATTCAGTGTGTCTTCTGAAATCTTATTTATACTATTAAATATTAGAGATGGGGAAAAGTTTGCACTCCATAAAATGAACATGTCAAAATAAAGATAATACTAATGGCAACAGGAGTGGTACTGGGAGTGGTGATGATATGGGCTGTGGCAGTGAGGTAGCCTTGGTGGTAAAGATGGCTGTGGTAGTACAGGTAACTGTGGTGACCATGATGGTGACACTGGCTGTGATGGTGAAGGTACCTATGGTGGTAAAAGGTAGCTGGTTTTGGGATATGTTGGCCATTGTGGTAAAGGCAGTTGGTTTTGGTCATGAAAGTAGCTATTGTGTGGAGGTGGGCTATGGTCCTGAAAGTGATTATGGCTGTGATGGTGCAGATGGCTGTGATAGTGACGGTGACTGTTGGTGATGTTGGCTGTGATGGTGAAGGTGGTTGTGATAGTGACGGTGACTGTTGGTGATGTTGGCTGTGGTGATGTATATGTGCTGCTGAAGCGAGCACAAGGCTGTGGTGATGAAGATGGTTGTGATAGTGACGGTGACTGTTGGTGATGTTGGCTGTGATGGTGCAGATGGCTGTGATAGTGATGGTGACTGTTGGTGATGTTGGCTGTGATGGTGAAGGTGGTTGTGATAGTGACAGTGACTGTTGGTGATGTTGGCTGTGGTGATGTATATGTGCTGCTGAAGCGAGCACAAGGCTGTGGTGATAAAGATGGCTGTGATAGTGACGGTGACTGTTGGTGATGTTGGCTGTGATGGTGCAGATGGCTGTGATAGTGACGGTGACTGTTGGTGATGTTGGCTGTGATGGTGAAGGTGGTTGTGATAGTGACGGTGACTGTTGGTGATGTTGGCTGTGGTGATGAAGGTGACTATGGCTGTGATGATGAAGGTGGCTGTGATAGTGACGGTGACTGTTGGTGTTGGCTGTGGTAGTAAAGATGGCTGTGATAGTGACAGTGACTGTGGGTGATGTTGGCTGTGATGAAGATGGTTGTGATAGTGACTGTTGGTGATGTTGGCTGTGATGGTGAAGATAGTTGTGATAGTAATGGTGACTATTGGTGATGTTGGCTGTGGTGGGAAGGTGACTGTTAGGGGAAAGTTGGTTGTGAGGAGAAGGTTGCTGTGCTAAGAATGTTGGTGCTTTTAATGATTAAAGCCTTTTAGGAAAAGCGAAAATGGCTATTTCCAAGCATATTTTAAATTTCTTTAAAAATGGCATGTCCCTTGAAAGTTGTAGAAATCCTGAAAACACAGAGGCCCCGATGTGATGCTGCTAGCTGACTTCAGGAGACAGTGTCACAAGAAGTGGGTGACCTGCGCGCAGCGGCAAGAACACCGCAGTGTAACAGGAGCCCGTTTGCTGCAGTGGCCTCTCCTCTCCCGCAATCAGTTTCACTCTTGTTTCCTACTGTTAGCTTCTGTCTGCGGCACGCTCCAGCCCGCCAGCAGCTGCGCTAGTGGATGTTCTGTGCCTGTTATCCTCTTCCTCCTGCTTTCTGGTCTAGTGTTACCTTTCATCTTTTTCCACTGAAGTTTCTGCTTGATAATCATTTTGTCTCCAGACGTTTATTTCATCCCTTAATTGTGGCCTTTAATGCAATCTTATTCTTCTTTTATGGTTGAAGTATCTTCTCAAATGTCTTTGAGAGTACTGATTAGAATTTTTTAAAGTCCTTTCCATCGCTGAGCCATTTCTGTGTATCCCGCTGGATACTGGACTTTTGGGTTTCAGTCTCTGTCTTGTGTGCAGGGTTCTTCAGCAGGGAGGCGATGGGTGGGCATCTGGATGGGTATAGAAATGAAAGCCTTGGTTTACTTCACTGGGGAGCTCTGGTTGTTTGCTGGGGTCCAGGTCTCCTGCGTGGCTGGGTCTGTCTCCCTGCAGGGGCTGACTTAGGGCTCCTTGACCTTCAGCCTTCATTTTCAGGAGAGTCGGGATCCCACAAATGCGAGAATCTGCAATCCACTGGGAACTCCCTGGACCTGCCCCTCTGTTCTTTGTTCTTACACATTGATTCATTGACCTTCATTTGAATTCAGTCTCTGGAGGAAAGAAACAGATGCACACATGTGCATGTACTGATCTGGCATCTTTAAAGGAGTCTGTCTTGGTGGCTTTTCACTTTAACCTCCGGTCTTGGAATGTGTTCTTGGTTAGCATGTGCACCAGGGCAGTGGGGTGGGGCTGGGGAAGAAGGATAGCACATTATTCTGGCTCTCCAGACACACAGGGAAAGCAACAACAGCAGGCGTGTTTATGAATGTCTAGGAGAAAGGCGCTCTGGAACTTAAAGCAGCATATTTTGGTATAACTGTCTCAGACTGAAGAGGCAAATGCACACATTAAACGTTTTAGAGAAAAGAAAAATAAGACAAATAGTCACGAAACAGTGACATGCAAGAAGATGAAACATATAATAACGATTAAGAAATGCAAGTAAACATTAAGCCTGGAAGTCAAGGTGCCCACATTGGGGATGTCTAAGTACATGGGTTTGATTCCCAGCTCTGACTTCTGACTCCCACTCCCCACTAATGCAGACCTTGGAAGGCAGTGTGATGGCTCAAGGCACTGGGTTCCTGACACCCATGTGGGAAACCCCAACAACAGCATGCCAGGCTCCTGGCCCCAGCCCAATCCCAGTCCAGCCCTGACAGTTGATGGCATTTGGAGAATCAACCAGCACAGAGGAGCTCACTCTCTCGCTCGCTCGCTCTCTCTCTACCTCTCAAATAAATATTTTAAAAAGAGTGAGAGTTATTTAAGTCTGTTAAGCACTCTATTTCTGTTTCTTGTCCTTCATTAATTAAGATCCCTTCATTAATACTGCAACTGAAATCCCAATCTGATCAGTTCTTATTTTTTTCCACATTCTATATCTATTCTTTAAATATTTCCTAAGTTATAGTATAGCATTGTAAAACTATTGAATTTATTCTTTTAGAGGATGTTTCTGTTTCCCCCTTTTCTTGTTCTATGTTTGTGCCAATTTCCTTCTTAAGAAAAAAATAAAAACTGGGGCAGTGCTGTGGCGTAGTAGGTTAAGTCTCAGCCCATGAAACTGGCATTCCCTATGGGTGCTGGTTCGAGTCCTGGCTGCTCCACTTCTGATGCAGCTCTCTGCTAATGTACCTGGGAAAGCAGCAGAGGATGGCCCAAGTGCTTGGGCCTCTGCACCCACGTGGGAGACCTGGAAGAGGCTCTTGGCTCCTGGTTTTGGATCGGCTCAACTCTGACAGTTGTAACCATTTGGGGAGTGAACCAGTGGATGGAAAACCTCTCTCTTTGTCTCTCTCTCTGTCTGTAACTATGCCTCTCAAATAAATAAAACTTTTTTAAAAAGGAAGAAAAATTAACTATAGAGGAATAACTATCTGTTCCTCCCCTGGATCCTCCCATTATCTCTGCGCATCCTTGTCCTCTGACCTGGTGCAGCCTCTACTCTGCTCCTCCCTGCACGTCCATTTGAGCTGAGGCATGCCCTCCTCCCTATCACCAACTTTGTTCCCCCACTTCTCTGCCTCCTTCTCTTGGGCCATCCTCTGCTGCTTTCCCAGGTACATTAGCAGAGAGCTGCATCAGAAGTGGAGCAGCCAGGACTCGAACCAGCACCCATAGGGAATGCCAGTTTCATGGGCTGAGACTTAACCTACTACGCCACAGCACTGCCCCAGTTTTTATTTTTTTCTTAAGAAGGAAATTGGCACAAACATAGAACAAGAAAAGGGGGAAACAGAAACATCCTCTAAAAGAATAAATTCAATAGTTTTACAATGCTATACTATAACTTAGGAAATATTTAAAGAATAGATATAGAATGTGGAAAAAAATAAGAACTGATCAGATTGGGATTTCAGTTGCAGTATTAATGAAGGGATCTGATACCCTCTAAGAGTTCATGAACCTCAAAAATGTTCGATGAGAGGGAAGAATTAGTACGTACGTGATCTTGTTGTTGATTCATTTAGGAAGAAGCTTTTAGCAACATTATTACAATATGTGCAACATGTGAAAATATTGTACAACAGTACAGAAGAGAATTCAGTAACGCTGGATGAGACCAGGAAAATCTCCTTATAACGTAGAGAAAGAGGCTTTTCCTTTAGGCTCTTAAGTACAAGTAGTAAAACGTTTCCCTTTAGGAAGTTCAGAAAAATGTGTGTGTATAAACAGGCACCCCCACACTTACAAAACCTCAAGTTTCATAAGCTGTGGCTGCAGAGAATACTCCATGTGCATCTGGTTCCATTTCAGCTACTCAGGTTGAAGTTTCTTTATGAATAGAAAAGCGTGTGCAACATTTCTTACATCCATACTAGAAGCCACTGTCATTTTACTAAGAATCAGGAAAATCATAAAACACGTACATCTCTCCAATGGTGTGCATTGAAGAAGGCTCCGTGACCACTTGTATGCCAGGGCTCCTACAGAGCAGCAGATTTGGGGTCCAGCATGGCCTTCCTTTCCTTGCATTGAACCACCCAGAGTTCATCATTTCTTTTTCACCCCATTCTTCAGCCAACTAGCTTGGGGTGATACATCACCATAGCAGCCCAGGTGATGAAAGTCCGCATTTATAATGCCATGGCATTGTGGATGAGACCCCTCAAGGTCACGAGTAGAGTCCCAGCATGTGCGTGGTCTGAGTTTGCAGATCACGTCTCCCATACAGCTGAGTAAAGCTGTGCATCGCACTTCAGAGTGAGACTCTGGAAGGGCTTGGTAGCTGCACATGCAGCTGGAAACAGAAACCAGTTCTCCAGTTCTTGGCCCAGAGTTTTCCATTACCAAGTCCTGCCTGTTGGAGGTGATCACAGTTGACATGCCTGCCATGTGTTAGAGGTTTGGGAGCTTTCAGAGCACTTCCCTGTTTGACTCTGGACAAGGTGCACAGAGTGGAATTGAAGATAGTAGAGAGGAGACATCCTTACATTATTTGTAGTGGTTTCAGGTGAGGCTGGGCCACTGGGTACCTTGCTGTCTTCCTTGGATGGAGGGCAGAAGATGAAGAAGGAGATAAGCTGTATTCATGCCACCCGGAGGCAGGAATAGGAAAATGAAAATACTGAACTAGTGGAAGGAAAAGTTGGCTCCAGCTTGGAACATATTCTGTTCTACTTTGAGAAAGTCTGGTCATCTAGACTTGGGTTCCTCCTCCGAAGAATGGGTCTTGCTGCACTCAATAAGGCTTGGCTATAACGAAATGAGATCGTGTGTGTGGTCTCCCTTTGAAAAGCTGTTACCCCACATGCAAATTGTGATTGCCGTATTCTGTGTGAAAATATGAAAGGCTATATGGTTTAAGAGAAGATCCAGCATTCACAGGGTTGAGTCTGGATGAGTCTCGGGCTACATTTCCTGATCCTGATGTGGCCTGTGCTGTGGCTTCTTCGCCTCTCCTTGCAGGAAGGCTCACTCTCTCTGGTTAACTCACAAAGCACTTTTACATTGATTCACTCCATCCTCATCGTAGCTCAGGAACACATGAGCCTATCCCAGTGCATCAGGTAAGAAATTGAAACCTAGAGGTTCCAAGTGATTGGCCCAGGGCACAGGTACAGTTGGCAGCACCCGAACTCCGCAGATCTGTGCCTGACCACCGCCCCTGTGTTCTCGCTGTTCCTCCATAGCTTTCTGAATTGCACCCTGAGCCTTGTGCTTCTGGCCTGGAGTGGTCATGAGAGCAGAAGACTGGGACGTTCTACCCTTCAGAAGCTTGTGGATTGCTAAAAATATTCTTGGCAAAAGCCCCTGCCTGTCTTCTGGCTCTCCAGCCCCTCATTTGGTCTTTGCGTTAGCAGAGCAAGAGCCAGCCAAAGGAAAATAACATACATGCAGCTTTTATTTATGAAATTTGAGCTGCAAAAATAAATCTCTTTGCTTCTGGGAAGGGATAGAGGAGCCCTAATAAGATTTCACTATGGGAGACTTTAACTCGTCGTTAGTTACCCTGCTCTGCCATAAATTAATCTGATCATCAGATGCGTCCTCATTAGTAATCATTCCTGCTGAAAATAATGAGGCCAGGAGATGAATCAGTGTAGGAGTCAGGGGCAGAAATGATGGCATTGCCCTGCAAACCTTTCACATCATTTGGCTTCTGCCTTTTGCTGCTTTCATGTACACTGGGGAATACCGAATCTCCAGTAGACTTGCAGCCATTCCTGGGATAAGGGGACCCTGCTTTTCCAACACTGTGTGGGCTGCAGTGGTTGGATGACCTTTGAATGACCTTTCCCTTCACCTCCTCTTTTGAAACTTACCTCCGGACTTGTTGGCCACATCACACCAAGAGTACCAGATTTATGGTGAAACAACTCTCAAATACAGTAAATCAAAGCGGACTTTGGCTGCAGACACTCTGGCCTTCTCCTCGGTTTGACCGTCATCGTGTCTCTCCCTCCAGCCACAGACACTAAACTGAATCCTTGTGGGCTGGCCTTGACTCCATTTCTTTATGGTCTCCCAGTGCAGAGTCATGAGAAGCCAACTCCTTCACGCTGACACCCTGAACCCCGAGGGCCCATGGCCACCTGGAGGTAGCAGGTGTCCTGCTCCCAACCAGGCTGATGTAATTACCCATCTCACAGATTGGAGTTGGGAGGGCACTGAGCTCCGGGGCTCTGTATGCAGCTGGTTAGCAGAGGCAACCTGAGGATTAGGGAGACCAGCCAATTTCCCTCTCGTGAGAAACGGAGGCAGTGAAGACAAAGCCAGGAGGAGCGTGGCGGGGGCGAAGGAACACAGCATGGAAACAAAGATGAAAGCGTGAGAATGAGTCAGGAAAAGAGCTCTCTGTCTGAGTAAGAGAATATATAGAGGAAGAGAAAGGTGGGTGGGTGGGAGTTGCCGTTTTCCTGGGCCTAGGTTTGTCATTCTTCATTTTTGTTTTATTTTTCCTTTCTTGCAAAAGAATATAGTCTCCCTGAATAAAAAACTTGGAAACATAAAAGAAGCATATAAAAGAATGACTCAGAGTATCCCTGCCCAGATATAACAGCTGTTAACATTTATGTACTATCTTTTCAGTTTTTCTCTCTGGGTACCTTGTAAACATAAGAGTGTTAATCATGTTTAAATATGGACCGAGGAAGTGGCCAGATTCAGTTGGTAGAAGTTTCTGGAACTGTAACCAAAGTATGGAATTGGGAATTCAGCTTCAAGATGTTAGATGGTTAGTTAAAGACCGAGTTTTCTCCTCTGCTTAACAAAGCACCCTGAATAGCCATCAAGGGAAACTTAAACAAAGTTAGTGCCCAATCTGGTCCTCACTTTGCGGCCCGCCCATTTCGCTCAGTTGATCAGTGAAAACCGATCTCATCTCCACACAGCCTTTTCAGTTTGGCAGTCACCTTGCTCCTGTTTGTGTGCTTTCTATTTCTTCTCTGTGGCTGGCTGGCTGTCTCTCTCTCTCTCTCCTTCTCTCAGTATTACCATTCTTTCTCTCCCACCACCACCCTTTAGCAATTGCAACAAACCTGGTTTTCTAGAAGCAATGGGGAATACGGAAAAGGAGTAAGTGCGAGTGTCAGGATATAGTGGGACTTTGGTTGTAGGTTTCCAGTGAAGGGTGTTACAACTAGAGCTGATAAGTGAAAGAGCAGCACGGTGACTTTTCCAAGCTGTTTCCTCCCTCCTGCTTCCCTGTGTGTTGTGCTGCTGAGCCATGTAGCTCCCTCATTCCAGTTTTGATGCCCTCTACTGCCTTCGCCACCTTAATTTATTGTGAGCCAAGTATCACTCAGAAAGAGTTTCATTGGCCAACATGGGAGTTCTCATTCACACTGATGGAGCCGTATATTTCCACCCTTGATTTACATTTTGTCCTGAGCGAGTCCTCTAGTGAGCTGGCACATGACATATTTTTCAATCATTTAAACATAGAGTGGAACCCTGCAGTGTAGCTCTTCACTAATTCTCTGTGCACCTTGCCCTCTTCTCTCCAACATCTCTGTTTCTTCCCCTGCAGTTTGTATTTCTTATCTCCAGTGCTACTCACAATTTATTTCAGGAAGGTTTTGGCAATGGCCTTACTCTAAAGCCCATCAAAAAAGCTGTCGTGCTGCGTTGCTCTTTGCAGCATAATTTGTGTCCCCTACAATCCTCCCATTTGTCATTTGGAAAGAAGGAGAGCCGGGGGATATGCATGGGGTATTTGTCCCCCACCATCAGGTAATAGGGACTCCACTGGTTTTGTAGAATTCCCAGGGCTGGTAAAGACAATTTCTGGTCTCTTGCCCTTCCCCCTGCAGGTAAAGAGAGCTTCTGGTCTCTTGGTTATGTTAGTCTTTCCAGTTTGCTCTTCGTCTGCCCAGCTGGAGATGGGCGTGCTTGAGTCAAGTCCACAATTTGCTAGCCATTTCTCATGTGAAACTATGCTTCTTTGTGGCTACATCGCTCACCCACAGGTAGCAAACAAACCAACAAGGTCAACCATGATCATAATGGGAATTTTGCTTCAGATATAAAATTGGACTGGCTGCTGGTTTATGCTTACCGCTGTATGCAGCAAGACAGTTAAAACTAGAGAGGAAATTAGCAATCCCCCCAATTCAGGCCACTTCTTTCATACTTTCAATCTAGCTGGGAGCTTAAATGTGAGCTAAGCGCAGCCCCTCACCCCCAGTGTAGCCTCCCAAGGCCCAGAGCCCTTGCTCCCTGGTCTTCAACCCCTGTTCTCTTCAGCTCCTACTTGTTTGCATTCTGGGCATTGTTTGCACTGAGTCACCTCATGTGCTGCCGCCAGCACTGAACACTCTAAACCCGTCTCCCTGATTCTTGGCTTCTGCTGCTTTCCCCACCTCACATGCTGAGTGGCACCGGCCCTCTGGGGAGCCTGCTGAGGTGTAAGGATGGATGGATGGATGGATGGAGTCTCCTGATCCTGGAGGTCATTACTGCCATCTGCTGGTGTGACCGTCCCAGGGAGCCTGGTCCTCACTGGCCTCCTGCAGGGCAGCCCATGGTGCCCAGTGGCTGGGAAATACCACTGCAGCCCCAGGATGTAGGCCACCTTAGCTGCATTGATGCTGAATCGTGTGTGTGTGAGACCTCAGATGTCTCTATTCAGATATATATCTGTGTATCCTATCCAAATGCTTTAAGAGCCCTGATAAGTCCTGGGAGATGGCATTCTTATCTGTGTCATGCTTAGCCAAAAACCAAAGCTTAGAAATGTTAGGGGAGAAGCCATAAGCAGTACACTGCTTAAAGTTTCCTCCTAATTGCTTTGCCTGATGAGGAAAGTGAGGTTATGTCACAGTATCTGGGAATATAAAGACATTTTGCTAAAGCAGTGCTGCTGTCCCACCTTCTTCTTGCTGCGACTGCCTATGTGTGTCCCAGTGAAGCGTTTCCTTAGAACCGGCCATGATCAGTTGGGTCTTCAGGGCATATACAGAAAACTACACTCTTTTATAAATTTTATTTAAGTAATACAAGTTTAGTGTATTTCACGTATACAAACTTAGAAACATAGTGATACTTCCCACCCTACCTTCCCTCTCGCCCACGCTGCAACCCTTCCTCCTCTGTCTCTTATTCCCACTCTTAATTTGTACAAAGATCTATTTTCAGTTTCTTAATAATCATATAGTTAACCCTACACTAAGTAAAAGAGTTCAACAAATAGCATGAAGAGAAAAAACACTGTTCCTCAACAGAAGAGACAAAGGCTGTAAACAGTCATGGAATATTGAAATGTCCATTTCACTCCAATACATTACATTTCAGATATTCTATTAGTTACCTCAGATCAGGGACAGCTTATGACATCTGTCTTTTTGAGACTGGCTTATTTCACTAAGGATAATGGTTTCCAGTTGCATCTATCTTGTTGCTAAAGACATGATTTCATTTTTTTGCTTTTACAGCAGAGTAGTACTCTATAGTGTATATATACCGTAATTTCTTTATCCAGTCAACAGGTGATGGACATCTGGATTGATTCTGTATCTTAGCTATTGTGAATTGTGCTGCAATGAACACAGGGGTACAGAAAGCTTTTTTCAGATGCTAATTTCTTTTGGTTTGGGTAAATTCCCAGGAGTGGGATGGCTGGGTCATATGGTAGGTCTATACTCAGATTTCTGAAGTATCTCCATACTGTCTTCCACAGTGGTTGCACCAGTTTACATTCCCACCAGCAGTGGATCAGGGTACCTTTTCCCCCACATCCTTGCCAGCATTTCTTCTTTATTGATTTCTGTGTATGAGCCCTTCTAGTGGGGGTGAGTTGAAACCTCATTGTGGTTTATGATCTGCATTTCCCTGATGGCCAGTGATCCTGAGCATTTTCTCAAGTGTCTGTTGTCTATTTGAATTTCCTCTCTTGAAAAATGGCTGTTCAAGTCCTTTGCCCATTTCTTAACTGGATTGTTTGTTTTATTGCTGCTGAAAGAAAATTGCACTCTGTAAATACACCTAGAACAGTTATAAAAATTAATCCCATACCAAGAAGCCTTAACGCAAATCTCAACAAATTGCAAAGAAGTGGTATCATATTTTGTGACAACAGTAAAATTGTTAGAAATCAGTGCCAAAAATGGTAACTATCATAAACCCCATATATTTGGAAAAAATATGCATCTAAACTCATAAATCCAAAAATGAATCTGAGATGTGATTTTAAAATACTCAGAAGTAATTGACTATTGAAATACAACACATTAAAATTTGTGGGATACATTTAAAATAAAACTTAGGGAATTTTAAATGTTAAAAGTCTATTTTAGGGTAAAAGAAAAGTGGAAGCAGTGAGGTAAGTTTTGTCTGACTCCTGGTTTAAAAGAATAAACACAAGGAAGGGTAAATACAGGATGAAAATGACTAAAATAGCAAACAATGATACAGCAGGGATGATCAGCCACGCCAGCTGTTGGTTGTTTGAAAAGACGAGAAAGTTGGAAGCTCTCTGGCAGTGTTGATGAGGGAAAGGAGTAGAGAAGTGACTGTTAAGAATAGCTTTACGGCAGATTTTTAAACCTAGGTGATCTAGACAGATTCCTACAGGGGAGAAAATACCTCATCCAACTTGAATCAAGAAGAATTGAAAGCCTGAATAATCTCATTTTTTTTAATAATCTCATTTTTAAAAATTGAATTAGTAGCTTCATTTTGTGGCAAAGCAGCAGACTCAAAATTGCTTTATAGGCAAATTCTGCCAAACACTCAAAGGGGAGTTCTGCCAATCTTACACAAACTCATTCAGAGATTACAACAGGGGGGAACACTTTGCAACGTACAAGTTCAGTATAGGTATACTTGATACCAATTCAGGACAAGAACAGTTGGAAAAAAGGGATAGTGGGTTATAGGCCAGTCTCATTTATGAACATAAATTTTAAATACCTTAAAATATAAAATTTAAGCTGATATTTTTAAACCACCAAATTGTATTTATTCTGTAATACAAGGTTGGTTAAACATTAGAAAACTCTATTAATGTAATATAGCTCATTAACAATGCAAACCAGAATAATACAATAATTTTCACAGCTATGGAATATCTATTCAAGATTTAAAACTAAAATAACCAAAGAAAAATGGATCTTTGAACTACTTGAAACAGATGAGAGCTTTTTTTTAATCTTGCCAAAGGTTATCCTCAGTGAACTCAGTGGGAAAACATAACTTTTCTTTTAACCCTTCTAAACTAATCCTAGTGTAACCCTTCTTTATCCCAATAATCTCCCCTTGGACTGGAATGTAACTACTCTGTATCATTTTGCTTGTTTGTTTAAAGATTTATTTATTTATTTGAAAGGCAGAATTACAGAGAGGCAGAAGCATAGAGAAAGAGAGGTATTCCATCCACAGGTTCACTCCCCAGATAGTAACAAAAACCAGAGCTGCGCCAATCTGAAGCCAGGAGCCAGGAGCTTCTTCCGGGTCTCCCATGCGGGTGCAGGGGCCCAAGGACTTTCCCAGGCCACAGCAGAGAGCGGGATCGGAAGTGGAGCAGCAGGGACTCGAACCAACACCCATATGGGGTGCCAGCACTGCAGGCAGTGGCTTTACCCGCTACGCCACAGCATATCATTTGTTTTGTACAATGACTTATATTTTCTGTTATTTAAAAGCAAAAAAAAAAAAAAAAGGTTGCTGGGCAGAGTCTACTCACAGACTAAAAACTGTGGTCTTCCCCATTCCTTCCTTTTTTTTTGTTTTTTTTTGTTTGTTTGTTTTTGACAGGCAGAGTGGACAGTGAGAGAGAGAGACAGAGAGAAAGGTCTTCCTTTTTGCCATTGGTTCACCCTCCAATGGCCGCCGCGGCCGGCGCGCTGCGGCCGGCGCACCGCGCTGATCCGATGGCAGGAGCCAGGAACCAGGTGCTTTTCCTGGTCTCCCATGGGGTGCAGGGCCCAAGCACCTGGGCCATCCTCCACTGCACTCCCTGGTCACAGCAGAGGGCTGGCCTGGAAGAGGGGCAACCGGGACAGAATCCGGCGCCCCGACCGACCGGGACTAGAACCTGGTGTGCCGGCGCCGCTAGGCGGAGGATTAGCCTAGTGAGCCGCGGCGCCGGCCCATTCCTTCCTTTTGAAAAGTCATCAATGCCATCCTGGTTGATGTCCCTTCCCTATTTCTACAGTGCAAAAACTAAGTAGTCAAATGCATGGCCTGTCGTCCGTGCTGCGCTGACCTTTAAGCTGACATCAGCAAAACTTGAGATTTGCATTAGAAGGACATGAGTAGACACCCCACACCTCATGTTAAAATGCACGCAGTCAGAGCTGGCACTGAGGCACAGCAGGTAAAGCCTCTGCCTGCAGCACCAGTGTCCCATATGGGCGCCGGTTCAAGGCCCAGCTGCCCCACTTCTGATCCAGCTCCGTGCTAATGTGCCTGGGAAAGCAGTGGATGATGGCCCAATTACTTGGGCCTCTGCACCCATGTAGGAGACCAGGAAGAAGTTCCTGGCTCCTGCTTGCCTTGGCCCAGCTCAGGCCATTGCAGTCATTTGGGGAGTGAACCAGTGCTCTCGCTCTCTTTCTACCTCCCTCTCTCTCTTTCTCTCTCTCTCTCTCTCTCTCTCTCTCTCTCTCTCTGCCTTTCAAATAAAATAAATAAATCTAAAGAAAAAAATGCAGGCAGTCACAGATGGAGAGCAGGGCCACTGCTAAGGCTAGAGGAGCAGCACTTCATCACAGGGCTGGCAGATACTGATAATAAAGAGTGTGAAACCACAGCTCTAATTTCTCTTGATTTTTATACCTCAAGAGTCCTCTGTGCCGCTACCGTTCATGTCCATGCTGACACCATTCTTTGTCAAGGGTCCATGGAAACCAGCTCACTTCCTTGATGCTGCCTAGAGTGGATGGTTCCAAAGCAGGGAGGAGTGGTAGAAGAAAGGGCCCTTGCTGTCTGCACTTTCTGTGTGCAGGATGGTGGTGCTGGCTTGTATTTTATCAGCTAAATCTCAGCTCCGGGTAGTAAAAATTCATGGCACATTTCCCAGTGGTGGGATTTGTTAAGGTTTTCCATTTCCGCTGCTGCCGCTGTTACTTTTCCTTGAAAAGCGGCTCCAGTTCAAACACAGCAAAGAGAGTCAAGAAGCTAGACTGGCCACCACAGGGCCGCCTGCAGGTGGCCAGAGGACCCTCAGAGGCTTCTTGCCTGCTGCAGCCCTCACCTGTCCATCGGGGCTTATCCTAGGGCAGGGAACAGGTGGAACTCATGTCTCCAGAGGTTCAAGTTACTCTTAGCGTCCTAAAACGAAGGATGGCAGGGGTGCTCAGTGGACACCTTGGAGGGTAGAGCAGTCTTCCTCCACCTCTCACTTTGTCTGTGAGGGATCCATGTGCCCATTTATGTACACAGTGTATTCGACAGACGTGAGCATTCACAGAGCGAAGTTCAAGAATTATCCTTCTCTCCTCACCAGACTCCTGAATGTATGATCCTCTTGTGATGGCCAAGAAACATTGGGAATACTGTAATCATTGTGTTCTCCTCACTAGCGTTCTACACATGTCAGGAGCTAAGGAACGACCATGCATGATGAGGACCTTCTAGATCCGTAGTAATGTGCTCCATCCTCTGTCAGCCATCTCTGGCTGACGTAGCGAAAAAGCCTTCAGCTGTATTTTCTGTCTCCACTTATCTGCAGGACATGCTGCACCATCACAACTTTGTCACGACTCTCCCAGCTCCAGTGCCTGCTTCCAGCCCATAGCCATTAAGTCAAAAGCTGCTTTCCTAAAGCTGCAAGCACACAGGCCAGTGAGGGCAGTAATGTCTGTGTTTAGGATGCTAGAACGAGTTAGAGTTTGGCTCTGCAGTGGATAAATTGGATGAATCCCAGGTCACTTGTGAAAGATACTTCCAAAGATGGCCATAGGATTTGGGTGTCACCCATAAAAGAGTGTGCTAGCTGTAATCCCTGATTGTGGCTGAGTTACAACCCCTACAAAGAAAGGATAAATCCCTGTTAGCCGTCAGGGCACGGTGCAAGACCCAGATGTTCAATCAGTTTCGTGTTTGATTGAAGGAAATGAGCTGGCCTGGCTGGAAAGTGTGTTAATATTTTAAATTTCTACATGAGCAACTGTACATGTGCCCAGAGGTTGGGGTGATAACCACCTCATAGAACTGGGAATAAAAAAAGTGATCAGAATACATAAATCCCAGCAAATTAGATTATTGTGTGCAGCAGTTTCGCCAGCAGCGGCAATGGAGAGAATATCACTGACACATATCCCTACTTCAGCAAGACATCTGACACCTCCTCTTGTGAATCGCATGAATGGTGTTAATTCAAGTTGGCTGGCCTGTGTTTTGAAAATTGGCTGAAGGAGGGCCAGCAGTATGGCTTGGGTGGGACTGAACAACAGACGTCTCTCTCTCTCTGAATATTAATCCCCAGCACTGCCCACTCATGTTAGTTGAAAGTCACTTGACCTTGCTGGGTCTTAGTCTCTCCATTTTTGCCAAGAGGATAATGACAGCAATTTCACTTCACCTTTTGCCATTCAAGGAGCCTCACTTAGATGTTCTTCAGTCTCACAGTACCCCCACGTGTAGGTATTGTTATCTTCCTTTAACATGGGAAGGAAGTGAGAAACAGGAAGCTGAGCCAGCCCTACAGATCACACTATCAAGAAAAACCATCTGAAGAAGAGAAAGCGGGTTTTAAAGCCTTCCAATCCATGTCTGCAACCATCTATCCTGTGTTCAGTATTCTGGAGTGTTGCTTTGCAAATGATAAGTTATTTCTGATGAGATAGCTATGAGGGTGGAACTGTTAGGAAAAAGAGGAGGACAGAGCAGTACATGGCTTACTCAAGGTTGCACAGCAGGTTAACAACAGTGTGGACCATGCTAATCTAGAAATTGCAGCCTGGCATGTATGTTGCCTTTTGCCAATCCTTGGCTATTTTTATCTTCAGAGTAGTGTTGTATTATTGGGATATGCACTATGTCACAGTGAATTCCAGTGGAGTATATGAAAGCCAAGAGAGATTGGTTTTTTCACACACAAGGCGCTCCTAAGAGCATATTGAAAGGAAATGCGCTCTAAAACCATATCTGCTAAAACCCCAACCCCCAGCCCCCAGGCCAACAGTCCAAGGTCATGACCTCCCCTCCTGGGCACTGGGCTGAGAGAGTCCCATGCCCGGTGTAGTTTAAAACTCAGTAACAATCATGAGATAAAACAAATAATAATAATGGCCAAGAAAAAAATGGAGACTGAAAATTTTCTTCTATTGAACTTCCTGTGTTCTATGCCAGTTACAAAAATTATAGTACAATGAAAGAAAAAAGTCACAACACAACAATCTGTTCAGTAGGTTTCTTTAGTTCCGCCTGATAGTTTGAACTTTGATCCTTGCTTAGTTAACATAACACTGTATGTAAATAATTTTCAGTAAATGAGTGAATTTTAATAAAACCAAATGTAAAAGGTGCCATTTAGGCAACTACTAATTATGTCACTGTGTAACATTTTCTTGATTTGTTTTTTAGTTTCAAAGCAAACAATTAACAATTTTAAATATATACAGTGCAATTTTCGAATTATTAAAATTCAGTAAAAATAATTTCATATAGGAAATAAAATTGGCACTCACCAACCAAAAGTAATACAACTCGTAATTCTCTGGCTTGCTGTTCTAAATCCTAGGCATAAAAAGCCTAGGACATACATAGTGCTGTGGTGTTAATTAAAGTAGCTCAAGTTCTGGTTCATAGTCTTTGCAACAACTGTCATCTTACTACTTCAAATCTGTAGAAAAGCAGAATGTATGTTGTTTCTAAGGGTCCACAGCAGGACCAAATGATCCTGAATCAGAACACATGTGTGTCCTTGAGTCCTGGTGTACGTGTGGGAGTAGAAGCAGACTAGGAAACCGGAAGTTGTCCAGATGAGTTTGTTAAAGGGCAAGTCATGAAAATGCACTAATCTGAACATTCCATATATATGATTGTATCTGAACAGTTTTGATGACTACTAGAATTTAGATCAACAAAAGGTTTCTATCAAAGAGGAGTATTTTATCACTGATTTTGCTTAGAGTTGCTGGTGCAAGGTGATACTTGATGGGTAGGCCTTTAGTATTATTGTTGTTTTTAAATATATTGGTGCAACCAGCTCTGCAGCCCAACCCTGGAGGACTCCTCTGCCTTCCGGTAGACTCAAATGCTCATGTCAGGAGCTCTCTCTGTGGTTCTTGAAGTCCTACAAAAGTCACTCCTGCTTACTCTTGGAAACTGTGCATGGCTCAAAAGATTCTTGAGTATACCCCTACCCTTTCTCTACCCCAAGGGCAAACTCCAATGTTATAGGCCAATCCCAGGAACCTGAAAATACTCCAGCTCTAAGTTCCTGCTCTCTGGAGTTCCCCTCCTCCTCTTCCCTCCATTCTCTTCCCTCCCCCTCCTCTCCTTTCCCAGGCTACAACTCCCTCCCACCCCCGCCCCAACCTCCCTCCAGCCCACAGACTCTGGGTGATCTTGCTCAGATGTTGCGGACTGTGTGTGCATCCTTCCATCCTGGTCCTTAGTGGTCAAGGGAAGAGAATCCTTGCCAGGGTGCAGCCTGGTGGTAGGTGTTGGGGAGATCAGGATTAGTAGGGGGCAGCATGCGTCATGTCTTGGGCATCCCATGGGGACTCAGATCCTGGAAAACACTCAACGTCAGCTTTCTCACTGATCTCCCTGGTAGGCCCAGGCTTCCAGCATACCGACAGGGACTGGCACGATCCCAGGGTTCCTGGTCCTAACCTATCAGAGTGCACACCCAGGTGGGCCTGCACCTGAGCTGCGGGGCTCTGATCCCGCATCAGGACCTTCGCAGCGGGGTCAGGGAACAGGGCCACAGTTGAGACGGCTCCCAGCTGTCAATGAAGCCTGATCCCATCAAGAACAAGAGATTGCCTTGCTGCCTAGCAATGAGAATGGCATTTAAAATTCAATATCAGAAAAGATATTGACGAGATTAAGGGCCTGGAGGAATTGATTTATGAGGAAAGACCCAAGGAATTAAATATGTATAGCCTGGTGTAATAGGATATTAGGCTCTGAACACAATTTCATTTCTGCGACCTAGGGTCCCTGTTATCAGTCATCTGTGCGGCAGAGTTCTCACGGATGCTTCTCCCCCGGGGGTCGCAGAGACCAAGGCAGCTGGATTGATAGGCTGGGCCACAGGCCTGGCTCCCCTCATACCTTGGTGTAAATTGAAATGTATTTTCATCCCCAGGTGCAGGCAGATGACATTTTAGGCGTGAATGCATCTTGAGTCCTCTTACCACCCACTGTGCTGAGAAGATTCAAGCTAGTTCGATCCCATCTTCCTTTGTCCCAAAGAGAAGCATGAACCCTGCAGGTACTGGGCAGTAAATGATAGTCCTTCCCCTGAGCCCGGTTTCTCTGCTTTGTCAGAAATACGGCTGGTACGTTTGCCTTCAGGCAAAGCCTTGCTCTTAGGTTGTGATAATGCGCACTTGAGTTTTCACCATGGGGAATCAGCTCAGGATTCAGTGTTAGGTGGTGAAGCGGGCACTGGCAGAGACGGGCTGTCGATGGAGCTAACGCTGAGATTCCTAAATGCTTCTGAAGTCAGCGAGGGCCAGAACAGGAAGGGAGCGCGTGGATAGTACCAGGAGACGTGGAGAAGCAGAGAGCGGTGTGTGGGGGAGAGGACAGCGTCACACCAAGGGGAGAGGGATGGGGGACATATGCCTTCCCAGGCTTGGGACCTGTGGCAGAACAAGGCTCTGGCAGAGCAGAGTTGGCTATGGGTGAGGTGCAGATGGCAGGCTGAACTGCATGGAGAAATCAGGCAGGAGACGGGATGAAACTGTGCTCACGGGTATGACCACGTGGACCAGACATCAAAAGGACTACTGGAATCATCCATGCAGTCACATCCACCATGGCCTTTGCTGGAGATTCTTTGGCAATCTCTGGGCCTTATTTCCTTAGGTGAGATTCCCCTGGCCTTAAAGGTATATCCCACTGGGCAGGGTGGTTGATGTACAGCTAAGTTATGGAGATGGAAACACATTTATTAAAAGTGAGTCAAAAAGGCAAGAACGTGTTCTATTTAAACTGATGACATCCCAAAGGCCCAGTGGTGTCCAGGCTTCCACCACAGATATTCAGTGGCTCATTTCTAGAGAGTGGAACAAGTTTGTGATTCAGAATGGATCCTCTGAGTTCATTCTCACAAGCCCTACACTGCACGTCTGTGGCAACTGCACTGGCTATAGCCAATATTTGAGTAGTTCATACCACCCTAAATTAAATATCTTATATGTCTTAGCCAGCATCATGTGGGCAGGTACATGATGTTGGTTCTTTGACATAGTGGGGGCCGAGGGTTGATGGAAGGAATGAGCAAATGAGAGTGAGCAGATTCTTTCAGAACTGAACATAGAGCCAAGCGCTGGGGAAATCCTGAAACAAAGGAGAGACAAAGACTCACACGTGTGTGAGTGTGTGTGTGTGTATGTGTGTATGTTTCCATCACTCTCAGTATGCTTCTACCTGGTGTCATGAGTTCACCTGACCCACCACCAACTTAAATTTGGAAAGAGTGCCTGCCTTCCACCACCATGGAAGACACATGATCAGTGTTCTGATTAAAGGCCCTCTCTATTTTATGCCAACCACCACCTCCATCCCTCAGCCACCCACCATCCTGCCCCCCGAGTCATCCCAGTTCTGTGAATGGCAGCTTGTGATGAGATGTTGCTGGTATATTCCACCTCTGGAGAGTCTCTGTACCGTTTTCTGTGACTTTTGTGGAATCTAACCATAAATAATACTACCTACATGAAGTTCATCATGGCTACAAAATTATGTAAGATTTAAGGGAGGGAAAAAAAGATAAGGAAGGGGTTATACTTGCTAGAGGAAAGTGGAATCCGCCACGCAGCCCCCAGAAGTATACATGGTAGCTGTCTCTGGCCCCCTCGCTGCTAAATGGGAATGATAGTGAGTGCCTAAGTAGAAATCATTGCCAGGAGCACGCCCCGATGTCCATTTCAGATGGACAGTGCAGTGAGCCTGGCAGCATGGGGAAGCCACAGTATGCGGCGGGAAAATGGAGCTGTGCAGGTGGCAATTCTTGCCCAGAGCTAGGGTCCATGACCTAACCCCTGTGTGCCTATGATTCTCCCGTCCACACAAATGGAAATGTGACCTCGCTCATTCTGGGGCTCCAAATAACATTGGCAATGCAAACTGCACTTCTCAGAGAGACCCATTACACTCGCAGGGCTGCAGCCCCAAAGTATATTACAAATGATCCTGTTAAGTCAGTGGCCTGGAAATATCCAGATGTGTCAGGTACAGCATTTATTTACCTGCCTATCGTCCGCGCAGTGTTTCCACTTGATTGACATATGTATAATTGTCTAATTGGAACACACTCCGTTATAACCACCAACGAATGTAATCGTGCATCTGCTTAATGCCATACGCTCAAATGTTAAATTAAAATTATGCTGTAGTCAGCCAATCCAACCAAGAGACTCTTCTGATTAAGTTCTGGCTGCTTGGGAACTTCTGTAATTGAGGCACTTTGGTACTTAAAAACCCAAACTGGAAAGTGTCCTATGCCATCTCATAAATTTCCAGGGAAAAGGACCAGTGAAGCTGACTTAACTTCTCTAGTTGTGAACTATCTCACTGTTTTTATAGGGCAGCCAGTCAAATGAAGAATAGCAGTGTTGAGTCACCACTGATTTGAATACTTAAATATCAGATTCTCAAGTTTACACTTTGTAAACAGAAGAAGCATTAATTCTGTAGAATGCAGAAAACAGCCAAGGAATACTGTTTTAATTTTTTCCTCTATTGGTGGTTTTGTTTCTTTTTTTTTTTTTTTTTGGTGGAACCTAAACAATAAATTACATAATCAAAAATTCATTAATTGGGTTTCCTTAACCTTTTAATAGCTGCTCTTACTCACATTAAGAAGGATTTCTGACACTTCCAGAGCAGTGGATCAGGGTGCCTTAAATGGAGCAGCTATTTTCCTGACAGTTTTATGTGTCCATATGTTTATAACAAGAAATTATTCAGTTTTGTTTTGCTAAATCAAATGGTTTTGCTAAATGGTTTAATCCCTTCATTCATATCCTGCAATGTGCAAAATATAACTTAATCATTGACACACACACACACACACACACACACACCCATTGGTGGGTAGTATTCTCTGGTTGGGGAGACACAGGGCTGGCATTGTGTGGTGCAGCAGGTTAAACCACTGCTTGCAAGCTAGCATCCCCTATCTGCACTGGTACAAATCCTGACTACACTTCCCATCCAGCCGCCAGCTGCTGATGGCCCTTGGGAAGGCACAGAAGATGGCCCACGTGCTTGGGCCCTGCCACCCATGTGAGAGACTTGGATGGAGTTCCTGGCTCCTGGCTTTGGCCTGGCCCAGGCGTGGCTATTGGGGCCATTTGGGGAGTGAACCAGCAGATGGAAGATCTCTCTCTCACTTTCTCAAAAAATAAATAAATAAGAGAGGAGAGAAAAAAATGTAATAAAAAAGAAATGTGATATATCATAGAAAATGCTTTGAGGGCATGGAAAGTAGATGAACTGACTTCCTCTTCATCGAGGAAGCACCCAAGGCTACTGCTTATAATTGCATACATTCTGTCCCAAACAGGGGCACTCGGCCAAGGGTAAGCGGAATGAAATCCAGCCCCCATTTCCCTGTCCAACCATGTGCCCTGGGGAGGGAGTTGTGTATGCATGGAGGATGGGGTTCTCTTGAGTTGCACAAAGGCATCAGCTGGGGCTGGCCCAAGTGCGGGCTTAGAGAATGAGCAGGATTCTTGCAGGCAGAATTCCTGGCGGTAAGCTTGTCATAAGTCATGACAAAGGACCTGGTGTGACTGGGGAAGGGTGAGAAGTTCGGCGGTTTGGCTTTATTTACAGGAGTTAGGGGACTAGCAGTATTCTGTAATGGATGAGAACCCTCTCAAGCTGAGGTTGTCAACACTCTCAGGAGTGTAGAGGGGAGGGGTGTGGGAATATGCAAAATCTAGAAGATAGGAGTTGCAGCCCGAACCGTGACAGCAAGGATGAGATGGAGAAAAGCTGGAGGAGCAGGCAGAGGGGTTGCAGGCGTTGGAGGGTGAGGACAGAGCCAGGGTCGACTTCAAGGTTTCAACTCTGGATACCAGAGGGCGAGCTTTGGGTTGGGGGGGTGGGGTAAGGAGAGGCGTGGGTGCAGAGTATGTTAATAGTGACCGTGACCGTATAACACACAGCCCACTAGGAGTCTCAGGGGTGGTAAGAAAGCTGCAATGTCAGCTTTGTACAGCACCAGCACGTGTGAAGGATTGGGCATGGATGGGCACACCTGCAGAGAACCTGTAGCCAGCAGCAAGGAACCTGGCACACCAGGTGGCATTCAGCAAAGCGCTGATGGTTCTGGTGGAGAGGGGTGGGGAACATCCGGCCTGCGGGCCGTATAAAGCCGGTGAAATCATTCAGTCTGGCCCTGTCAGACTGAAACTCGAAATTCAATAAATGTATAGCAGGCTCATTTTTCAGTTGATCAATTTGTATGGGCTGTGAGTGATGTTGTAAGCACCCAAATAGCCCTTGGCAGAAAAAAATGTTCCCACCCATGGTAGTGAAAGAGTTTGGGTGGAGTACTAGGGGTTGAAGTCACAGTGTAGTAGACTGAGGATGTTAAAGTATTGAAGGAGGCTGATTTACATCCCTACTTCCACATTAGAATGGACTGTGAAGGTGTTTTATAAAAATTATCAATGTCTGGGTCTTACTACTATATAGTCTCAGGTAACTGGTCTTCCGCCAACTAAACAAAATGTTAACATGGATGGATCTTAGAACATAATTTTATTAAAATTACAGTAAACTGTAATTTTATTAAAAATACAGTAAATTGTGTTGTTGTGGGTAAAGCTGCCACTTGCTATGCCAGCATGCCAGCAATCCCTATGGATACTGGTTCGTGAACTGGCTGCTCCACTTCTGATTCTGCTCCCTATTTATGGCCTGGGAAAATCAACAGAAAATGCCTCAAGTATACTTGAGCCTCTACCACCCATGTGGAAGACCTGGAAGAAGCTCCTGGCTCTTGCTTTGGCCTGGCCACGCCCTAGCCATTGCAGCCATCGGGGGAGTGAACCAGTGCCTGGAAGACCTATCTTTCTCCCTCTGTATCTCTCTTTGTACCACCCTCTCTCTGTGTAACTCTGACTGATAAAAAAGTCAACCTTTAAAAATAAAGTATAGTAAACAACAGGAAATAGGACAGTATTATATCCATAAAAATACACACAAAAGGATAGCAATATATACATTTCAGGAAAGCACACTCAGATGAAAAGCTGGATACTAAACCATGAAAATGATTGCCTACGTGTGAGAAGACAGGGAGTGGGGATGACAGAAAGATATTTTATTTAAAAAGTGTATTTCCAAAGAAGCATCAAATCAGATAGGATAGAAGCTTAAATGGGAAGCAGAGTCAACAGAAGGGTGTGTGTGTGTGTGTGTGTGTGTGCACACGCGTGCACATGTATATTAATGGAATGGAGAGTCGTACATGTTGTACACGTGTGGATGGAATGGGAGACTCCAGTGGACTTCTCTCTCTCATTTGTTCCCAGTGTTGGTAATAACAGCTGAGATAGTCTTGTACAAATGTTATTGCTTGCTTTGTCATGCTCCTCTGATCTTGAGTTGGTTTAATTTTTTTCCTCATTTCCAGAGTAGTGTATGCTCCTTACAAATACACCAGAAAATGGATGAGTGAAACCAAGATTCATAAACCCTCTTAGGCTTACATGGCATCCAGCTTCTTCTCTATGACTGTTTAAAAATTAAGTGAGACCTTATTGATGCTTTTTTTTTCCTGAAGTGCCTTGTGAGCTTCCTCTACACGTGTTCAGAGACACCTGGGCACCCTCCTCCTTTTTAGTGGCCGTACCGTGCTCTGCTAGACTCGTGCATCCATGCGTCACGAATGCATCCTCTCCCCTTCTCCTGACATCCCTTGTTTCTAAATGCTGCTGCTTCAACCACTGCAGTGAGCAAAATAAGCTCTGCCTACCTCTGAAGACACTTTCCCGTGCTTCCCCTGACTCACTTTAGAAAGGTTTGATGATTGCAGTTGAGAACGGTCTGATGAAGGACAGATGCACTCATCATCCCAAGCCAACACCAGTGCCCCTCGGGACTGAAGGAGCCAGGTCATCCCCAACTGCTTCAGGTTCTTGTCACTGAGCCAGAGGATAAGGCAGGCCCTCTGGTAGCTGCCCTTTGATTAGATGATGGACAGTTAAGTCACATCAACTGTTGAGGTGGACCGTGGGATGTGCAGTTACCTCGTACGTGATGATGCTATGAGCAGGTAACGATATGGGGGCCACTGAGTTTAGAAAACTGTTAGCAAATCACTGTTTATGCTAGGAAGGCAAAGCAGTTTTTCTTTAAATTATTGTTTGTCTAAAAAGCAGAAAAACAGAGAGAGATCTCCCACTCACTGATTCACTCTCCAGATGCCCACACAGCAGCCAGAGCTGGGCCAGGCGAAAGCCAGGAGCGTGAAGCTCAATCTGTATCTCCTGTGTGGGTGGCAGGAACCCAAGTACTTGAACCATCACCTGCTGCCTCCCACAGTGCACTTTAGCAGGAAACTGCTCTCAGGATCAGAGCCAGGACTTGAACCAAGGCACTCTGATGTGGCCAGACGCCACACCCCCCCCCCCCCCCCCGCAAAGCACAAGCCAGCCCAAAGGGGAGCACAGTGTGTTTTTCTGAGTACTTCCTAGTGCCCAAACCCTCTCCCTCCCCCCAAAAAAACCAGTCTTTTTGAGGTTTTAACTTAATCCTTCCAGTTGGTAGGTTTAAGCATGAGAAACCCAGTGTTTCTTGGGGCCCTTTCAGTGAGCAGCTGGCCAGGCCAGCCTGCAGCCAGCTTGCAGAGGCTGTGAAGAGGCAGCCTAGACGTTGGTAGCAGGTCACTTTGTGGCAGGAACACACAAGCAGCTCAGAGCATTATGGCAGCTCTGGTTAGGCTGCTCTGTCTTTTTCAAACTAGTCCTTTGCTGTAGAGAAGCTTTGCATCGACATTGCTGTTGCCAAGGTCTGTTTGGAAGCCCTGGAGTGTTTTTCTACAGCCCATGTATATATTAACATATAACCATGTCCCAAAGAATTAGTGCCAGCCAGTGCCATGCGCCTAGCAGACAAGCTAAGCAGCCGCCTGACTTACAGTTGGTAGGGCAAGGAAAGCTCAAGGCTTACAAAAATCCCTTCAGTGGCCCTGTTTAAAAATAGCAGTGCAGGCCATAGCTTAGTGTTTTGACAGCTTATATCAGCAGTTTTCTAGGCTGATATATTGATTGCAGTTTGGACCTCAGTCCTGCTGATCTAATAAAACATCCCCGTCATAACAGAGAAAGTAAAAGGATCTTTTGTGGTGCCAGCCACTTGGGGAAGTAGCTTTGCAGAGCCACCATGAAGCTCACTTTACTGTACTGTGTAAAATGGACTGAAATTGGACCGCTTGTCTAATTAGGTTTATTTTTAATTATTACTTAATTTCTTCATCCGGTTTGTATGTTTTCTGTTAATACCATGCTGCATATTTTTTATAAATATGCATGCACATTTGTTTGTAGAAATTAAGGGCAGCCTCACAAATACTTAAAACAAGCATCGCACATTACTATCACAAACAGGGAGGGCATGGGACATAGCAGGTTAAACTGCTGCTTGGGGGCCGGTGTTGTGGCTCACTTGGCTAATCCTCCACCTGCGGCACCAGCATCCCATATGGGCACTGGGTCCTAGTCCCGGCTGCTCCTCTTCCAGTCCAACTCTCTGCTGTGGCTGGGGGCTGGGGGGGGGGGGGGGAGAGCAGTGGAGGATAGCCCAAGTGCTTGGGTCTTGCACCCGCATGGGAGACCAGGAGGAGGCACCTGGCTCCTGGCTTCAGATTGAAGTAGCTCCGGCCATAGTGGCCATTTGGGAGGTGAACCAATGGAAGGAAGACCTTTCTCTTTGTCACTCTCTCACTGTCTAACTCTTTCAAAAAAAAAAAACTGCTGCTTGGGACGCCTGCATCCCATACTGCAGTGCGTGGGTTTCAGTCCCACCTCTGCTTCTGATCCAGCTTCCTGCTACTTATGCACCCTGGGAGGTAGCAGATGATGGCTTAGGTACTTGGCCCCTGCCACTCATGTGGGAGTCCTGGATGCAGCCCTGACTCCTACTTTAAGCCTGCTGCAGCCCTGACTGACAAAAATAGATATTTGGAGAGTGAACCAGCAGATGGAAGATCTCTTTCCCTCTCTCTCTCATTCTCTTTCTCTGCCTTTCAAATAATATAAACAATAAAGTTTTTTTTAAAAAAGTTTTTTTCTTTTTAAATCATAGCCTATTAGTGTGGCAAAAATCTGCAGTTTTTATGCCTGCAACGCCTGTGACACCAGCATCCCATGTGAGCACCAGTTTGTGTCCTGGCTGCTCCATTTCTGATCCAGCTCCCTGCTAATGCTCCTAGGAAAAGCAGCAGAGGATACAGCAGCAGAAGATGGCCCAAGTGTTTGAGCCCCTGCCGTCCTGCCGTGTGTGTGTGTGTGTGTGTGACTTTCAAATAAACAGTAAATTTAAAAAAAAAATGTTTCAAAAAAATCCCATAATTCTGATGATGCTTGGTGGAGAAAATGCACACAAAGCCAGCTCAGCCGATACCTGGATTAACCTGTAAACTATGTTAAAACACTCTCCTACTAATTGGGAATGTGTGTTTTGAATATCCCAGAATGCCCTGGCCTCCAGTCCTACATGGCACTGACCATCCTTTCCTTTCACAGCAACTGCTCACCATCCAGGAGGAGTTAAACAACAAAAAATCAGAACTGGAGCAGGCAAAGGAAGAACAATCCCACACACAAGCGTTGCTAAAAGTGCTCCAGGAACAAGTAAGTGAATGAAACCGCTCTGATTTAGGAATCGACTCACACCTCCCCAGTGCACACCGCCTAGCGTGTCACCCGGGCAAGCATCACCGACGCCAGCCCCCGCCCTCTCAAGCCTCCTGGCAGCGGTGCCAAGTGCAAATGTTTGGGGTCACTCCTTGCATCTCTTTCCCTACCCAGGCCCCATGTAGACTGCCCCCAAGCCTGCCTGTGTGGTATGCAAGTTCCCACCAGAAGACAAATGAATTTGGATAAAGTTTTAAAGTACCAGCAATTCGGATGCATCACAACGGAAGCAGCTCGTTTCCTCTTTCATCTCCCAGGGAGGAAAATGAGTTGAGCACAACCCACTGCACGCCCGCAGACACGCAAATAAGGAGGGCTGATTCCCAGCAGCGTTCAGAAAATATCTGCCGAGCGCATCGGGCCACTTGTGGAAGCACAGTGAGCACCAGGTCGTTCATACGACTTTTTGTAAATCTGCTCGGTTCATTCCGGCTGCCTTTGATACTAAAGCGTGGCCTGACATTGATAAGTGGATCAGAAAGTATTGTCTTAGAGGAGGGTGAGAGGGATCTCTGGGCAGGCAGCGTAGTGAAATCCAAGCCCTCCATTTGCTCCCGAGGAGCAACCTCTCCTATTTCTAGCCTTCTCCTGTTGCCAACAATGTAGCAAATGGTAATTAGAAAAGGGGAAAAAAAATCACATCATGGTAACTCATATAGAGTATAGTACCTCTGCGGGAAATCAAAACGTAGGCTGTTTTCCATTTTTCATGGGTGCACTGTGGTTTATGAGCTGGTTGTTTATACAATATAAATAACCTCAAAGGCGATATCGTAGGAAATACAAAGCAGGGAGAGAATGACCTGCAACGCAATCACTTTACAAGTGGTTTAGAAAAATGGTTCAGGATCAAGAAAAACCATCTTTTTAGTTATTTTAGCTATTTATATAATTTTTAGTTATTATCCCCTAAAAGTCAAAAGGAAAAATTAAGGTGTCAGAAATATTTAGAGAAAAATGCTCTATAAAACGAGTAATTATCTGACTAACGGAGATGCGGTAACAGACACTGAGGCTGCATCCGTAGGGCCTCAGATAAGCCAGATGGAATGGAGAGCCGCTGCCCCGACGTGCCGGCCGGCAGACCTGAAGTCACCGTTGTGCCCACCACAGCTTTGCCGAGGGACCCCCAGCCCTGTGGGCAGATGGGGTCCACGTCTGTCCCCTCCTCTGTTCCTTTTTGTAACTTTAGCTGGGGTGCAGAGGAGTGAATTTCCGTCTACTCTAGATGACTCACTTCCTTGATTTTGATGTAAAGTCCAAAATACAGTCACAAAAATGGATTCAAATTCTGCAGAAAGTCCTGGCATCTTCTCGTCGTGCTGTGCCCATGTAAAGAGCAAAGCATACACATATCCCCACCCCCGGAGTGGGTGGAGCATCGCACTGCATTCTAACTAATTTAAAGAAAACTGAAGAGAATTCAGAGAAACCACAGTCCTGAAAGACCCAGAAAACACCTCTCAGAAGGCAGCACTTTTCAGTCTTCAGTGTTAACTTAGTTGGTGGATGACTTTTTCAAGCAAAGGCACCACCAAGCCCGGATACACGGCGGCCAAAGACATTTGGATGCTTCTGGCACCACCAGCCATGTCCGAGAACCCTGCTGGTCTCTGCCCAGGCGATGTGCAATGCGTATGGTCCCCTATCTCCCCGCAGCCACCCCCACATGCAGCTGTACACTCCCTCACCTGCAAGAGCATTGCCTCACTGTTACTGGGCCCAGAGAGGAGGGCGGTTACAGGAGAGAGTCTCTTGGGTTCTTGTCTCCAGCCTGCTATAGAACTAAAAAGCCTGGAAGCAATTTGCAAAGAGGCAGAAACTTTTATTAGACAGAAAAGAGACTTTTATTTGGTTGGCAAGCGACAGAGGAAGCATCTGGTCCGAGAGGAGACCAGGCAGGACACTGGCTTTGAGATAGTGTCTCGGATTATCAAGGCATTACTCTGTTCATTGGGCTATCCTATTGGGGGTGCCCATTAGACGGGGGTTTCACATATGTATGTTGATTAGCTTGGGGCTCATGAAGATAGCAGAGGTCTCCTAGAGATGGCCTGTCCCCCTCTTAGGGGCTCAGCCCCCTCCTCTGCTAGCTCTGGGTGAGAGTGTACCCACCCTGAAGATGTGATTTAAAGTCCAAGGTCACACATGCAGCACAAGACCGGTTAGTCTGGAGACAAGCTTTCCAGCCATGCTGGCAGCCTGCTTGTGAGGAACATTCTACCTATGTCTGAGGGTCCCCAGGCCCTAGCCCCACTGCACAGCCTCACTTATAATAGCTGGCTTTGGACCCATGGAGAGTAACTACGTGTGTAAACACTTGTCTCGTGCATGCATGGATGTGAAGGAAATGGCTGCCACCAGACATGCACACACACACACAGCCCAGGATATACACACCCTCGTCTGCAGACTTGAGATTATGCTATTCAAAGCAGCTGCCACTTGCTGGAAACCCTCACACAAAAGGACTGGTCTTGAAGGCAGATCCTTCCCACTCCCCCCAGGGAAGGCGGCCTCATTCCCAAACTCCATAGCCTGCCCTGCTCCAGGTACCTCCAGGCCCCACTGACTTCTGCCTCTCATCTTGACAAGGACGGGAGCTTCCTGCTACTGGGGCTTGTTCACAAGCCCGAGTGTCATCCAACAAGATGTTCTGCTCCACCCGGGAGGGAGGAGCAGCTGGAGGAGGGAGCAGAGCAGAGCAGTGGGGCTGGAGCAGCTGCTGCCAGTGGGGCTCTGCTGGGGGAGAGCGACTGCCCGTGCCCCTGGCAGAGAGGACTGCAGAGGGCACCGCGCCCAAGGACAGGAAGTGTGCAATGGGAGGAGAGTGCAAGAAGGCACAGAGCTGGAGAATGATAGGGAGCAAAAGTTCATTCACAGGAAGAACAGTGGGCACGCGGACGCTGGAGAACAGGCCGAGGAGGAAGGTACCGTAACACGTGGTGGCCCTGAACTTCTGCCCAGAAAGCACAGAAGCCTCTGGACGGACCCCGCCGTGACTCATGGCAGCACACGGGACAGGACCTCAGGTGGGATGAGCAGAGGAGGTTGAAAAAGAGGACAAGACAAGGGCCACCTGCGGGCAGAACCCTGAGCTGGTTTCTACCCAGATGCTGCGCTACGTTTAGGTCCTGATAATCGATGGTGTTGCCATGTCTGCAGAGCACCTTTTCCCAGTCCTGTGCATCATGCGTTGCCCACGCCCCTTTGCATGTTACATGTAGAAGTATCGGGGATGTAGCCCTAATGAACAGTGGGCAGGTTTTTCTTTTCCATCAATGGAAGTGACATGGAAATGAGTGTCTGATCTTGAACCAGAGGTCCAGAGAGGAGATCAAGAGAGAGAGGGAGATTATACCAGCTGTCCCATGCTTACATTCTTCCTATCACCGTTGCTTTGACGAACCCCCTACCTTGGCATGGAGAGGCTCTGACTTTCCTACTGAGTTCAAGATCGCCTTGAAAAACCTAATGCACCTTGCAATTTTAATATTTAATTTAAAATATTTAAATTTTAAATTAGATTTTTTAATTTTTTTTAATTTAAAATTAGAAAGAGCCAATGTTCTAAATGAAAGACATTGAAGGCATACATGCAGTTGCTTTGAAATTTTAAGTCTCTGTTTCCCACCAGGAATGCTTTATCCTAAGCCTGAAAAAGATGATAGAGGATCTGCAGCTTCCTACGCACAATAAGCCAGGAAGAAATTCTGGCAAGCAGCCCAAGTCCACTTCACCCTTCCCCCCTTACTCTCTGCCTCCAAATGTCTGCTTTGAGTCACGACAGGACAAAATGCCAGTGGGAAGTTTCCTAAAGTCTCGTGCAGACTGATCACTCCCACGCCTTCCTAGAGAGAGAAGCGCCTTTAAATGTTCCCTGCTCACAGTCTCATCTGAGAAGTGTTGTTCTTCTGAGGCTCCAGCCACCCAGGGGATGCCTTCCCAGTCCTTCCTAGGAAGCCAGGCACCTTCTGCCCCGAGGGCTCCTGAGACAACGTCAACCGTCAACCGTGCAGATGTGTCCTGAGGAGGGGCACGGACATCAGCAATGCGGCACCATCCTTCACGAACCTTCATCCCCTGTGACATCATCTAGCTGGAGGCAACTTGCAAACACTGCAGGGTTTAAATTAAGAGTAAAGCAATGGAATCATGTGTTATTCTTAAAAACCAATTTTATATATTTTATGTCCATGGAACTGCTTTCCAATCTTATTGTTTAAAAAAATAATGGCCAAACCCCTTTTATTTTTTGTCAGCCATCAAGTTTCATAAAATATCGGTCTCAAGCTTGCTCCGATAAGACTTATCAGAATTAACGTGCTCTATCTGTTTTCCCATCATTGGACGTTTTATAGAATGCAATCTCAGAGAAGCCAGAGTTAACCAGATGATATACACTTAACAGATATACTCGCTGATTCTTTTGTTTTTCCTTAAAATTTGCAGTTAAAAGGCACGAAGGAATTGGTGGAGACCAATGGCCACAGTCATGAGGACGCAAATGTAGGTACCACACGCCTGGTGTTTGTTCCTTTTGTTTGATGTTGGTTGAACACAGGAGAGTGTAGCACCTTTTTTGTAACATAAAAGAAACCAGGGGGTAGGCATTTGACTCAGGGGCTAAGGTGCCACTTGGGACACCTGCACCCTGTACCAGAGGACCAGGGTTCGAATCCCTCATTCCGTTTCGATGCAGCTCTCTGCTAATATGCACTTTGGGAGGCAGCAGATGATGGCTAAAAACTTGGGTCTCTGCCACCCATGTGGGAAATCTGGATGGAGTTGTAGACTCCTAGCCCAGCCCAGTCTGTTGTAGGCATTTAGGGAGTGAACAAGCAGATGGAAGATCTCTGTCTCTCCCTGTTTGTCACTGTGCCTGTCATATAAATCAAAATAAAACTTTTAATTTTTTTTTAAATCAGAAGTCCTGCCTCTTGGCAGTTTATTATAGAGTTTGGCAATAAAAGGTGGTAGATTGGCATTGCTTGTAAGGCTGCCACAAAACACACCAAGCACCAGTGTTAAGGGTAAGGGTTTACTGATGGGGGAAATCCAACAGGCAGGAGGGAAGGGGTGAAGAACAGAGAAAGAGGGGTCCAGAGAGATCAAGAGAGAGAGACCACATGTGCAGAAAGCAAGTCCTATTATACCTATGGCGAGAGAGACCACAAGTGTAGGAAGCAGGTCCTATTATACCTTTGCAGGGGGGCGGGGAAATAGGAGCAGCAAATCCCATTATGGGGGAGGAGCTGACACCTGTGGTTGGGCCATTTGGTCACCTGGCTTCTAGCAGTGGCGGGGTGGGGGATGGGTGGGAGGCAGAGCCGAGGATGGTGTCTGGGACATAGATTGCGCCACAGATAAGATCGCCCCATTTTACTAACACCGCTATTGTTAGCTTGGTTTACCAAATGTCAATTGAAAGGTTCTTGAGCTAATCCTCACCATGAAAAATTCTCAGGCCAGTGAATTGAACCTTTGGAATGTCCAAAGATACAGAGTAACAATTTGTTGGGAGGACAAATGGACTGAGACTTGGTAAAGGGTCATCCGCTGTATATTTTGGGTACATTTAAGAAATTTGCCGGCCAGTGACGATGGGGCGTGCTGAGACGTCCCGGAGCAACCCCCTTCTCCCAGAACAGCCCTCGGGAGCGTTGCGTTGCTTCTGATTCTGACCCAGGACGGTAGCAGGATGCATCCATCTTCTCGGCAGAGCGCCATGTGTCACGGCCAAGCTCCTGGCTGGCACCGTGACTTCCTCCCTTAGTGTTCGTGAATATCCAGTTGCCAGAAGGGAGACAAGTATTCCTTTTGCCTTGCAAGTTCTTTAGACTCGGGTCATTGCGGATCATTGTCTGTCTGTGTCGGTTTGATGATTGTGCTTTTGTCTTTTCATGCATCTCTCTGATATCTGTGTGCATTTGATGGTCCTCATCACACAAAATGCTTACTAAGCTTTTCTTTTCACATAACCCAGAATCGGGCATGGTAATGAATGCCTGATTAAGCCAGAGCTAGGAGAAATTAATATTTCCTGTGCATTCTGGTTTTAATTACGTACAGCAGACAGCCTAATACTCAGACTACCAAAAAAAAAAATCCCACTGAACAATTACCATTCTACCCAACAGGTGTTTACCTTGCGATGCTTACTGGTGTTCCACTGAGTTCTGGGGACATCAGGGTGTGGGATACCGAGAAATGCAAGGTTTGCTGTCTTCTTTGATGGAACTTATAATCAAGTTGAGGCACTAAGGGCACATGGCACTATACAGGATGGGATCGGAGTATACAAGGCAAGGTAGTGGAATGTGCCGCACTTCCAAATCTGGTCATCCTGACTAACAACCTCACCTCTCTGAGCGTCCTTTTCCTCGTGTGTAGAAAGAAGGTAAAGCCTTCCTCTAAAACGTATCACACAGTAAGGAGACAGGGCCTGTGAAACTGCAGGGTTTGTTAATTGTTTCTTTGGGCTGGATAACCAGGAAGAGCTTCATGGATCTGTAGGCTGTGGGTTTGACTCTGTTGAATGGGTAGAATCAGGAAGGTAGAGGTTGAGAGGAGAACCTGGGAGTAGGCGTGGCTGTGTGCAATATTTTGGGATGAGTTTGTCTTTCCTCCGTAATATATCATAATCCCTATCCTTACCCTAGAATCCCCCCTGAGAACTCTGTCTTCCAGGGACACATTGCTGCCACATTCTCAACCGGAATTTCATGTCCATTCCACATAGGGCCAGTCCCTCTGCTTTCCAGTCCAATAAGTGAGACACAGCAGCAGCATGCCTTAATTTCCTGGTCTGTAAAATGGGAATATTTCCTGCCTATCCGTGGCAAATGAGACCATGGATATGGAAAGCTTTGGAATTGTGAGGTGCCATCTGGGTGTGATGTAGTAATGATTATAAGCTCATCTTCCGATTGAGCTCAGTGCATTTCTGCATCAGCCCAATACAATATGTAGCCCATTGCCCCCCCCCCACTTGGAGAACTGTTAAAAGTCCTTTATTATTAAATGGAAAAAGTGAAGCGACATCATCTTTGAGGTCTTCTGTCCCTTCCTTTGAGGTCTTTTGTCTCTAAAGGAGAGATTCTGGCTCTTGACGATGCTTCTCCTAGAGTCAGCTTTGTAATCAACTCAAAGAAATGACCATTGAGAGAATGGGTTCCAGCCAAGTGCGAGGGAGGAGCAGCACCCAAACCAGGGGAGGATGAGATATTGTGTGAAGTTACAGAGCCTGGTGGTCCTCGCTGGTCACTGCTGAGGGCCACCTCCCTCGCTGGCCAGACTACTGAGCTGAATTTCACAGTCGTTAATGAATTTGTCAGGGGTTTCCCAGCAGGTGAATTATTCCTTCTCTTTATTGTCTCTAGTTTTGTCCTTTTTCTTTTTGGCAGTTTCTCTGGCTACCCCTCACTGCAGTTATTGCAAGAAAGAGAAACAGAAATCAGTGAGTTTGGCCACACGTTAGGAGCTCTAGCAAAGTAGTTAGTGGAGATATTTTTTCAGGTCTGAAACAAAGGCCAAATCTCATCTGAAGGTTCCACCAGCCCCATGGTGGTTGAAAGAGACAAGGCTTTCAAGCCAGGCGGATGGGATTTTTCTTTTAGTTTGATCGCTGCATGGCCTAGTGCCCAAAGCAAGTTATTCTACCTTTCTGAACTTGACCTTGCTCATTTATAAATGGGTTCAGTGAAACCTTGTACATAAACACCTGGCCTGGAGTTTGTACCCAACAAACAGAATTCCCTCTTTATGCATTTGTATTTGAGCAGGCAGGACTGTGGCAGATGAATTTCAATGTATATCATGAGGCATAAGGCCTCTGGCCCAGAGGCTGTTGACAAAGATGTATGGATTTTTTTTCCACTATGATTATTCATGTCTGGGGGGCAGGGGTTTTACACACTATCATTTATTAATAATAATTATACAGTGGATTGGTGCCGGCTTAGCTGGGTATTCTTAAGAGAGCTGGCAATTGCTTTTTAAAAAGCAGTATATCTTGTCCTAAAAGTGTTTTTAAAAAGTATGTCTGAAGCTTGCAAATTACGGTAAAGAATAGAGAAGTAACGAAAAATATGGTAGTGTGTCATTACTCAGAGATAAGCACTATTAACATTTCATTTTAGTTATGTCCAGTCATGTACATACATATGACTGGAGGGGAAAACCCATCAATAATAAATACCATCGTATTGTCCTGAGCATGGTACCTTTCAGATTACTCATTGTATTGTAGCTATTTTTCTTGTCACCGAATGTTCCTCCGAGACGTGATTCTTAACGGCTGTATCATGTAGATTGGAAAGCACAGAACCACACTTCCCTGTGTTAGGCATCCACAGTCCCATTTATTTGCTGTTATAAATAATTCTGTGATAAGCACGCCCCTTCATCTCGGGTCCATCTCTCCTGTTTGCTTCTGGGGAGGGCGCTGTGCATCAGTAGTGGTGTCACAGGGTGTGTCAGGGAGCCTGGCCCTCAGAGTGTTGGTGTAGCAGCTGCACCTTCACAGTACCCATCAGTCATCCCAGCGGACCCACTAGAAGACATGCCACGTCTTGTGATCTGCCCTTTCGCCTTAGTTGCTGGTCACCTAGCTTACAGTGTGTTTCTGTTGCTTTCCTGTTGCTTTATGTTTTACTGAGCACTAGCAGCACCTTGTCTGATATTCTAGAAGTCTCCAAACAGATCAACCTGTGTCCCCCGTCTTCTGCCAGCTCACGCCCAGGAGAGAAGTTTCCTGAAGGCTAACTGCAACCCCTCAGGGCCAGAAACTGAAGTCAGCTGCAAAACCTTGTTTGCCATGAGGGCTTACAGTTTAGGCTCGTACTTGCTGAGTGCAGATAGGTTTTTCTCTGCATTTGGAACCGGGTATATTAATGACAGATGTAGCCAAGTTTACAACTAACGGCATGGAGCCAAGTTTAAGCTAGCTCTCATCCCAGTTCCTTTAGGGATTTCAGGGATTCCAACCCCAACTTCCTTTCCTGGAAGGTGCAGGTGTGCGTTTCCTCATGATCTCTGTCTCTGAGCTGCCTCCTCGTCCCTGCAAATGCCAAATAAGTAGCCTGACCCTTGGTAACGACTGTTAAGCGACACCAAAAGCTGACATTTAAAAATAGACAAGCTGTTCCCACAGTGCCTCTTGCTTGATGACCTTCCTTCAAATGGCGTCACCACCTGTGAGCCTAACATTTTTGAGTTTTCAAGAACATGGATGGGGAGGGAGGGACTGGGAGAAATACAAGTGTATCTAAGAGGAAAGGCATGAAGCGCCAGCTTAAGCCTGCAGCAGGTAAAACAGTTTACTCTAAAAGGTCTCTGCATTTTTGTTACCTCCCATCATTGTGTCGGTTATAGGAAGCTGCAGGAAGCTGCCACCCCCACACGCCTGTGCTTGCACAACTCAGGCTCCCACTCTGGGGTTAAAGGAAGCCATGTGCAATCTGTCATGAGGTTGAATAGGTCACAGTGGAGGTTTCCACCCACCAATAAGACCGCAGCACAAAAGAGAAAAGACTTTCCGGTTTTTCACGCCGCCCCCTTATGGAAAGTCAGTCCTCAGAGCTGTCTTTAATAAATCTGTCGGGGTAAAGTCGTTAAGAGAGTGGGAAAGAGACAGCTGTGCAGAGACCAAAAGCCATCGTTCCCCATGTCCATTAACGATGCGTAGGAGGGAAGCATTGCAGGTGCCGAGTGAGTCCTGGGCCAGGTTAGTCCCCGGTAAAACCCCAGAGGCGAAAGGACCGACCGGCTGACTGGCCCCCCAGGTGAGAAGGAAAACAAAGCAGTGCATGGACAGTTGGACCCTATACTCAGCTCCATCCTCTCTTGCTGCAATGGCTTGCTGCCTGGTCTGAAGGGCCCTAGTCTGGAACTAGAAAACAGGAGCCAGGACAGCAAGGGGCAGCCTGGCAGGTTTGCAGCTCCCCTGGCCAGTCCCAGGGGCTGCGGCCTCAGGGGAGATGAGCCCCAGCCCAGGCAGGACAGAGACGCCCCAGGCTTGCACAGGGCCCTCAGCTTAGGCTCCAACACCACCTGCTCTCTATTTGGCACCCCGCAAGCCCACAAATGTTCCCGGAGGGAGGCAGCAGGGTGTAGGGATTTGGAACCCATCTGGGTGCTAAGGAGCCTGGTTTCCATCCTGGCTGTGCCACTTACTGCCCTGGGGGACCCTGAGGAATGCACCGCACCCCTGCACTGGTTTTCTACCTCCATGAAGGTCATTATCACAGCTGCCTCGCAGGGCTCCCAGAGCCTGCTCCGTGGTGCTGAGATGGTCTGCTGTGCTGCCTAGTATCATTCCTCAGCCCCGCCTGCAGCCGGCGCTGTGCTGGGTGCCGGAGAGCCACTGGTGAGTGACAGAGACGCAGTCCTGCTCCCAGCAAAGCTGACTTCTTTGTCCCAATGCCCTGCCCTTCCCAAACTTGCCGGTCCTGCTTCATCCCACCAGGAGTCAGTCTGTCGGTGTTGTGGCGGCCACGCTGGGCTTGGGGCGCCTCTCTGGAGGCAGAACAGTTACTGGAAGGATCAGCTCCGTAAGTGTCCAGGAGGAGCCTGGTGGCAGTGAGGCACAAGGTACATAAAGAGCTTTAAGGTACCCAAAAAGCCCAGCTGGAAAGCCAACAGCCACTTTGTGGTCCCTGCAGAGAGAGACAGACCCATGTTAAGAGTCGCCTGAGGTCACCCTTGCCTTAGAGGCCTGAAATTAGGAAGCTGCACTCTTGGTGGACGCACCGCTCCTGGCACCTGGAAAGGTCTCTGACCACAAGAGATCATGTCGGGACACCCCCGGCTCAGCTTGCACCAGGGCTCCAAGGGGGGATCCCAGAGGAAATGGCTGTCAGCGTGGGTGGGACTGGCCCCGGTGTGCAGCCAGCGCCCAGGAGAAGCTTCCTTCCCGAGGACCTCAGCGCCAGCAGCCAGAGCCTTCCCACAGCTGGAGCACAGGGCTGCTCTGTCCCCTCTGGCAGGACAGGAGTTGGTAGCACCTGCTGGGCCATGAGTGGATTTGGAGCATGTAACGGGATTAGCACCTGTTTAATAAAGCTGACAGGCTGAGTCTAGAGACATGAGAATACCTTCTACCTCCAGGCCAGCTAGAGAAAGAACAGGCCTAGGAAATAAGAATTCCAGCACAGTGTGAAATGGTCTGACATGGACACAGATACCTGTGTAGGTAAAACCGAGACCCGAGCAGCAGTTACCCATTTGGAAGGCAAACTAGACTTCCCCGGAAAGATCTGCAGTAATCCGACCTGATGTAAAAGCTAAAGCAGATCAGAGCCTTTCATGGAGCCAATGCATGTACATTTAAATACACATAAACACTTTCCTCTCAAGAGTTTCTTTTTTGTGTGTTTGGAAAAGTTGGAAATGCAGAAAAGCATGAATAATAAAATCACCATCTGCAATCTCCCCACTCAGAAATTAGTGTTTCCACTTCTCGGTAATTCCTCTATCTCTGTGTGTGTGCACACATCTACATTTATAGCACACTTAACGCATATCATCTAGTCAACTTTATAGCCTACATTTTTCCTTTATAAATCACAAGCATTCCCCCGTGTTGCTAAATAGGTGTTCTTAATGTGATTTTTAATGACTGGCTAATATTTCATGCTTCAGATGCATCCTAGCTTATTTTATCAGTGTCTGCTGTGGCGCTTCCAAATATCATTTGTTTTCACTGTCACGGGTAGCATGCAGTGAATGTAGCCTAACAGTGTGCTGGTTAATTCATCTAGCACTTAAGCACCTTATAACTGGGGAAGCATTTGTGCTTGATCGGGATTTAGGGATAGATCAAGATCCCCTGACTCTTTAGAAGGAGGAAAGCCCAGCCTCGATTTGATAAGTGATAAAATAAACAGCCTATGCTAATGTCTGGATATTACCACATAGAGAAGATGCTAAGGTCCTCAACAGATAAAATGACTCTCAAGAATATTCACATATTGAAGAGAAAGGCAAACTCTGCATGCCTCCTAAGTAGTTTAAAGAACAGTACTTGCATCTTTGTATACAGTGTGGGAGTCTCGTGCTGTGACCTGTAGGTCAGTCTTCTTCATGGCTGAGGGGTTGTAGAGCCTGCACTGTGTATGGCTCCAAAGCTAATTGGATCAGGACACCATTACCCAGATGAGGCTTGTTTACCGTCTCAAGAGGATCTGTGAGACTGACAAGAGTGATTGATGAAAACTTAACAAAACGAGTCCTAACCCCAACCAGAGAATGAAGCTTTCATTTCTAATTATGGCCAACAAGTGACATGCAAGCTCCAAACCATCAGCAAACATACAGACATGACTTGAATGCAATAATATCATTAGAAAGTCCAATCAACCCAGAGGGCTCCCTCACCCAGTCCCTACCTCCCGACACACAGCATAGCGTGCCTGATGTCCTGACCAAAAACGATCAGGAGGAATAATTAATGGCACTCATGACAGGTACCAGGAGCCCCAGAGATTCAGAGACAGATTGCTGTAGTGCCTTGTGCAGCCAGTAGGGGAGAGCAGGGAGCCCCAGTTGACTTGAGCACTTCTGGATCCACAGAGCTGGTGCCAGGATCGGGGGTCTGTACCCAGAAAGGGGCAAGGAAGCCCCAACAGGTGAGCTTTCTCCTCCTCACTCTTGTGTGTTACTCAGGGCTTCCTAGATGTTTGCTTTTGTTATGTAGCATATCAGTTGTTCTGTAGTGATTTCCACACCCCGTAGTTTTTGCTAACCACACGTGAGCCCAGAGAGAGGAGAGGTGTGAGGTGTACCAGGTGGGGCCGGCGCTGGTCTGACACGCCGCCCTCGACGCTGCTGGCCCATCCACATGGACCCCCTCTCAGCTCTGCCCAGCCCTCCGGGGACAGCTCTCTCTGCAACGCTGCAAAGGGCGGCCGTTTCTCTGTTTCTACGCTCACTGTTCATCCTCAGAGCTCATCCATCATATTGCCATGCAACGAACTGGACCCTGGCAGCTCTTCCAGGCAATATGATTGAAGGTGGCAAAGAAGAAACATACAAGTAAAAACAGGAAAAAGAGGGGGCCAGAAATACCCAGGACAAGAAGAGGTCCCTAAGTTCCATGGTGCTCTGCCACCCACCAGCCCTTCTCAGGGGACCCTGGTCCCTTGGAGCAACAGCTTTTCCCATCCTGCCAGCCCTGCCTCTCCTGGTCACCAGATCTGCTCTCACCAAAGGTGTGTTTACGGCGGCATGAACACCCACACCTCATGAAAAGCTGATCCAAAAATAAGGCTCTTGAATGCAAAGCATAAAGCTCAGATGCCAATCAAAGTACCAGTGGGCTTTCTGGTGCGAAACGACAGATTGGATTTGGAAATGAAGATGTTTAAGCTGCCTACAATCAAATGAAGCATGCCCCGAGCCTTCCAGCCCCACCATTCTTCCCACTCTCCATGCCCTCTCTTCCCTTGATGAGGCCAAAAGGTTGGGCTGGCTCTTAGCACCACGGTCAGCACCAAACAGCGACACCTGCCCTCCCTCCTGACCTTCCTCAAGATACCCGGACACCTTGCTTAAAGCCGCTGGGCATTTTCATCAAACCTCCAAGAGGGCTGCAGACCTCATTCTGGTGGCACTAAATCAAACCCAGAGTGTCACAAAGTTTCAGGAATTCAATAAGCCACACCTCAATGTGCTTGCCCTCTAGGCATTCCTCTTGCAAGCCGAGCAGCAGTTGAATTTGGAAGGAAAGATGTTACCCAAAGGAAGAGGCACCCGTGGTTTTGAACTTCTCTCTTTTCCACAGTTGCAGTCCCTGTGGGATGACAGTGAGACTTCCCTGAAAGAGGGGGCACAGAGTTCTTAGTCACACAGGGGTCAGAGTCAGCAAGGTCGTGGCGGATCACCCTCTCTCCGAGGCAACATCAGAGAGACAGGCAGGCAGTCCTTCTCCAGGTGTGTGCCTGCAGCTCTCCCAAAATTCCACAGGTTTCCCCTGAAAAGACTCACCGGCCTTGGCACACTTAGTAGATTTTTTTTCCCCAGGTTTTTGGTTGATTGAATTTTTAATTGTTTTCAAGAAAGTCCTTGAAGCCCCAGCCTTCCCAGCCCTGAATTTGCCCTTGTCAGGGAGATTTGTGGCCATGTTGTTCAGTGTCACATCATTTCTGTTGTTATGCCAGCTTCCCCAAGGGATTCCACTGTGGCTTTCCCTGTCTGGACAATTTCCAGATTGTTTGGTGTATGCTGATGAGCTACTTATGTTTATGAGACTTGCAGAATCTAATTTGCACAGGCAATTCCTTTCCATGCCAACTTTGAGAAAGACGGCTTGAAACTCTGATAGATATCTACGGGCGCAAAATACACAAAGCCCCAACACCATGTAGGTGTCACTCCCTGTCCCCTTGCACTATGTATGTCATTCCACTAGGCACACGTGTGTGACATACAAGCCTCACAGCTATACACGTGTATGCCACCCCTGCTGTTTTCTAGAACAGTATTCAGATTAGTCGCCTTAGTAGGAAAGAATAATGATTGCTCTGATATTGAAAACAGCTACTGGCCTGGTAGCCTGAAAAATGGCTTCAGTTAACAGGTCGAATTCAGCGAGGTACACCATTCATTAAAAATTCTAAATAATTAGATTCTTTATTGATAACTCAGCTTCCTCCATCTATCATGTCATCCTTGTTGCCTATAATGCAAAATTTACCTATTTTTAAGTCCAGCTCAATTCTCATTTCTTGGGGCTTTACCCTAAAATCAGCCCAAATCAATCATCATCTTCTCCGGAGTCCCACAGGATTTATCATCATCCCAACCATCTTGAACAACCCGTTAGGAGAGGCTCTTGTTTCCAACTCGGTGGCGTTTCCTTAGAGCAGTGAATTTGTATATGTTCTGTGCAGAACCTAACCCAGGAATGAGCCTATGTTCGTGGGTATGTTTGTAATATCCAAAAGTTCATGGAAAGTGATTATGAAAAAACTATGCAAATGTTTTACACGAAAATAAATTTATCTTGTATCTCCATTTTTCATGAAGTTTTTGGAAGCACTCTTTGTACTAATCAATTGCAGATTGCATTGATATATGAATTCCAATAGGCCACAGATGGCTCTCTGAGGCTGTTGGCTTGGCCTGGCTTGGCTTGACTTGACTTGGCTGGGTGAGTTGAGCAAACTCTTCTGGATATTGTCTGAAGATATTCTCAACCATCAGCATGGTTCATCCCACTTAACTTTCTAACGTGTCTCATAGACTGGGGAAGTCAGAATTGAGGTGGCGGGGGTCACCTCATCCAGCGTCCTTCTTTGACAGATTGTAATTTATCTGTGTTTTCTCATCCAATTGCTGTGTTTCTGTGGCTCTTCAATTCTCCAACACAGTGCTCCTCAAACTTCACTAAGTAATGCATTCAAACAGAGAGCTTTCCAAAGCACAGCTGCTGGACCCCACCCTGCAGGTTCCAGTTGGGGCGGCTTAAACAGGGGGGCCTGAGAATTTGCATTTCTAAGAAACTCCCAGCCCACAGATCACACGAGCGACATCACTGGCTGCTGTCCAGCCCAGGCCACATTAGGTGCCACTCTGGACTTCTGTGGCACCCATAGCCTTCTCTTGTCACAGTTTCTGTCACACCATGTTTTAATGTATATCACAAGCCTGACGGCCCTCACACCTCTCACATCTTTGGAGAGCAGGAACTACTGTTACTCTCTTCTCATTGTCTAACTCCAGTAGAGTAGATGTTCAATGAAAGAATGGCAGATGCCCAATAAATTCCAATCTAATTGTGCTGAATGGATGTGTCCAGATACTTGATTTAGTCCAAATGTTAAACTTGGCTGCTGTTCAACCCTTCAGAAAGAAAATACACAGTTAGTAACTGCCATACTGTGGTTCCTGAGAAATGACATCATTTTGGAGAATGTGCAAAAGGTTGGTGGAGCCACAACTGGCTGCTCCCAGTCAGGTCCATCCAAAGCCACAGGCTGGGCAGTGTCGTGTAGCAGCCACAGTGCCATCTGTTGGGAGCACATCTTCTGGGAGCGCACTGCCTGCTCAGGAGACAGCGGTGCGACTGCAAAGGGAGCTCACCCAAGGCCGGCCACAGGCTTCTCAGTAAGGAAGAGGACTTGCAGAAAGGTGAAGGTACAGAAGCTGTGTCTCCCTGAGGAGTGACACAGACAGAAGGCAGCAGGGACTGCCGTCCCTGGAGTCTGACTGCCACCACTGCTTTCCAAATGTATGAACCTGGAAAACCTACTTACCCTTTCTTGTGCCTCAGTTTCTCATCTGCAGAATAGGGATAATTACAGAACCAGCACCTGTCATCCACCAGGTACCCGGGGATAAGTATTAGTAGTTGTCATCACGATTGTTTGTATTCTTGGCTTTTTGTTTGGAAGACTTCAAATGCAATGTCCCTCACACACCCTGTGGCACCACTCATGTCCTTGGACCATCTCTCATGTGTGGCATATTCGAGGAAGCAGTGAGGAGAGAGAATTCCACTTGTGTGTGTTGGGAGGGGTTGTTTAATGTTTACTAAGATCTCACAGAATGAGCCAGCCAACCTTATGGAATTCTATTCTACCTTAGTAATAAACAAATGCCTCTTTCTCCATTTATCAGGTTGCATCCCAGCTATTCCCGTGACCTAATTTACCAATGTAAAGGTCAAAAAAAAAAACCTCTAAATTTTAATATTATCATTAGTAGCGTAAAACTCAGCAGGTGAAAATTATGATAGCGGGTAGCTTGTAGCAGAGAAAAATAAGAAATGTCATACTGAGAAATGAACTGAGAAAATAACATGCCAAGAGCACCATAATACAATTAATCTTTAACCAGCAACAGAGTCAGTATCACACCAGATAAATCAAGCCGACTAATTCTGGATGCACACACATACATTTAAAAAAATCATTTCATTTTTGTTTCTTATGTTTGCTGCTCCATTTTTATTGGTTAAGATTTTTCATGTCAGTACTTTTGGAAGCTCTGAAGGATGTGGACTTGCACAGATACAGTGGTGTAGGTTACTTTATTTTTTTTAACATATTGAATAGAAACAGCTATTTTCAAGATCAAGTATGTTTTTTTCATTTGGTGATGTCTACAGTAGCATATACTAAAACTGAAAATAAAATGCTACAGCTTCCACTTTAAATAATGGATTGTTGTTGAGGTGCAAAGGAATTTTTTTCTCATTTTTAGATCATTTTTATTTAAACTTGTTCTCACAAAGCTAGCCTGAAAGGAAGTCAGTTAATTGCCAGCTTGAGACCACAGTTTAAGCGTGGTGCAAACTGTGATAGTCATAATTAAGCTATGACCCAGGCAGCAGCGATGCTCATGGTATTTAATTGGAAGAAATTAAGAAATTCAAATTACTCTTTCCTGTCAGTGCCTTTGTTCTTTTTGTGAAATATTGTAGTTTGGAGTTTATGTGTAGGATAATCCTATTTTGCAAACAAGAATTGCAGAACAATAATATATACAAAGGCCACTATATACATACATATAAACACAGATGTAATACAGATATATTGAAAGAATATCTATTTTGTATGTAGGAGGGAGGCTATATATAAAACATAAGAGGCAACTATCTGTTATTAGCATTTCTATCTAGGAAGTAGAACTTTAGTTAACTTTCATTTTCTTTGTACTAGTAATTACAAATTTTCTATATGAGTATATACAAGTATATGTTATATTTATAATGAGAAAACCAAAAGAGTTATTAAAGAATTAAAGTGAGCTAGAGAGATGTCTTAGATTTTGGAAATGAAATAAAACAGGTTATATGCTTACATCTTGGGCTCCAAAAACATATTTAAATTAAAAACATGGGAAGTGTTAGTAATAGACACAAGCTAAAACTTAACTTCTTTTCCTCCTTCAGTCCAAGAGAGAAAAGAAAGTATGCTACTTTAAAATGAGGCCAGAGCACCCGCGTGTAGCGACCCGCAGGAGGGTGCTGTGCTGGGGAGTGAGGAACTGCTGCTGTGTGCACAAGTGGCCACGCCAGTGCCCAGGGCTCTCGTGGAGGATCCAGGAGCCCTGTTCGCAGCTCAGCTGAGCAACACAAGTGTGCACGGAAGCGTGCGAGACCATGCACAAGATGCGGTAGGGAGGGCAGCCCAGGCACTCTCCTGAGCCCACCTTTCCTACTTGCAGCCGCCTCTCCAAAAGGCCTCAGAGCCAATAGTTCTAAACTCTCAGAGCCAGTGCGTCTAAATCTCTGTGACCTTTGATTCCGGTGTCATCCTGACCCACCAGTCAGCCGGACTCCATTTGTTTAAATTGTGTGTTTTTCTTTTTTCTTTTTTAAGATTTACTTATTTATTTCAAAGTCAGAGTTACACGGAGAGAGAAGGAGAGGCAGAGAGAGAAAGAGGGCTTCCATCCACTGGCTCATTCTCCAAATTGCCACAATGGCCAGAGCTGCGCTAATCCGAAGCCAGGAGCCAGGAGCTTCTTCCAGTTCTCCCATGTGGATGCAGGGGCCCAAGGACTTGGACCATCCTCCAATGCTTTTCCCAGACCACAGCAGAGAGCTGGATCAGAAGAGGAGCAACTGGGACATGAACAGGCACCCATATGGGATGCCGGAACTGCAGGCAGAGACAGCCTACTACACCACAGCGCTGGCCCCTGTGTAGTGCTCTTTTGACCGTGGCCTTCTTTGCCCACATCTTCCAAACCAGGAGAGCCTGCGTACCACTTCTTCATGGAGCAGACATGAATTTTGGAGCAGGAAGACGCTGTAGGGATCATCTGCTTCCAAAAATAAAAAAATCAAAAAAAATCCCTCTTTTTACAAAGGAAACAAAATTAAAAAGGATAGCAAGTCAGTGGCAGTTGGAACCTATTTTCTCTGTGAAAATCTTTCATCTTTTCAGTATTCCAGACCAATGTTTGTGGGCCATCCCTTCCTTTTTCAGTGTCTGGGTGTCTGCACATGAAAGTCAATGGCTCATAAAGGAAAGTGTGAGAGTTACCTGTGTTCTCCCCGCTCCTGCAACCACAGTTCAGACTCCATGAAGAATCGCTTGAAGGTTATTGGAGACTGGCATGTTGCTGGATGCACTGCTTTTAGTACTTTTCAAACATGTGAGCAAGAGCTGAGGGAGTAGCTGATCGGCATCTTAACTCTGATCTACAGCACCCCCAATTCTGTGAAGTGTGATGTTTAAGAATAGGGACTGTGGGCAAACAGCAAGACAAGACCAGGGGACAAAGAAGGCCAAGAAGGAATGCTAGCCATGTTGTGTGTGGTGTTGCAGAAGTGGGAGGTGACCTGGCAAATGTTTGCCGTGTAGATCTTGTCAGTTGTCCCATTCACCAGATATTAGCCCCCTGCAGCCCACCAGACCTTGAAGGGCCAATGGGGAGTGACACCGTGCCAGTCTCCTATTTAGGGGAAGTGTGATAAGGCAGAGGGTGTTACTTAGTATATTCCTTAGTGAAGCGTTCATGGTCTGGCTCTGCTTCCGTACGCTCCTTCAAAATGACACCTGCATGTCATTAGTTTTATTTCTTAATTATAAGGAAAGCGGTACAAGAACATTGGCATAGAAAACCAGGAAAATGGAAAATACTCGTAATTTGGCTACAACCACATGATCAGTTTCGCATAGGTATCTTTATATGACTGTAGACAGACCCCAAGTGTGTATCCAGCGCCTGCTCTGAATCTAGCCAGTTCTGTAATTAATAGAAGAGAATACTGATGGTACCCCAACATATGCCTAGAGTTTCCAGTTGTCAGATTTGGTCCTCACAGCAACCCCGGTGGGTAGGCACATGGTAGTATCTGTGTTTTACATGACAGAAAAATTAAGGTTTAAAGAGCTGCTCCTGCTGTGTGTTTGCCATCAAGGTCAAGAAGTCCCTCGAATAAAAAGTTATTCCTAGAAGGGTTCTGGCCAGTGTCCCCTTGAATTTTTGTCACATCCTGCCACCCTTCCTGGCTTCACCGGATTTGTGCTCGTGGATCTTACAATCCGAGCCTGTACATGGCAGGGAGTTGTGTTCCAGGAGAGGAGCACTGAGCTTGGGGAATCTACCCTTTTTATATCAAACATAAGCAAGCCTGCTCTTTGGCCCACAAGCAAACGTCAAAGTTGCTTGCTGCACACACAGACCCAAGACACACCCCTAGAAAAAGAGCTGTCAGGGCAAGGCCTGGCTTCTAAGCTCCCAAACCTCTACTTCCCACCTCCCTCCCTGTACCATGACAAGATGCCATGGAAACCTCGGGTTCAGCATTTCTAAAACTGAACACATCATCATCTCCCAAACTTGCTTCCTTCTTTGTCTCCGTATTCACCAAGGTACCTACTCATTCCCAATGTTTATCTCATTCACCGCATCAGCAGATTTGTGGGTTTGTTTTTTTTTTTTAAGTTCCACTTCTTAAATATCTCTTTTTGTCTGCACTGGGGCCCACTTCACTAGATGATATTGTAGATGTAAGTCTGGTTAGTGTGCTTGGGCGCACCTTCGGCTGTAGGGGAATGATACCTTCCCTCCTGGAGATCCTTGAGTCCCCTTTATCATGCAATGCAAGTGCTCCTTGGAACCCACGTGATCCTCTCATTGGCTCCTGTGCCACTTCCCAGCATAGCTCTCAGTTCATGGTTCTCTTCCTGGAAGAGTTAGGAAAACAGCCTCATCTGCAGCCTTGACAGGACTCACTGAGTACAGAAGTACCCAAGGCCTGGCACGGCTCCTGAGTCTCGGCCCTCCGGACTATGTGGGAGCTGTCTCGAGTAGCATGTCCACCCCACAGTTCCTGCTGAAGACTGCAAGAGCACCTCGTTTGTGGGTGACACAGCATAAGCCACAGTGTCCAATCTCAAGGTCTGTTTCCTTAGCAGGTGGTTGGTTCTAGGACCTCCGTATGGTTCCGTCTTCATTTGCCCAACCCTAAAACATTACTGTAGCAGGAGTTACTAGGGAGGCTGTGTCTGAGTCCTTGAAGACACTGCTGGTTCAGTAGTATTTGTGGGACCCGGTTGAAAGTCTCCCTTCTTCACGACTCCAGCTTTAGACACAGGGACAGGTAACGACCAGCACTCTTGGGTCATCTCAGTCCCTTCCCCGCTTGCCAATCCCGATGCTGCCTGCTCTCTGTAGTCCGCTTCCCTCACTAAACCTGGACCCCCAACCATGTGGTAGCCCCAGGACACCACTCAGTCTTAGCAATTAACGCACGCCTGTTGTCTGTTAAACCCTTGTGAGTAATTTCATTTGACTCCAATTATCATCCAGGCTGTGAACAGATCACCCTCTCCTGGAGATATTATTTCCACTTAGCTCAGAGGTTCATTACTGGTATTTTTTTAGTGATGCAATCATCATCCTAGTTAATGTTCTTCCATGCTTTTTCCCCTAAACCTCTCTTGGGAGACAGTTGCAGAGCCTCCGCCTGCACTCTGCTCAGACATGGAAGGCCTGCGCTGTGTCCCTGCGGGGGCTGTGTGCCTTCAGGGCATGCCACAGGTGGGACTCAGCAGGCTGTTTGACCCTGCCAGCCCAGAGAGATGAAGTGTACACACACTTCTCCTCTGCTCTGAGACAAGCTCATCAAAAAATTCCGTATGTTATTTCATCACAGAAGGAATTTCGATCCCCCTCCTTGTATCTCTATAAAATGTCCTAATCCCATCTGCATACACCTTTGGATCTGTTCCATTTTAAAGTTCTTCACTGGGTTTCCACTGGGGCTGGCTCCCAGGATCCCTTCTTGTTGGAAGTATCAGAGCACCTTTCATCTCCTGTGGCCTCTTGAGGCTGCAATGTTTAGCCCGTTCTCTAAATCCATTTGGACCCTGTCCTCAAAGGGGCGTCCTACTGTCAGTCCCAGGCGTCGGCTGATATCCCCTAGTCAGGCAGGATCTGCCCTGTGCGCTGTCACAGCATCGCTGTGCTGCCTCCATTCTTTTACTTTACTCATCCTTTTCTCTAACCCAATCTTGCTCACTCAGTCCTCAGCAGGTGAGTTGAGCCTCCAAAATGCTCACCAGATAGGACCAACCACAGTTTCACAGTTGAGTTGTCTTTCGTAGCAATTTCTAGTAACCTCTGACTTACAAAACAGCAGCTTTAAAAGTTCAGCTAGACTCATAGATATATTTTAATTGGTATGTGCTGAGGTTTTTTTTTTTTTTTTTTTCAGTACCTTCAAATGGGATTTGTGCGTTTGCATGCTTATGTCCCCAAAGTTTCTATAGCCTTGTATCTGGCCAGTTTTGTTCAGTGGTATTCACTGGTTAAACATGTATTCTGAAACTGCTTCCAGTCCTATGGGTGATAATACCTGTGATACCATCTGTCCAGACCACCAAAGTTCTCCTATGTCCATTTGGCCATCCCAACCTACCCAGCCATCATTCCTAGAGATTCCCCACCGAGTAATGAAGCAGCACCCCTAACTCACAGTTCAGTATGCTGGTCCTTTGAAATCATTGTCCTGCCCGTGAGACTCAACTTCCTCATAAGTCAGCTCTCCCTTGTGTGGGGATCCCACCTGTGGCATCCCCTTGTGTGGGGATTGGATATCCAGATCATTTGACTTGCTGTTCACTCACTCTCCATTTTGAGTCCTTATAGTAAGTCTGGGAGGATATGAATGAAATCTTAATTTTCAAATTAAAAAGTTCATACAACTAAAAATACTCCACCTTCAGTGTTTTAGGTGTTATTGCCTTGTTGTACAATACTTCATTTTTAGTTTCCAAAGAAAAGAGTTTCCCAACCTTTGCTTTGTTTGCCTATTTCAGTTGTACGTGAGGTTGCAGATCCCTTGTTCAATTTGAACATCCCTAATGCTTTTTTTTAAGATTTATTTATTTTTACTTGAAAGTCACAGTTACACACAGAGAAAGGGAGAGGCAGAGAGAAAGAGAGAGAGAGATCCGTCTGCTAGTTCATTCCCCAAATGGCTGCAACAACTGGAGCTGCGCTGATCTGAAGCCAGGAGCTTCTTCCAGGTCTTTCATGTGGGTGCAGGGATGCAAGGACTTGGGCCATCTTCTGCTTTCCCAGGCCATAGCAGAGAGCTGGATCAGAAGTGGAGCAGCCAGGACTCGAACCAGCACCTATATGGGATGCTGATGCTGCAGAATGGGGCTTTACTGCCTGTGCCACAGTACCGACCCCGGCCCCCATCCCTAATACTTTTTTCTCAGCTTCTTTCCCAGTGGGTCCACGCACTCATACAAATTACTAGCGTAGTATTTTAAGTCAGTCTGCTTTCTGAGAAAAAAATTTATATTTGAAATAAAACTTGCTAAAGTAGCTACAGCCAAATAGAGTTTTAGTGAGCAGTGTTTAACCAAAACATAGCCAAACTAAGGTGACTTGTACGACGTTTTCCACTTGTACAGAAAGGAACTAGGTTTGCTGGGAGCAGAAGCTAGAAGTCTAGGTTTTAGAATTGCTTTTCTACTGTTGAACAGGTATACCAACTATATATCAGATTTGATGTTCAGTTATAAAGGGAAATGGTCCCTTTATAGATTTGAAGGGAGCTGGCAGTTTTTACTGAAGTGCACAGAATCTGCATAAACACGTGTATGGTTTTTGTCTTTTAACTTTACAGGAAATTAACGTGTTGACAGTAGCATTGGTCAATCAAGACCGAGAGAACAATATTGAGAAAAGAAGCCAAGGCTTGAAATCAGAAAAAGAAGCCCTGCTAATAGGTAAGGAAATTCTGTGTTCTTCATCTATTCTCTCAAATAATTCGCTCAGTATACTTAATGATCGTATCGTTAACCCTACTGTAAGAGTTCAACAAATAAATTAAGAGTGGGAATCCAAAAGAGAGGGGGAGGAAGGGTTGGAGCATGTGTGAGGGTTGGGGCGGGGTGGGATTCACCTCCAGCCTGTTACCAGTTTGAACACCTTTGCCTTCTGGTCGGAAGTGAGGTTGAATTCATCGAGATTATGTTACTTAGATTTCAGATTGGTGGAATACGAACTAACGGGAATTTTGCTTTTCTGTAACCATGTCATCCATATCATCAGTTGGTTGTCATTGGTTGTCAGACATAAGACTGCGTTCCAGAACACAAATTGATTTGCATCTCATAGATCACAAATCTGGCTTTGAAAGTTTGGACTTGTCACTTCTAGCTGGAGGCCAGGTGTGTTGTAGTCAAAAAGTTCCATACCAAGCCAAATCGCCCAGCCCAGGTGCAGCTTTGCGCCCCGAGACCCAGCTCTAAGCCCCTTAGCAGAGTCCACATCCTAAGGTCAGCCCCAAGGCCAGCCCTGTAATGCTGATGAAATCAGGCATCCAGGGGCCAGTGCCATGGCTCACTTGGCTAATCCTCCGCCTGCAGCGCTGGAATCCCATATGAGTGCTGGGTTCTAGTCCCAGTTGCCCCTCTTCCAGTCCAGCTCTCTGCTGTGGCCCAGGAGTGCAGTGGAGGATGGCCCAAGTGCTTGGGCCCTGCACCCACATGGGAGACCAGGAGGAAGCACCTTGCTCCTGGCTTCAGATCAGTGTAACTCCGGCCATAGCGGCCATTTTGGGGGTGAACCAATGGAAGGAAGGCCTTTCTCTCTGTCTCTCTACCTCTTACTGTCCAGCTCTGCCTGTCAAAAAAAAAAAAAAAAAAAAAAAAAAAAAAAAACTTAAAAAAAAAAAAAAAGAAGAAGAAATCAGGGCATCCAGACTTCTAACCCCAGATGGTCTGACCCAGACTTTCGTGTCCCAGTGTGGATGCATTGATGGAAGATGAACAAAAACAGCTGGCTCCTAGGGAGGGGAAAGAGGGAGGGGAAAGAAGTTTCTGTTAACCTGGAAACATCCGGTTACCCCACAAAGGCGTCTAGCCCAGCTTTTCCTTTAACTGTAGCAGAGACAAAGCTCTGAAGGTTCTTCTGCTTTGTGTCATCATCGGTGTGCACAGAAGTCATACCTCACTCTCATCAGGAAGAGTTCTTGGTGAAGATGTGTTGGCAGTGTGCCTGGAACCCACCTTAGAAGGCTGCGTGTTGAAGGCTGTCTCTGAAACCCTCAAATCCAGAGAAAGAAAAGTCGCCGTCCTCACTCTGAGACACAGCATTGACGCAGGCAGCGCCTCGGCGCTGACCCCAGCGTGGGGTTCCAAGTTTACCCTGGCCCCTCCACGGCGTAGTGAAGGGTGAAGAGTGAGGCCGTTGCACATGCGAGACAAATTGTTCCACAGTTCATTATCTGGCAAAAGCAGCACTCTGGTTGCATTTTCTGAACGCTGCATGTGCTCACCTCAAAGTGACAGGTGCACCGTGGCCTGTAGAAACTGGCACCGGAGGAATTAAATTCAAAAGATAGTCCAAACTTCATCCATCATATATAGATTTTTCAACTACAGGGTTATTGAATATGACATCAACTTAGAGATACACCAAGGAAAACCAATTATTTTCTCTCTGATGATACACAGCTGTAATAACATGCCAGGCACGAGTCTCAGAAGACATGCCGACGCGCCATCCGTTCCAGGAGCCCAGAATGAACCCAGATGCAGTCAGTAACTGGATTTCCTTCCGTCGGACAATGTGTCCGCCGACTCTCACAGCTGTTTTTCTTTCACTCAGTGTGACAAAGGTGCGACTTCTCCCATAATGCTTTTAGGGTATGAACAAAGCAGATAATGAGCTTCAGTAAAATTTGCCTTTTTGTTTGCACGTGAGTAATTCTGACTACTTGAAGGTTTAAAAAATGGAAATAAGTGCTTGTTTTCATTTTATTTCCTCCCTCCGCCTCATATTGTGTTCTAGGGGGAGAACACCGTTCGTTTACAGTACCTTCTAAATAGTGACTAGGTTATATACATATACATTTACACAGACACATGTGTATGCATGCTGTTACTCTGCTGCCTAAAAAATTTTAAAATTATAAGATCTACACACTGTACAGTAACAGTACATAGGAAGGTTAGGTTACATTTATGTTACCTCTGCTGATGTCTCTCTATAAAAAATTTTTTTTTAATTTTATTTAAAAGGTAGAGTTAGAGAAAGATCAATCTTCTGTCAGTTGGTTTGTTCCTCAAATGGCTGAGTCACGGCCAGGCCAAAGCCAAAAGTCTGAAACTCCATGGCTGCCACATGTGTGGCAGGGACCCAAGTATTTGAGCCACCTTCTGCAAGGAGCTGGATTGGAAGTAGAACAGCCGGGACTCTCACTGGTGCTCATATGGGATGCCACGGGTGTTGTAGGCAGTGGTTTAGTCCACTGTGCCACAGTGCCAGCCCCTGCTGATATCTTTAGTATGAAACAAAAATTAGAAAATCCACTAATTCAAGTGCATTAAAAGAAAATTATCAGTAAGTCAAGATCTTCAATAAAAAGAAACACATACAATCAACTCTAAATTTTCCAGGACTTTCCCTACGGTACTTATTTAGCATCTGAAGGTTGTGGCTGGGCAAAAGAGAACTGCAGAGTGACATTTGCTTTGAATCAGTGCCTGAGAATGTTTAGGTAGGAAGGAGGCCAGAGACTTAACTGCTCGATGAAAATAAACCTAAGTTTCAGTTTTCCCTTCAGTTCTCCATAGTCACACTTTTGTTACTATTTCACTCTATTTAATGATAGTCGGATAGCACATATGACTTCTTGCCCAAACTTACCATCAGATTATCTATATCCTTAAACTCTCTTGTAATCAACGAGAGACTAATCCTCCAAAATAATGCAATGGGCAAGGGTTTCTCAGATTGGCAAATGAATCCTGCCAAAGTTTGAAGCTGCTCCTTGTCATTCAATGAGACTCTGTGCTAATTGGGTTTGGTCACTCATGCTTTGTAGATACTGGACTGCTAGGGCCACAACAAGCTCCCCTGCAGCTTCTGGGATCTAGATGCACCGTGTATTAGAGAGAGAACTTTCCTGAATCAGGACAAGAGAAAGTGCTGGGGCTCCTCTTTTCTGAAGAAATATTGTAGACTGAGTAATTTGGGGAGTCCCCTGGCACGACTGGAGGCGTCAGGGAGGCTCTTTGCAGTTTCTCTGGAGTCTTCCATTGGAATAGTCAGGTAGGAAGAGAGGGTGCAGAGGGCATGTTCTCAGCCAGTCGAAGCCAGGAACATAGCAGAGAATCTTCCTCAATTTGGAAATATTAACTGGCCAAGTCTTTATTGCAAGTCTTTATTGCTATACCGTCCACAGTATATCCTCAATGCCAATATTTTCAGATGACCAAAGACTCTCTTGGGGCACATAACTTTTTTATAGAAAAATAACATTGGCACAAATCTTGACTGCCTAGAAGAGAAAAGGAGTGAGAAAGAAGCTATCCAACTACAGTCCATCCACAGCAAATATAAAACTGAGGCTAGAACTGCCTAAACAAGGAGCAGCCCTATTCGTTGTGATTAATTGCGACACTTTTATTTGGGCAAAAATGTGTACTCCACCCAGACATCCTCATGACCGGTTTATAAAACTGGAGCCTTTATTAAGAGGCCTGTAAGTTGGTATTGATTAGAGAAGACCAATGGGATTTCATTGATAACATTATTTGGAGCTGAATCTTTCGAGAATTCAACCCATTCTGCCAAACTTTCCTCTTGACAACTAGTGGAGGTCAGGTGCTAATGTCCAACTCAAGTGAAGAAGAAAGGCCCTGGATTATGGAGTACTTATTTTGTAATCAATCTTTGGGAAGACACGTGGACATGTAATTGTACCTTAAAGAATTAAAGTCTTATGGGGGGCCAGCACCACGTCTCACTAGGCTAATCCTCCACCTTGCGGCGCCAGCACACCGGGTTCTAGTCCCGGTCGGGGTGCCGGATTCTGTCCCGGTTGCCCCTCTTCCAGGCCAGCTCTCTGCTGTGGCCAGGGAGTGCAGTGGAGGATGGCCCAAGTGCTTGGGCCCTGCACCCCATGGGAGACCAGGAGAAGTACCTGGCTCCTGCCATAGGATCAGCACGGTGCGCCGGCCGCAGTGCGCCGGCCGCGCCTGCCATTGGAGAGTGAACCAACGGTAAAGGAAGACCTTTCTCTCTCACTGTCCACTCTGCCTGTCAAAAAAAAAAAAAAGTCTTATGGGGACATTTCAGGGTAGCATTTTATGTTTCATAACTCTTTAGTAACTGCACATTAGTTCAGCTTGACTTTTCCCAGTGTCTTTGCCAGAAATCCTAGTTTATTTCATATATGGCTCACCTGTTGAATTTGGCATGTGTTGAAGTTGTTTGAAAAAGAATAAATGTCTTTTTGATTTGGTACCAAACTTTGGAGTTGTGCTTATCAGGAAACCACTAGATATCATTACAAAAGAGAATAGGTCAGAATTTTTTGGTTGATAAGCTAATAGTTCTGCAGGTATGTTAACATTGTAACTCTGAGTCCATATTTACTCTGTCTCCTCTTGCTTTTTACCGCAAACACAATAGATTTCCAATCCCAGCAGCTCTGATTGGCACCCTGTCGATGCTAGTCATCACTATAAACCACCCAGATATAATTAAATCCTCTTAACAACTGCTACACTAAATGTTCTTGCACCCACATAAAACATTTAGTTGCACTTTCCATGACATTCTTGAAATACTCTTGTATCAACGTAATTCCTCTGCAGATCAAAACATACATAACGATGGGTCACCAAGACACTCTTCCCTTCATGGCTTCTCACACCACCACTTCCATCACTGTTACATCTCACACATGTGCATCCACCCGGTCGGTTTTGGAATGTTCCTATAATGCATAGGTATTAGCTAGCTGATGAATGGAATGTGAAGAAATAACATTGTAAGGAAGTTGAGCAGTGACTGGTTCCATGTTTCAGTGCATAGAGTTGAGGCTATATTTAGGCTACACCTGGAAACTGTGTTCCTCTCTGAACATAAGTAACCATAAATAAAGAGTCTTTGACCTAAATCATGTTCTCAAGACACAGATATCCATAGCAATAAATCAACAACTATTTGTCAAGATCTTATCATAAGAATGATCAGCCTTCATGTGGAGAACAGTCACTGGAGCAGCCCGTTTCAAAGGCAGCATCTCTGGCCTCCCTCACACCAGTTCTGTTAATCATAGAACTTAGCAACAGAGGTGATACTGAAGCAGGTTCTTCTGGAATCGTGTTGTGAGTAATACTTGTCTGCCATATGCCACCACCCGTGTTAGCTGATGCTGACACCATGATCTCCTCGCCCAAGCAGTTCCCAGATACCATGAGGAAAAGCAGTTAATTATGACAAAATGTGGTTTGTACTAAAATCAGAAAGAAGGGATGACTTACACTAAAGATGCCTTGTCAGAAGAAAGGACACTTGAGCTACTCCTTAAAGAATGTTTAGGGTTTTGATAGATAGATAAGGAAGTTGTCAAGAGAGATCCACAAAGAAAAATTTTCTGAAAGGCCTGTAGTCTGAGAGGTTTGATTGAAATCAAGGACTGGTACAATGGCACAGTCAGATTGAGCTGCTGCCTGTGACACTAATTGCAACATCCATATTGAATGCTGGTTCAAGTCCTGGCTGCTCTGCTTCCAATCCAGCTCCCTGCTAATCCACCTGGGAAAGCAGCAAAGGATGGCCCAAGTACTTAGGCTCCTACCACCTACATGGGAGACCCAGATGGGGTTCCAGGCTTCTTGCTTCAGTGTAGCCCAGCCCAGTTGTTGCCATTATGGCCATTTGGGGAGTCAACCAGCAGATGGAAGACCTCTCTCTCTCCTCTCTCTCCCTCTCCCTCTCCCTCTCCCTCTCCCTCTCCCTCTCCCTCTCTCCCTTTCCCTTTCTCCCTCTCTCTCTCCCATTTTCTCTCCCTACCCCATAACTCTACCTTTCAAATAAATAAATATTTTTTAAAAAGAAAAAATTAGGATTATTAAAAAAAAACTAGTCAACCATATAAGATCAACTGTTATACTTACAAAATAAGTGGAACAAAATGCTTTTTGGAAAATGAAATCTTTTTTTTAGAATCCCAAGGCGTGGAAAGCATCAGCCCAAGCCCCAAGTGTTGGGTCGGCCTGATCCCAGCCACTCCCACCCTTCCATCTCTCCATTTCCTGTCAGTGCACCTCCACCCTGCAGCTGCCCACAGGCTGCTAGCCCCTGGAGGCTTACGGAGACACCCAGACTTCGCACAGCTCTGCTGGCTCTCTAGTTAATGTCCATGGAGCCTTCACTTAGCTGTCTTTGAAGCCCTCAAACCCAGAGAAGCCAGTTCCTGATCAGGCCTCTGATGGCCCCTAGCAAGATGCGACTGTGTCCAGAGACATGGCTGTTTCTCTGCAGGGCTGAGGTCTTGGGTGATCTCTGGTTGCCCCTTGGTCCCAGTAAGCTGAGGGGTCTCAGGCTCCTCTGAAGTTTCCCAGGAGAGACCACCAACCAGTGTGGATACAGAGGAAGTCGATCTCAGCCAGAATCTACCGATGTGACACAGAGTTTGGAATGAAAACTCTAAACAGCCAGAGGCAGGAGAGAGTATTCCAGTGGGATTCCATCTCTCATTGCATTGAAAGAGGACAACATGCTGTCCTGACTGATGTACAAATTGATAATTTATTCTCATCAGGTAATCAATGTAATTTTTGCAATAGGAGTTTCTAGGATCCAATATGGAAGAAGAATGGATTGGCCCTGTGACAAACCACAATACATTATGATCTCTAGGCAATCTGAGGTGAAGGGGAGATTTTGAGTATTTACAGGTTTGGTCTACCCTGTAATCACTTATCCACTCTGGCCCGAAGTCCTCATACTGTGCAAAGTGTGGAGACTTGATTAAATGATCATTTTCAACTTAATATTCTGTAATCTATAAAGACTATCATGAAAGCCACATCACCTCATAGAGAGTGCTATTTTATGTAAGTAGAGGAATATCTACATCCACATGTAACCATGAACTTGTGCCCTTAAAACCAAAGAGAAGGAAAAGCCTTTCTTGACCCCTTGACCTCTCTGAACCAACATCCCATTTCTCTGCTTCCCATGCAAAACATAACTTTCCCCAAGCACAGTCCTCACTCATGGTCGCCCCTTCCACTCTTCCCTTCTCTCTGCGACCCACCACGGTCTGGCTTGCATCCTCACACCAAAACTCCTTTTGTCCTTAGGACCAGAGAACTTCATTGTGCCAGTTTCTCCACTCTGTCTGACAGCTCACATCTGGGAGTATGAGCACTCACTCCTCCTTTCTTGACCATCACAATGCCACTCTTCCTTGTTGCCTCTGTCTCTCAGACCCCCTTGATGGCTGTTCCTCGGCTCAGCCTCTGGTGTATTTAGGGCTTTGGAGCTCAGTCTTGAGACCTCTTACCTACCTGGGTGATCTCAATGAATATGCTATATTCAAATCCCTTTTGTGTTGCCCACGATGCACACCTTTATACCATCTCCAACTGCCATTCATAATCTCCATTTAGATGTCAGTAGGAAGCTCAGACTCAAGTGCAAAACAGAGCCTTTGCTTCCGTGTGTCCTCTGCCCTTTGTGCTCCCAGAACCTGAGAAAATGGACCTGCCCAGTGGCTCCAACCAGAACCAGTGGACTCAGCCTTACCACTTCCCTGCACTCCTAGTCCCTGCCTTGGGACTTCAGTGGATGAAGCAGTGAACATTTTGTGCCAATTGTTTAGTTTAGGTGTCTCTTTCCTAGTCTTTGCCACAAGAATAGAATCACTAGATGCTTTGGACGGGAAACGCTCAGAATGATTTGACGTAAAGTGTGTGTCAGAGGGCTTCCTAATAACCTTTAGGTTCTGAGATGTGCAGTAGTCCCAATTGTACTGACAGTCTCCTCAGCTCCTTTTCATTTCCTTGCATTAGCTACTGATACTGTGGTTTCCGTTGTTGGAAAACCCATTCTTAAATATGGAGACCTTCCCTTCTTCACAGAAACGGCCAAGACCAGTTGTTGTTGAGTCTGTGCCTTTGCACACCCTCCAGCTCTGTAACAGCTGACTTCTCCGCCCTCACAGTTCCTCGTTTTCCTTTTTTCATGCCTTTAGGTCCCTTCTAGAGAACCACAAAAGAGTCTCCACTTTCTGGGTGTGTAGGACTTTCTATGAGCCTGCATTTGCAGCTGTCCTTTATCCATTCCCAGGGAATACCCCAGTTCCTGTGAAAGAACTGCAAAGAGACTTTGGTTAGTTATTTGGGAATCTACCCAGAAGTGAATCTGATACAAAAAAATAAAATAGGGCAGGGAAACTACGTTGTCTCAGATGGCTCAGCCGATGCTTCTGGGATGCTACTGAGATGGGGAGGCACAGGCTGGGGAGTCGGGACAAGGAGGGTTGACGGAGGACAGGGACTCTGCAATGCTTTCCTTTCTGCTGTGTCTCTTCCAATGGTGCAGAGCTGGGCTGCCACCCACAGGAACATACAGGGAACCTGTATCTGACTGCCTGCCTTGGCCTCACAAGGAGCAGTTGCTGAACTCATCACAAAAGCCAATGTCTCGTGAATATCAGCTGCCACCGAGGTGGTTCTGAATGCCTTCCTAAGAAAAAAGTACTCTGTGTCAGGACTTAGAACGTGAATTTAGAAGGTTATGGAGAAATCATGTATTTTCCCTCTTAGTTTGATAAGCAGGTGGTTTCAATAAAAATGTTTCATGCCTCAAACACCTTAGTTACTCTATTCTTCTGCATCAATAAGAGAATAGGCTAAGGGCAAGGGTCCTTGGTGACTAAGGTCTCAACATTCCAGGTTCTGAAAGAAGTACCACATCATCTGTTACGGCTTGTAGAAATGTTCAGGTTCTTATGTATCCCCATTTGTCAGGAATAGACTAACAGGAATTTTAAACACATACACTGGCTATTCTAAGTGCTAACCAATCAATTCATTTGATGTGTATCTATTATCTACAGTATGTTTCTGGGACTGACCCAGGACACATAAGGGCCATCGAAGTGCAGAGTTCCTTGGAATGAGGACTGGTTTGAGGGACAGTAGGCAACAGGGGAACAGGTCCGTGGACACAGAGCTCTGCCAGCCTTGCGAAGGCCATGGAAGCACTCCATGTGCTCCCGTTTCAATTGGCCCTGAATTTCCCCTGTTAGCTGGCCAAGCATTATCAACCTGTCCCACCACCCTGTCCCTCCTCCCCTCGGACTTGTGCTATTCATGCTGTTGAAGACATTTAAATTCACGTCACTCTCCTTTAGGCATTCATGGGAGAGACTGGTTATCCAGGAGGTGTTGAGGCGTCTCCATCCAGTGGGGATGGTGGAAAAGGAAATGTCATTTTCTTGTATTTACTGGGGCCCCTGGGGTAGTTTGTTCATAAGACTTCTCAAACACATCTGCCTTTAGAGATACACCCTTGTCTCTCAGGAGACACACTGGTGTCACCCCAAAAGCTGCGGTGCTGCCACCCCTCCCCAGGTGAGCACAAGACCAGCCCGGCCAGCCTCCTCCTGCCTGAGCACATGTCAGCCAGCAGAAGCAATGCTGCTCCCAACACTCGCAGCGCCTCTGTCTGGGAGCACCTGCACCTGCTCACAAAGTGCGAGTTGACTGTTTCCTTCTGCCTCCCCTGTCCTGCCTGCCAGTTGCTGGGGTCCCTCTTGTCCTCAGCCTGGGATGGCCAGCCAAAGCCCCACGCACCATCCTGACAGAGGCGATTGTGAGCTGTAATCCTGCCCCCTGTCTCCCACTTAAGTAATACAAATAAAAGCAATGGTTTAACGTCTGTTCTAAATTTGTTAAGGAACTTGTTCACAAAGCGTCTGCATTTTAACACATATCTATAGCAGAATTACCTACAAAAGGCTGCCTCACCGCAGTTGAGAATTTCAGACATGGGAAGCAGCGACTAGTTTGAAAAAATAAATAAATAAACAAAGGGTTTGGGGGAGGGGGGGGACAAGTAACACTTAAGTATCTTAAAAGCTACTATCCTGCCACTTAAAGATATTAATACTTCCATCGTTGCCTCTACCATTACCATTAGTTCATAAAAGAGACTTTAGCCAAAAACAGAGGAGGCTATAATTTCAGAATAAAAATGGTCATTCTTTGTATCTCGGGAAGAACGGGTCAGTCTCTGGAAACTGAAATTTTTAACTCTGGAGGGAGATGTAGTGCCTTGTTGCTACTTTCATCAGCTCCCTGTAAACTGTGAAAACCTAAACACAGTCTGAGGACAGGGGCTAGCAGGTGCTGATCTTGACCCTTTCGTTCTCTGCCCTTGGCCTAACAATAAACTGGGATTTTTTTTTTAACCGACTCATCTTGCAGCATCCCAGGCGCACACGGGAGGGCAGGGGGCCCTGAGACCCTATCCCAGATCAAGCCAAGGTCGCCTGCAAACACAGGAAGACCTAGTGCATGAACAATGTGTTCACCTAGTACTCTGCACACAGTGGCATTTCATGCAAGGGAGTGGGGCTGGGGCTGGGGGTCTTTACCTTGACCTGTGGCCCCCAAGCATCAGCACTTGGAATAAACAAACCGTGGAATTTAATTCTTCTCGAAACCTCTTTGAAAGAGAACTAAAAAAAAAAATGTCCGTCTGAACACAACTTCTTAGTAAGAAGCATTCCGGTCCGTTTTCACTATTTTGGCCCTGGCTTTCAGAGAAGGAGGATAAGAAGGTAATGTTTTTCACTCTGGCCCTGACACCAGCTTTTCATTTGTCAGCGCAATGTTGACAGTTGATTTTCACTATGGAAAAGCCTTCTGATTTATCCTCAAACTCCAGCCAAGTCATCCATCCCCAGACCTTTAAAAATGATCTTGTAAATTACAGCAGAGCGAAGAGGAGAGCGAGCAGGCTCTCTCAACACAACTGTCACAGGCAGGGGCGGAGACAAGTGTTTCGGGAAGAATGCGTGTTTTTTTTCAATGGCAGTTAAGGGAAATCTGGATTAAATAGTTTTCGTTAACTAGCAACTGTGGTTATCAGGAAAATGCGAGGCAGTGTGGTTTCCGACGCAGCTGGGTGAGCCATTTTCACACCGCAGAGTCCACTGAGGGAAAGAAAGGAGATAATTTTATCCTTCCAATAACTACAATTTTACATTGGTAAATCAAGCATAAAATTGGTAGTTGAAATGCTTCCAGGAGTCTTTGTTTAGTCATACCTCTAGCCATCTCCGCGTCACCTCAGGGCCTGGCTTTGCTAACTTTTAGCTTTCCAGGAGACAAACCGCGCTGTTTGCCACCTTCCCAGGACTCTCCTGCTGAGCAGCAAGGGCTGTTGGAGAACACTGCTTGGGCACCGTGAGAAATGGCTGGCCTGCAATGGCGGCGGCCTCGCGGCTAGACGGCATTCCTCCACGGACCTGCGTGTTTGCCTGGAAATAATTTCTTGATGTTTGGCTTCTCCACGCAGGCATCATCTCAACGTTTCTGCACGTCCACCCTTTCGGAGCCAACATAGAGTATCTTTGGTCCTACATGCAGCAACTGGACTCCAAGGTAAGGTGCTGCCTTGTAGTGAGTTGGTTGCAAGCAGGCTCCCCCTCTGGGGGGGGGGGGGGGGGCTTGGCTTAGGGATAGAAAGATGTGTGGGGTTCAGCAGCCCTTCTCCCTCACAGGGACTTCATTCCTGGCAGATCCTTGTCTTTGCCCATACATTTGCCCTTGTGTAAAGAACAGCAGTTATCCAAAATCTTCCAGTGACTTTTAACAGATGCCAAATTATTGTGAAAAGCTTATTTGAGAATGCAGGTTGGCGTGAGCATCTCCCCTCCCCCAGACAGGGACAAAGCAGGTGAAGGTGGCTAACGGGGCCCCATCCTCAGACCTCCAGAGCGGTCACTGAAGATCTTGGTAAATTCCCACTGGGAAGATAAACAGAAGTGAGTTCGAGGTCCCTACACAGAGCACAGCCAAGGGCACAGCGTTTGTGCCAGCCACAGTCTCAAGTTGAAAGCCATTCTGAGGCCAGCGCCGCGGCTCACTAGGCTAATCCTCTGCCTTGCGGCGCCGGCACACCCGGTTCTAGTCCCGGTCGGGGCGCCGGATTCTGTCCCGGTTGCCCCTCTTCCAGGCCAGCTCTCTGCTGTGGCCAGGGAGTGCAGTGGAGGATGGCCCAAGTGCTTGGGCCCTGCACCCGCATGGGAGACCAGGAGAAGCACCTGTCTCCTGCCATCTGATCAGCGCGGTGCGCCGGCCACAGTGCGCAGGCCGCGGCAGCCATTGGAGGGTGAACCAATGGCAAAGGAAGACCTTTCTCTCTGTCTCTCTCTCTCACTGTCCACTCTGACTGTCAAAAAAATAAAAAAAATAAAAAGAAGAAGAAGAAGAAGTGATCCCTGCTGTCGCTGCTTCCCTTCCCTTGGATGTGGACATTGTGTCCCTCCCCCTCTCTGGAATTCCCCAGGGGACGCCTCTGTCAAGAAGCAGCTGTTTTTGTTAAGAGCGGAAATGGTGTCCGAATCCACTGCTTATTGATTTCAAGATTTCAGGACTGCCGTCTGGTCTGCTCCAGCCCTCAGGTGCATGGCCTGTACATCCATGGAGAGTGTGTGTGTGTGTGTGTGTGTGACAAAGAGAGAGAGAGAGCGCGAGCACGCATGTCTGGCAGGGGTAACTGATAACACACTTATTCATATCAGTGGAGGAGTGCTTATTCTGTTTTCTTGTTCAGGACAGAGCTCAGGAGAGTTGTGTGTCCCCTCCCCTGTTAGCATCTGAGGACAGAATTCTTGTGCCTGGTCCCGGGACATTGGGCCTTTGCAGAAGAGATTCTGTTACAGGAACTCTGTTGCATAGCAGATTGGTACTTGGGTTCTTTTATTGGGGGGGGGGGGTACTTGTATTTTAGAAGACGATGAAGGGGCCAGCGCCGTGGCTCACTAGGCTAATCCTCCGCCTTGCAGTGCCGGCACACCGGGTTCTGGTCCCGGTCGGGGCGCCGGATTCTGTCCCGGTTGCCCCTCTTCCAGGCCAGCTCTCTGCTGTGGCCCGGGAGTGCAGTGGAGGATGGCCCAAGTACTTGGGCCCTGAACCCCATGGGAGACCAGGAGAAGCACCTGGCTCCTGCCATAGGATCAGCGCAGTGCGCCGGCCGCAGCGCTGGCCGCAGCGGCCATTGGAGGGTGAACCAACGGCAAAAGGAAGACCTTTCTCTCTGTCTCTCTCTCTCACTGTCCACTCTGCCTGTCAAAAAAAAAAGACGATGAAGGGACTATTTCCCTCACAAAGGAAATACAGGGGGCCTCCCCAACCCCTGCACCCAGGCAGTCCCCCAGCTCCAGAAGTGTGATGCCCAGGAGAGCCGCCCAGATTTTCCCTCATGCCTGGGGCTCAATATTACAAGTGGGTACAGGCCCTGACCACAACGGCTGCATGCCAATGATTGCACACCAATGATTGCACCATGTACTTCTTTGTAGTGCAGTGAGGCTGTGAGGGGGGTTAGACCTTTTAATGCAGACAGCAAAGCATTATTGTAGCTGGAATTCTGCACCCTTGGGCTTTAAGCAGAAGGTGAAATGACGAGAGAGGTTTGCCCCCTTCTCACACGTGCAGTGTGCCTGGGCCCTTTCCCCACAGCCTCAGGTTAATGGTGACGAGTAGAATTACAGGTCGGGGTTGCTGGTTCTGTCCTGCCGCATAGCACAGGGGCTTGCTGACCCCAGGAGGACGGCTTTGTAAAAACTCCACCTGAAGCAACATGGTTTCCTTGAGATTCGACAGCATCCCAGCACCACAGCCATCAGAGAACATTTAGGTTCTGCCCAGCCGGGCCCTGAGGATAGTGGGAAAAGCCACTTCCACCCAGCCCTACACGGCACCTGCTTCGGCTAGGACTTCCCCAAAAGCCACCAATAGCTGTGGGAGTATCGTAATTACCTGCGCCTTGTTACCACCAGGGCCGGCTGTAGCCCAGGTCCGTGCCTTTGCACACCAAAGAATTTCAGAGGTGAGACAGAGAGTGGCAGGAGGCCTGTCAGCCGTGCTTGATGAGTGAATGTCCCTGACCGAGCAGGCAGGCCTCTCGGGAAAGACACGAGTAGCCACTGCATCCAGCCTGGAGTCTTTATAGAGAGGGGTGTGACCCCCCCCAGTTCTTCCTCCTTCCTCTTCGGGGATGATGGTGCGTGGAGGGCTTTCTGGGCCTCGCAGGACAGTTGTGGGACCCAAGAGTCCCCCTGGTGCAGGACACAGATTAGTCCCCTAAGCTGCTCCCAGGAGAGGGCTGGGACCCACCCAGCAAGCTTATTGAACAGGGGAGAGACTTCGGCCATGCAAATGCTGTTCTGCTTCCAAGGCTCACTGCTGCTTATCTGTCCACACACACAGGCTAACCTCTGCCCTGCTTACGTGACACTCCCCGATACCCATTTCTGCATCATTTTTCTCGTCTTGGCCACTGTGCAACCTACTGTCATTGACTCAGCTCTCTCATGTCGGACACAAGACAGAGCCAGCAAGACTCCCTCGGACAAAGACAGGGCAAGGCCAGGGCTGGAGGGGCAGGGCCTCCTGAGGCTTTGCTGAGCCAGGGACCGTGCCTGGGTAGTGGTTGGTAAGCTCCCCAGTCGGATGATACCATCTGAGAAGTAGTTTCTGATCAAGGCCTGGGCTCTCCCGTGCCATCCTGCGCCCACCACGTGCACCCCCTTGCACAGGCGATGCATTTGAGTGGAGCAGTAACAGAGCATGGTCAAAAGTGGGAGGGGGTCCCTTGTCTTCTCTCAAGGCTTAGCTTTCCTTCTTCCTCCCACCTCCCCTTCCTCTTCCGGTTTCTGCATTTGCTCCGAGTTCCCCACTTCCCTTCATCTTCTTTCCTTCTCTTTTCCCTCTTCCCCCTGTTTCCTTCCCCCATCTCACCCACACCAACGTCCTCTATTTCTGTCTGCCAGCGCCAATCACAGAGTGTCTCTGAGTGCCCGGGGTTTGGGAAGGACAAGCGAGACTTCACCATGCCACGGGAGGCGATCTGGGTTTGCAGTGGCTTCCCCGACACTGCAGCCTGTACACAGCCTCGCGTAGCATCCTGGTCGTCCCCCAGACCTGAACCCCTCTTTATTCGGCTTCCCTGGCCTGAGTAGAAAGGATGTGGACCCCCACCATTGTGATAAGAAGAGTGAGTTACGCCTGCTTGTGCCAATTTGCACACACTCTTTAGAGGCTTGTCAGGGAGGCAGTGGGCTTGGGAGAGTCAGCAGATCAGAAAATAAACCAAGCAGATCTTTATAAATTACCTCCACACTGTTGACAGCGCACAAGCCCCTTGGTGCTGCAGAGCTGTTTCGTCTCTTTGTTTTTTAATTGCAGCCAATCCATCCTTCCTTGAAAAACCCGGTAGACTTAGAAGAATTTGAACAGCACAGGGATGGGAAACTCCACCGACGGTGGTGTAAGATTGGGAACATACAGGCCAGCCATTTCTGAGCACCGGGTTTGGGAAGATCATCCCCACTTTGCCAAGGACCAAATAAGACCGTGCAGTCACGGCACCTGTCTCCAGCAGCGTCCTGATGCTGCGTGGAGTTGTCCTAACCTCTGGCGTTTCCTTCTCCTCGTACGTGCTGGTGCGAGGGGTGATGCATTGCTCTAAAACTGGGGCTGGACTGGGCACCGGAAGCCCTGCTCCTGTTCTAACCACTCCACTCCCCAGACAGGCAAGCAGCAGCCCTGTCCTCAGCCCCAGGACCCCGTCTATGAAATTCCAGAGCTTAGAGAGAAGCCCCGACCTCAGACATGACTCAGGGAAGGACATCCCTCAGATACTAAGGGAATGGGCAGATCTCTCCCCGAGCCCGGCTGGTGAGGTCTGGTGCTTCGCTTTATGTGAAGACTCCATGACTCGCAACTCAGTAGTTCTCAGGACCAAGAGGGGACTGGCAGGAAGGTCCAGGGCATCATGAAGGCAAAGGCACAAAAGAACTGACAACTGAGAAGGGAGAGAAGACAGCAGAAGGAAAGTAAAGGGACATATTTTAAAGCAGAAGGTCTGTGGCCACAGGTGGATCAGGGACAAACTGAATTTTCTCTTGAAAATCACAGAATGTAAAATGCCATAAAGGTTATCTTGCCAGGGCAGGAAAAGGTCTAACACACATCAGATTAACCAGAAGGCAGTTTCTCCTTGTTCTTTCTTCTAGCCACTCCTTAAGAAAATTTCCTAGACTTTAGCTGCGGGTTACACGAAGGAGCTGTTGGACACAGGAGCTCATTTGCAGTGCTCAGTTCCATAGTTACGATGCCCCTCTGTCCGCATTGTGCACATCTTTATGGCATAATCAAACTGTTGCCATACACGGTCCACAGAAGCTTAGTGTTAATCACAAGTGAGGAGACCGGTTTCCAGTATACTATTTATTCTGAGGTTATCAAAACCTGAGGCATGGTTAAGTGGCTATTCAAATAAATTAATCATGAGGATTCCAAATCCTGGTTTCATTACTTAGCTGTATAACCTTGAGCAACTTATGAACCAGCTCAGTGCCTCATTTTTACCATCTGTAAAATGGGTTCTTACAGGTTCTCCAGTGTAGTAAGTGCCTGAATTATGAAAAGCCTTCAGAACAGTGTCTGGCACACAGTAACTGCTGTGTAAGTGGTGATTGCTGTTTCCTGGGGGATTTGAAGTGCACAGAACACCTGTCACATTCTCTCATTTTGAGATCCTTGCCACAACCTGGTGGGCGGATAGATTTTGTGTGGCTGTCCCGACAACTGGTGCTAGGACACAGAGAGCATTGTGCTCCGACCAAGTTCTGGGAGTCTTCCTTGGTCAATTTCCAATTCCACAGACTTGCAAATGAGAAAACAAGCCCACAGGTGAGTGCTCACTTAGCTGGAAGGAGGCTAATAGACATTTAGTGCTTGCTGGGATCTACATCTTTTGTACCTACATTTCTTTCTCCTAGTAGGTGAGGGGTGTGTTTGCTTGCTTAATGAGCCTTCTATTGAGGTGACACACTCAGAGCCCTTACTCAGTGCTGGACCTGCATTGAGGATTCTGTGAAGGCAGCCACCTCTGTCTTGCTGCAAGCTGCCTTCTCTTTCCTCTGTGGTTGAAGTTTAGGCTCAGGGCAAAATACATGGTGGAAAACAAGGTGTCACTATGCTTCAGTCCATACTATCCAAGATTTCCAGTGGACCGCTAGCTGGCTCTGTGAATGGTTCAGGCAGGGCCAGCCCGCATCAGCACAGGCATGTGCCTGAGTCATCCGGGAACTGGGAATTTGCAAGGTTTTGCTGTTGATGCTGTCATCACTCTACTAGTATTCACCACAGGAGTGCTCTGGCTGTTGGGGTGGTACACAGACCCCTCCCCAGGGTCTCCCACCATGGGCAGAAAGGCAGTGACCAAGACAGTCATTCCCAGTCCTCACTCCACAGCCCGTGCTCCTCCTGTGGGTTAGCGTAGATGGCTCAGACTAAAGCACCTCAGCCAGACTGCCTGCATCTGAGCCCAGCCACACGCTGACTGCCTGTGTGAGCTGTAGAAGTTACCCAAGCTCTCTCTGCTTCGGCGTCTTCATTCCTAAACGATTCCCTGTCTCATGAGAGTGTGGGGCAGCTTAAGGAGAATCTGGCGAGGAAAATGTCTTCATCTATTTTCTGTTGGGAAAAACACCTGAGAGCAGGGAAGAATAGCAGTGTACAATTTTTACATGTCAGTCAAAAGTCCATTCCTGGACAAGAAACAGAGGTTTATCTGGCTCACAGTCCCAGAGGCAGAGACATCCAGGAGCATGGTGCCAGCTTCCAATGAGGCCTTCTTGCTACGTTGTGTCATGGTAGAGGTCATCCCGTGGCCGAGCAGGCGTGCTGGCTCGCATCTCTCTTCCTCTTCTTGTGAAGTCACAGATGCCATCGTGGGGGCCTGCCCAACCCTGATGACCTCATCTAACCATAATTACTTCCCAATACCATGAACATGTGACTTGGGGATTAGGTTTCCAGCACAGGAACTTAGGGGGATACATCTAAACCCTAGGGGAAAGCATGTCAGTGGTCCTGAGTGGTTGGACTTTCAGTAGCCAGCAGCAGGGCTGCAGCTTGCAAGTCCTGTCCCGCCCCTAACTGGAGTCCTCAGTAGACATCCTGTTTGCATCAGGCTGTTTCTTTTGCCTCTAGGAACTCAGCTTTTTCGATCCTCCTTAAGCCCGCTCCTTCCTAATACCACAGACTTCTTCATTACATTGCCAGGGAAGGTGATTGCTATACTGGGCACGGGACTCTGGTGAGCTGGCTGGCACTCATTCTGTCCACTTGATCTGGACAAGGACGACTCTTGCCACAGGTGGCCCTTGACCTTGGAGACTGGAGCCCACCACAGATTAGCTACGCTGTCTTCCTCCCAAGGAAAGAAGGAGTTTGTTAAGAGGATAATAGCCTCATAGAGCTTAAAAATACTGCCCACCAGCCCGACTACAGGCTGGATTTGACCATACCACTCAACACTTGTGCACTTTGGCTTATGAGCACACAGCTTGACCATAAAAGATTTGGTAGCAGAGAGTTGCTTTCTATCGGTATTACTCTGTGTGTGTGTGTGTGTGTGTGTATGTGTATGTGTGTGAGGAGAGATACTATTTCTACTACACACGTGAAGAAACTGAGAATTACACATAGGAAGTGATCAGCCCAAGGTTATGCAGCTTGAGGCCCAGCCCAGAGTGAGATCCAAGCCTGTCTGATACAAATCCCGCTCTTAACCCAAATACGCCTGATCATAAGAATTACCTGGGGGTGGTAGTTAAAAGTGGATCACCTGGGATATACCCCGACCTACTGAGTCGGGGTCTTTGGAGAAGAGGCCCAGGGATTCTGACGTGCTAACAGGGTACCAGGTAATAGCTGTTTAGAATGGCTGGCTGCACCCCTAGCTATTGTCAGCCATGGGGAGTGCTTACACCACACCAACGGCCAGGGCCCAGCCAATGAGCAGGAGGTGCTTTCTCAAGTCCTACCTTTGCAAAACCACTTCACCCTCTCTGCTGGTCACTCATTTTCCTCAGCTATCAAGTAGAAAGACATCCTAATAGGAACACAGTGCAAAACGCTGGTGGGAAAACGGAATTAAAAGATGTTTAGTTGGATGCAAAAACTTTGAAATCCATGTGTAGTTTTTTCATAACACACATTTCCCATGAACTTATTGAAGTCCCTCCTATCTGCCCCACGTGTCTCACGAGAGTGTGGTAAGAATCAAATGGGACTGTTGCTGAAGGTGCTTTGCACGGTGCTCATTGAAAGAAATTGTGCTTTTCAAAAGCACAGTGAACTTTTTGATAATCTGTTGACTAGGTTTTTGTGGGTTGGCCTGGTATAATCTTGCTATCCTGGATAATCCTGATATCCTAGTTTTGTGGCAAAAAAAAAATGCATTCAGATTTCAAAACAACTCACAATTTTTAGAATACACTTTGTTTCAATTTTCAGGACAGCTTCTATTTAAAATTTTGAATTATAAGTCAAAGGATATTGAATATATCATATGAAACCTTTTCCCAGTGAATAGCAAAGGAACAGTTGATTAGACTTGCTGGTCTATTTGGTCTCTCTTTAAGCAGATCTTAATATTGTTAAATGGAAAGTACAGACTGCAAAATGCCATTTCTACAGTGATTACACCACAAAGACTTATCACCACTCTGATTTTCCTGAGCAGTTCTACATGTCCAAATCTGTGCTAAGCCAGCGGTTTTCACACCATCCTTATTAAATGCTGTTCCCATTTGCTGAGGCTCAGACTAATGATTTTTTATATTGGCCATTTATAAAATAATAGGTAAAATATTCAAAAAGAACATCAGATCCCAAATTCGCCACCTTTCTCATCCTCATGGTACACAGATGACTAGGAATCCACAGGAAAACGAGAGCCCTGACTGTGTAATACCTGAAGGATTCTGGTTCATTTGTTCTTCCTTTGAATACGAAAAGGTGGCTTATTGGTATAAAAAGATCATGTAAAACACACACACAAAAAAAAGAGAAAAATGAGAGAAGAAAAAAATGCATTAAAAAAACCTACCTGGATTTTCTGACTGGATGTCAAGATTTTTATTGCCATAGGTTTGGGGCTTAGTTTCCATGCCTAAACCTTCCTGGTCTCTTGTCCCTGTGAAAGTTCAAGGAAGAGAAAGAAGTTAGGGAGGCCAGAAATCCGCCCAAACAGCTTTGTGCTCGGTGCTGAGTGAGAGACCGCGGCTGCCCATTGTAGCTTTCCAGAGTGGTCATGACTGTGCTCCCTGCTGGGGGAGGCTGCTGGGGCGTGGTGCTGCCTAGAAGGTGGCCAGCCCTGTGCAGGGTGGCCCCGGAAGTCACCGCCATTCCCCTCCTGCCCGCCCGGCCACTGCACAGGAGGCAGGAGGGCCACGTGCGGCACGGTACCCGTACCCCTTCCGGGGGGGGCGCTCTGTGCCTGCCGTGTAGAAGGCTCAGTGCTGTGGGTGCTGCACCCATTGCCTTCTTCCCCGTGAGCCCCTTGTCCCACAAGTGACTTTTCTTCCTGTCTGACAGATCTCTGCCAACGAAATCGAGATGCTTTTGATGAGGCTGCCGCGCATGTTCAAGCAGGAATTCACAGGGGTGGGAGCGACGCTGGAAAAGCGCTGGAAGTTGTGTGCCTTCGAAGGAATCAAAACTACCTAACTACAAAAAGCAAAGGGAGGGAAAAAATAAAAATAAAAAACAAACAAAAAACATGCCTGGCAGGGAAAGCGTCCGGAGCCGGCCGGGGCTGCGCAGCCTGCGGCGAGCCGGAGGTTTGGGGTTGGCCGGTGCTGGGCCTTTGCAGAGCCATCGCAGCCTGACCTTCGTTCCATCTGTGGCGTCCTCTCATGAGTGGAAACGTAGTCGCGTAGCAGTTCCTTAAAGTAAACCAAGCTTCATACTGTGACAGAGCCGTCTCCTCTGAAAATACCACGCAGTGATCCCACCGTCATAGCGATGGCAAAATTGCTAACGTACGCCACATTCGACACTCGCTCGCCCAGCAGAATATTTCCAGTTAGTGATGGTGTGGCAATGGTCATTGCTAGGCTACAGAGTTGTGTATGTAATGTATAGCCAAAATCATTCAATGACATTTTACTGAAAGTCTATCTTCCTGTTTTAGTAAAAAAAAAAAAAAAAAAAGAAAGAAAGAAAAGAAGAAAAGGGAAAAAAAAGAACAGTAATTACAACGAGGGGAAAAAATCATACCAAAAGAAAACTTGAATATGTGTCTGAACAGTTATTGTATTTTGTAAATTAAGTTATATGCTGTTCCAGGGACTTTTGCCTTATTGAAGAGGCAGAAAATATGATTGGACTCCTTGAGAATGCTTTATCAAGAATATTATTTTTCTAATGTAACAATTCTCCATCATAGGTTCTTTGAACATGGACTGCATAACAATTTTCATAAAATGTAAATAAAGGAAAAACTAGTGCTACTGTCTTGTATTGTCTTGTAACATTCAGGTTTATGCATCAAAATAAACATTCAGTAAATATTCCTGTTACAAATTTTATAGCAAAGATATTAATTTTTTTCAATAAATATGACTTCTACCATATTGGTTGTGCCAATTATTCTTTGACATTTTATTTTTTCCTTAAGAAATCTGTAGCCTGCCATTTTTCAATGACTAAATACACAAGTAACATTAAGAGACAATACAGGGTGAGCATTTGGCCTAGCAGTTTGGATTCCGGTTGGGACACCTTCATCTCATATCTGAGTGCCTATGTTTGAGTCCTGGCTCCACTTCCAGTTCTGGCTTCCTGCTAAATTGCCGCTGGGAGGCAGCAGGTGGTGGCTCCACTCGTTGGATCTATGCACCCACGTAGGAGACCTGGATTGAATTCTCAGCTCCTGGCTTCAGCGTGGCCCAGCCCTGGCTATTGCGGACATTTAGGAAATGAACCAGCAGGTGGGAACTCCCAGTCTCTCGGTGTCTCTGTCTGTCTGTCTATCTGTCTCTCTCTGTCTTTCCCTGTCTCTCTGCCTTTCAAATAAATATATTTTTTTTAAAGAGACAAAATGGATCCAGCATGTGGCACAGTGGATGAAGCTGCTGCTTGCGACACTGGCATCCTATATGGAGTTCTGGTTTGAGTCCCAGATACTTTACTTCTGATCCAGATTCCTGCTCACTGTGCCCAGGAAGGCAGCAAAAGATGGCTCAAGTACTTGAGCCCCTACCACCCATGTGGGAAACCAGGATGAAGTTCTTGGTTCCTGGCTTTGGCCTGCCCAAGACCTGGCTATTGCAACCATTTAGGGAGTAAACCAGCAGATGGAAGATCTTCCCTCTGTCTCTCCCTCTCTGTCACTCTGCCTTTGAAATGAATAAATAAGTAAATATATTTAAAGTAGACAGAACATTATTTCAAATAAGAATATATGAAGATTGTAAAGTAGAAAGTATCAAGAAAGGAGATTGAGCAGCTTTAGGATAGGCATTATTGTCAAATACTAAGATACAGCATGCAAAATGTAATCCCCATTGATGTTACCTCTTTGTACTCCTGGACAGGTACAAAGTAGCCAATTAGTTCATTTTATTCCTGGATTTATGTTTTCTGAAAAACATACACATTAGAAAGGGAATTAAATAATTCACAGTTGGAATAATTTAGATTTGGAGTACCCTTCTTTTGAAAAAAAGGAGAGAGTTTAACTTGTGTCACCCTTCCTATGCCACCCCCTGCTTCCATGCATAAAAATCACAAAAAAGACAAGTATTCAAGATATCAGTTAATTTTAAGTAGAACACTTTTGGGGGAAGACAAACTGATTATTCTTTGAAATTGTGAAAAGATATTCGTAATTTCTCATTGGATATTATTATCCTCACATTCTTTTAATTGAGCCCTCATAAATTAATGTACTGCTCCTCACCTCCCATGAGTATCTACAGCTCTGTTTTGTTCAGGCTCAGGGCTAACACTGTGAGTATGGAGCTAAATAACCTATTGCTTAATATTATCAGAGTTCATTGGGAAAAAAATCATTTTTCTGAAAAGTTTTCATGTGATGAGGGTGACAGAGGAAACAGAGGTGCTGTGGGATCCAAGTTAAGTGCCAGTGTTACATTAAACACCAGAGGATGTCCCTTGTCATCTCTTGCTACCCACCATCATCCCTAAGTCAGGAGGCAACAGTAAGGGTACAACAGAGGGAGAAGACTGCATGTACAGATAAGGTCACTGTGGAGTCGGAAGCCTGCATGGTTCACATGAAAATCTGATAAAAAAACAAATTCAGTGAACTGGCTAATTCTGAAGACAAGGTTTAGTAGGGACTAGAGAGAAAGTACTACTGCCTGTGCTACTTCTGTTGAAAGCACAGAAGATGCTTTTAAATATGCATTATTCCTTTGAAGTATTCCCCAGGAGTCCCTTCAGCAGAAGGATGGGCTGCCCACAGTAAAACCTGACTCAGAGCTCTGTACCCACACGAAGTCGTTGTGTGATTGGGCAGAGGAACTGAAGGGACCTCCTATGAGATCTGACAAGACGGTGCCATTTCCTAAACACACGATGCTGAACCCTGCATGGCAACTCAAAGGAATGAAATGGTTAATTCAGCCTCCAAAAATATTTGCATAATTCCTGGAGATCAGTCCCTGCACTAGAAGAACCTACAGGGATTGTGAGATTATTGTTTGTACTTGAAATTAATCACATTAAATCTCTAGAAATATATTAAATATGTATTTTATCTTCAATTATGTGAAAACATTTTTGGAGGGAAAAATAACTAAATCATGTTACACTGAGGTTAGGATGAGAATTTAAAGATTTCCTAGGGGAGGAACTACCAGTGGCGCCCGGGAGGGTGGTCCAAGTCTACATCCGTCTGACCCTCTGTCTTCTGCAAGCCTCATAGTAACCCTGTATGATAGCCCATTATTGTCCCCAGATTGGCCAACTTTGCAGCTAGTAAATACTGAATCCAGTATTTGAACTGAAGGCCCTGACCTCAAAACTTCTTACTTTTACTCGTCCTGCTTCTAATTCAGTCCTTGCCCACCCAACCCCCACCTCTTGAGCCCGGTGCCCATCCATTGTTTTTGCATCACCGCGCCCCTTTTTCTCCTTTTTTCTGTGCCACCCCCCTATCCAGGAGTAGGGGCGTAAAGACTCCTCAGGACTTTCTCTCCCACATCTACTCAGCAAATCATGGTTTGTGCTTCCAAGAATAAGCAGGAGAGTGGAACCATGAACCATGATTTGAGATCTTGTGACCTTCCTTTTTCTCTGCTTCCCTGGATATCCCCATTATTTGCCATTCTGCTCTTGCTCATTCTATGCAGACAAAATGACCTCCTTCATACCTGGTTGTCACAGTTCTATATGGCCCTAATTGGGAAAACACAAGGACCCCCGCTGCTCAGCCGGGCTTCTCTGTGTTGGTTCCCTACCCCTGTTCAGCTGTCCCACATTGACTGCTCCTTAAGGTGCTCACCACCCAGCTGCCCCTTCCTTAACCCCCAACTTGCGTTAAGAGTGCAATGCAAGCTCTTCTGGGGACCCAAGCTCATCTCATTTACTTTGAATTATTTGTCAAAGTGGTTTTGCTTATAAATATTTAGAAAGTAGGACAGAGAGTGAACAAAGATGTTTTTCTGCCTCCAGGGACCAGTTTGTTTATAAATACACAAGGAGAAAATATTTGAAGAGGCTGAAAACATCTTAGATCCAAGATTCCTAGGCACGAAATGTGAATGATAAGGTACTGCATATTATGAAAGTACAAAGTAAGCGACCCAATTCCCATGCAAACATCAGGCCCAGGTCAATTATCAACTCTTCTGTGAAGCTGTGATTCCCGTTTCTCTCCTGTGTTCCCGCCACTACTTCTATTTCTGCTATACCCCTTCTATGGTATTTTAATCATTTGTGAATGTGGCTATACCTCTGTTCCTATCCTTCTACTGCTCCAAGTCCAATATGACCTGACAGTATCTCCAAGTAAATAGGTGAATGAACCAAATGAAGGGAAAGAGAGCCTGCAAATGAACTCTCTGAGGTTGAATCAGATTCAGTAATAGCATCTAGAACTTCCTGCCCTTGGTTGTAATGTCTCTGCAGAACTCTTACCTTCTTTTTATAATATTTTTATTGTGGCAAAATACATATTATACTTGTCATTTTAACTAGTCGGAATTGTACAATCAGTAACGTAAAATATATTCGTCATGCTATATAACCAATCAGCATTAACTACACCCAAAATTTTTTCATCATTCCCAACAAAAAGCTCTACCCGTTAGACAATAACTCCCTAATCCTACCCCGTTCAAGCCCCAGGGATCCCATACTTTGTATGCCATGAATTTGCCTATTCTTTATATCTCATGCAAGTGGAATCGGTCAGCATTTCTGCATCTGGCTTCTTTGACTCCATGTGATGCCTTCCACACTCATCCGTATGTAGATGGATCATCCTCATCTTATGAGGACTCTTTTGCTGGCTTGGGTTACCTACTCCCTTGGTCACCTGTTGAACCAAAGCAAAGTTATTGACTATGTTTGGCAATCGGCAAACACCACAGCCGAAACAATGTTTGGAAGCTCGTCTCTGTCTGGATGGACTCCATGTTTTCATCAAGGGTAATGAAGCTGACATGACAGAAGTCACAATTGTGTAGGAAATGAGAAGATTAAACAAATGTCCATGTGACAAAATAGAAAATGCAGCAAGTTTCTTTTTCCTTTGTAAGCATTGGACATGTTTTATTTTGAGAATGGTCTTTGGGGAGAGGTTTTTTTTTAAGCTGTTTTCTAAAAATAGGTGCTTCATTTATATGTTGGACTCAATAAAAAGTGGTTTATCCCTTGGCCGGCACCACGGCTCAATAGGCTAATCCTCCGCTTTACGGCGCCGGCACACCGGGTTCTAGTCCCGATCAGGGCACCAGATTCTGTCCCAGTTGCCCCTCTTCCAGGCCAGCTCTCTGCTGTGGCCCGGGAGGGCAGTGGAGGATGGCCCAAGTACTTGGGCCCTGCACCCCATGGGAGACCAGGAGAAGTACCTGGCTCCTGACTTCAGATCAGCGCGGTGCGCCGGTCACAGCGCACCAGCCACAGCGGCCATTGGAGGGAGAACCAACGGCAAAGGAAGACCTTTCTCTCTGTCTCTCACTGCCCACTCTGCCTGTCAAAAAAAAAAAAAAAAGAACAAAAAAAAGTGGTTTATCCCAAAAAATATAAGAATGCTTTTCCCATATTACTCATAGTTTCTTCTCAGAAACAGAGAAAATAAGGAGACATTAGATTCCTAATATGTTATAGCTTGACTCATTTTGTATCAAAATACTAAAAGGTGAACATTATTTTCAATGAGTCTTGCGTTAGTAATTAAATAAACTATATGTAGATTGAGCCACATATGAACATTTCAGAGTTGAACAAGTTATAATAAATGTGTTTGTTAGATCACCAAAAATATTGTGTCTCACTTCCAAATATCCTATTCTGCATTCAAGTGGAGTTTTTGGTCATTGCCAAGCTTCAAACATTTGGAAATTCCTCAGACTGGGTGGGACAGCATTCAAGCTTCGCTGGAGTTGAGTCCCAGGTCCCAAATGCACTGACCTTGTGCCTTCACCACACTGAGGTGCTGGTCCCAGATAAATACTACAGTAATGTTAGGGCCTACTTCCTAAGGCTGTAGTGGTGACTCACTAAGATAGCATACGGGAAGCACCTGACCCAGAGCCAAAGGCTCTCTCACAAATAGTGCTTGAGTTACATCATCCCCAGCAAAGTAGGCAAGCCCTGCTACCAACCTATCTCTGTCCTGACAATTGATAAGCAGGTAATCCTTGGTTTCTATATATGAGAATATAATAAGTAATAGTCCATTAAACATCAGACTGACTAAGCAACGTCACTGCAGTTCTCCAACCTGCAAAGATAGTCGCTGTCTCAGTGCCCTCATCACGGAGAGAATACAAAGCCGGAATTCCTTGTTACAGTTCCCTTTTGACTTCTTTGATATATTTCCAATAAGCAGTAATTAGGGTCAAATACATTCAACTGTGAAGAAACCATATAGCTCTGGGCAACTGCCATTTTGAATGATGGTCAACTAGGTATACGGTGTGCAGTGATTAAATAAAGCATTAATTATGTGTTTTAACCCAGCAGAGACATTGTCAAGAAAAATTATAGTTGTAGCTGGAGCGTGCAATACTGTTATTTTAGAGAACATACATATCTATTATAGTTGCAGAGAGTAGCAAAGTAAAGGACTCCAGTAAATCCAGTAATTACAGAGCAGTTGTGTTAATAAAATTAGCTGTTCTCATCCAAAATGTTAACTGTTGCCTGCTCTCAGAGCTGTATAGATACCCAAACACCAAGGCTGGGATGTTTGCACTGCGCATTTCACCCCTTATATGATGCACATTTATCAATACAGAGCTATGGAATGGAATGCTCTTACTTCATGGGAAAAACAGACTCATAAAAATAAATTGCAGACATTTTACAGTAGAAAATGGTACTTTACTATACAATGCAAAAAAACTGGTTAATGTACAGTAGAAAGTACGTTGTATGTAATGAAATGCATTTTTTGTCTAGCAAATATATTTATTGTGTGTTGAAAATTGTAATATCTTCCCCTTGCACAAAGAGATTTCTATTATAAAGCTCATTTGCTGTAGTGGGGAGCAAAACCCTTTTTGTTGTTTACAAAAGTAGTCTGTCTTAATATCAGCCCACAATACTGTCAAGTTCACTTAAGAAGAACTATGTGTAGATAAGAATATGACTGAATCAGAAACCAGAATATTCCATTTCAGCTACTTTTCATATCTGAACAAGTAATATGTAATCCACCACATCTGGTAACAATCTCATTTTGGAAAGCATTCTTCTTTTCAGAAGAAAAAGCTAAAAATTGGTCAATTTGAGGCGCTCCTCAATAAGTAAATCTTTTGCCTTTGAATATGTTTCTGCATAAGTGAGGATTCGCTTCTCTAGTATTTTTCGCGATAGAATGTGAAGTATGGGCTGGGAAGTCAAACATTGTTTTTTAGGTGGAGATAATGCAGAAAACCTATGGCGGGTCATTTATTAAACAGACGTTGATGGTAACATCGAATCAACATATCGTGCATCATTTTTATGACTTGCAATCACAGTAAATCAAGTTTCAGATATGGAGTGCTACAAATTCTTAGAATAATTCTCAGTTCCTAAGGCTGAACAGCAACTGGCTAGGATTTTGCACCTCATTATCTGTTCCTTGAGCAGAAAAGGGAACTCTTGTTCAATGAATTAAAAAAATCTAAAAGGGGGTTTTGTAGAGCTGGGCCTGGTTGCAATCAGACCGCGGATAGCAAGGGGCAGAAGGAAATGTAGACTGCCAACTTATAGTCAAGTACTTTGTATTGCCAGCGCCACGGCTCACTAGGCTAATCCTCCACCTTGCGGCGCCAGCACACCCGGTTCTAGTCCCGGTCGGGGCGCCGGATTCTGTCCCGGTTGCCCCTCTTCCAGGCCAGCTCTCTGCTGTGGCCAGGGAGGGCAGTGGAGGATGGCCCAAGTGCTTGGGCCCTGCACCCCATGGGAGACCAGGAGAAGCACCTGGCTCCTGCCATCGGATCAGCGCGGTGCACCGGCCGCAGCGCGCCAGCCACGGCGGCCATTGGAGGGTGAACCAACGGCAAAGGAAGACCTTTCTCTCTGTCTCTCTCTCTCACTGTCCACTCTGCCTGTCAAAAAAAAAAAAAAAAAAGTATTTTGTATTGCTGCTCTGATGCCAGAGGCTGGTAAGTGAAGCCTAGAGCCTTTCTGTGTACAAAGAGTAGGCTACCTGGTCGCAGAGGCGATAGAATTAGGTCTTCAGGAGTTTTGTCTGGAGTTGACCCAATGGAGTGATCACGGGCAGGCGATTTAGTCTCTTTGAGATTTAATCTGAAATGAGAATAAAGCCAACACTGATAGAGTCCTTCTGTAATTGTATCCAGTGACTGGGTCTTACTAGATCATTGAGGCTATAGAGTTCTTGAGGCAAAAGTCTTTCATCCCATGGCCTCACAATCCCCAGCCAACTGAGAAATATTTGCCCTCAGAGGTCACAGTCACATATCCAGTAGAATCAGCTTCCTGATTCCTCCCGGGAATTACAGATGCCTCAGTGCAACATCACAGAAAATCTCCCATCAGTACCAAGAACTTTGCCCTAGAATTTGAACTTCTGAAGAACCCCAGATTCCCACAGCCTAATTCGGGAGCTTTTAGGGACTCAGGAAATCAATGAAAAACCAGTCAAGTTCCTAACTCAAACCAGGCCTCTTGGAAGAGAGTCCTGGCAGAGACAGGCCTAGTTTTCTCAAATATAAAATATTTCAGAGGAAATAGGACATCATCCCACTCTTGAGACAGAGAAGGACTAGAAACCTTCTCTGAGGTCCTCTCTCTCCAATAAGCATGGGACATTCTGGTGGGAGACTTCAAGGGGTAAAATCTGTCTTGTGCTTCTCTGTTTCGTATCACTTTAAGGAAAGGCAGCTCGGATGTTTACCCTGTATTTCCTCAGCATCCAGACCTAAGGAAGAACAAGGGGTGGGGAGGGAAAGAAATCAAGAGATTCTCATTAATGTCATTTGGAATTTCTCAAACCTGAAGTGCAGAATGGGGAGTAGGAGCCCCAACTCTGGGGCTTTGTTCTCCCAATCCTTTCAGATTTCCATCTTTTCCCATAGGGCTTTGCCCTCTGATAACTCAGCTAACAGGTGCATTGATTTATCAGGGTAAATGTGGTGGTATTTTTTCTAACAAACTTTGCCATAAACACACCTATACATATGACACGCAGTGCAGGTGTACAACCTGTGGCTGCATTGGCACACATTCGCAACCCCACTGACAAACACCTCTGCTTTGGGCAGTCACCTCTGCCCCCTCACGTTCTTCCCTCTCCTCCCTCTGTTTTTCTCAGCTATTCACTCTTCCCAGTAGGATAACTAGCAAATAAGAGAAAGATCACTCAATCCTGTGCAAAATAAACATATGGGATTTACTTGAAAAATATGATAATGACAGGAAATGTGGGTGGATTGAAAAATATTACCAAAATGTTTATTAAAAAAAAAAAAACAAACAGAAAAGGCAAAGAAACCAAGACAGCTAACCCCTGAGGACGCCTGTGAGGCCTGTTCAGGGCGGCCCCAGAGGAAGGCTCGTTCTCAGGAATTCTTGTATTTCAACAAAATATTTCCTACGGTAGATGGAGATTATTAACCCCACCCAATGGCCTTTCTGGATCCAAGCTATTGCTTTGTAATGTTCTAATCTCATCCTACTCCAACTTTGGACTTGGTCATGTGCCCAACTTCGGCCAATGAGACCGGAGCAGGTTTGACAAGTACCTGTGCATTCCTATGAGTAGGCTTGCACACCCTTGCACCCTCACATGACAGGAATACACTGGGCCAGGCCATGAGAAGAACCACATGTGTAGTTGAGGTGCATGACCCTGGCCAAGGCCATCCTAGATCAGCTGAAGACCAGCTGGTTCCTCAAGAGAGCAGATCAGAGACAAGAAGAGCAATTCATTCGCAATGATTGATCTGCAGACTTGTGAGCTAAATAAATGGTTGTTTAAGCCACTGAATTCTGGAACTTTATATTTAACACTATTGCGGCAATAGGTAACAGGCACAGAAATTGTGTGTAGAATTACAGTATCACTGTAACACAAAAACAAAAACTAGAGCATTGACTTTGAGACCAAGCAATGGACAAAGTGTAGAAAAGTGATGAGGAGTCCACCAATGGAAAAATGACAAATGGGTTATGAATTGGCTAAAAAACTTGGTAAAACTGCTACATGTGATAATTTAGAATATAGAAAATGTTCCAAATCAATGCTAGGATACACAGGCAGAATGTTGAAAGTGTCAGTGGGTTGGGGCCGATGCTGTGACACAGCAGGTTAAAGCCCTGGCCTGAAGTGCCGGCATCCCATATGGACACTGGTTCTAATCCCGGCTGCTCCTCTTCTGATCCAGCTCTCTGCTATGGCCTGGGAAAGCAGTAGAAGATGGCCCAAGTCCTTGGGTCCTGCACCTGCGTGGGAGACCTGGAAGAAGCTCCTGGCTCCTGGCTTCGGATCAGCTCAGCTCCAGCAGTTGCGGCCATCTGTGGAGTAAACCAGCAGATGGAAGACCTCTCTGTCTCTACCTCTTTCTGTAACTCTGTATTTCAAATAAATAAAATAAATCTTAAAAAAAAAAAGTGTCAGTGGCTCTAATTGGGTGTTTTTCATAGAATTCTACAAGAAAGAGAGGGTTAGAGAAATAACTGAGCAGCAAATTGAGACAGGTTTTAGAGGTACCTAAAATTTAGAAAAGTAAATTATTTCTCATGTCTAATCTCTCTAGCCAGCAAAAAATTCTCAAAGTAAAATATAGCTCATGGCATGAATCCAATCAAATATTTGTCTTTAAGATCTCTAAATGAAAAAAAAAAAAAAAAAAGCTGAACCCAACAAAACTCCCTAAGCTACACCAAAGGGCCACTATGAATCTTAAGAACCTTGTCCTACAAAATCTGACTTGCCAAAATAGCAGTGATTAACTCTAGAGAGAGATCTAGCTCTATAAGAATAGTAGGTGTCTCCAGCACATCAGATTTATAAGAAACTCACGGGAATCTTGAGACTATTATATTGACCAAAGGATCACCAGTTTCTACTAAAAGAAACAGACTGTTCAAAATGTCGGAAAACCTCTATGTCCTTAATCTCCACAGGCAGGAAGCAGACTGAGAAAGTGATTTAAGAGACACAGAATTGGCCGAAGATGGTCCCAGATGGTTGAGCACAGAGCCACAGGAAGCAGTGGCTTACAGAGTCACTCACAGGGAGCAGGAGGGGACCTCACCAAGGAATATTCCCCTCCTCTGGAACAGGCAGGGCTGGCAACGTTTTCAGGGATGGATTTCAGAATGCCACAGACCAGTGCCTTTTATGTGCTTTCCTTTCTGTTTTGCAGGGGATTGTCTACTACAATTATGACGTCTTTTCTATCCTAATGTATTAGGTTTGGAAGGAAAACAGTTCATTGTTTTAATGAAGAGATCTTTAACCCCACGGAACTGCATCTACAGAACCACATTAGGGCCTGTTTCCCACCTTGAGGTCCTGCACCTTGAGCCTGATGTTATGATTAGATGAGCGCTTTAGGGAACTTGGGGGGAGGGGGGAGTATATTTTGCACGTGGGAATAAGATGTATAGTTGGGACCAGAGTGCAGACATTCCACTTTCATATCTGCTCCCATCCCAATTTCTGTTTCACTTTCCTGGTCTGCACATCATGCTGCATGACAGGCCACCCCAAAGAGTGTGGTTTAAGTCAACCATCATTTATTTGGCTCGTGGGATCACAGGTTAAGGATTCCAGTTACGACTCTCTTCTGATCTCAGTTGGGCTCATTTGTTTTTCTAGGTCAGGTAATTAATGGCTGCAACTCACATTTCTACTGGTGGTTGACTTGAAGCAAGCTGGTCTCAAAGGACTTCTGCCTTTCTCATCCTCCCAGCAGGCCAACCCTAGCAGGTACTCAACAGTTATAATGAAGGAGCAAGAGAAGATTGTGATTAAAATTCGTGATTCCAATATCTAGACCAAAGGGCCACTAAGAATCTTAAGAACCTTGTCCCACAAAATCTGACTTGCCAAAATAGCAGTGATTAACTCTAGAGAGAGATCTAGCAAGAGAGCAAGCCTCAATGTGTAAAGATCACAAGCTTTTTCTGCCATCATACTTGCTGTCAACAGAAGGGCCCAAACAAGTCACGTGTCTGAGCCCAGATACCAGGGATGGGTCCATCAATATAATCAACCTACTATGGTTCCCAAACTGTGTTCCCTGGAAACTGGTGTCCCACAAGACAGTATCAGCTCTTCCCCTAAAAGAGAGTTATATGGCCATACTAATTCATAAAATATGTTTATTATTTCCTCCCAGTGAGTCGCAGGACACAGCACCCATTAACCTAAGAGAGCCTCTGGGAGTTCCCATGTTAATTCTAGAAGATTATAAACACATCTCGAGCACAAGTATGGCCTGGATCACAGTCGGAGAAACACCCGTCTAAGTGATGAAAACTCACCGTCGTCACTGTATTATAATCAAGAGCTTTACACGACACAGACAGCTCCGTGACATGGATAAATAAGCCACTGATAGTCACTGTCTTCTCTGCTTCCAATCGAGAAGCTAAGCAAGCCCCTTAGAAAAAGATGAACAATGCTGAGGTCCCACCTCCCATGCATCGTCACTCTGTCTCCCTACCTGTCCAGGGTGGACTGCCAGGCACCAAGACGAATGGGCAGCAGGGGAGCACAAGGTCATGGGCAGGTGGCTAGGAAACTGGTTCTAGCCCTGGCTCAGCCACTGTCTACCTGAAGCAGGTCACAACCTCTTAAACAGGGAAGGTTGGAAAGAACACTCTCTCTGGTCCTTTGCAGCTCAAAGGACCTGAAAAACATTTTGGTGAACAGCTCTGTGGGGCAAAGGAATCCTCAGAGGCTTCCCCATCTGCCACAATAAAAATGACCTTAAACTTCTGCCTTGCCATACATCTGCTCCTAGACATGCATGCTTTTTTAATGTATTTATTTCAATCACGTAAAATAATCAAAACATCCTATAGATGGAAACTCTTCCTGTAGATGCCCTCTCTAATTTTCCAGTAAAATCTCCGTGCTGTATTCCACTGAGAGTGTATTAGTATTCTGAGGATATATAATACCTGCACTGGAGATTCTAATTTTAGAACATTCATCACTGAGATGTTTTTCTTCTTCTTGTCCTAATTTTGTTCAAGGTTGCCAGCCTAGTGGACCACATTAAGTTAGTTGGTGTCCTTCCTCTTAGGAAACATTGCTTTCTTGAAGACCTGTTATTGGGTGGGAATGGTGGAAGCCCAGGAGGGTGAAAATCCACAGCCCTTGGCCACTCTGAGCTCCCACGCTAACTAAGGAGATAGGACATGAGGCAGTAGGAGGTCACAGCAGGAAGCGCAGCAGGGACGAAGTCGCCTTGGAAGGGAAGCTCTTCTGCTCTCATGCAATGTGTGTGGGCCCCACATCACTGTCATGCTGAGGCAGGGAGGTGAATTGATCTCAAAACCATTGCCAGGTGAGCAGTGTAATGTTTAGTTTTGGTAAAACACCATAGAAGGTACTCAAGGAAATTCGTGGTCTCAGAGGAAGTGCCTAAAATGCAATGATTGCTCAAAAAAGTTCATGGAAAATGACTAGTATGAGAAATTTATGCATGGAGTTGGGAGTTTTTGCCCCCTAAGTTAATTTGTCTCCATGAAAAAAAAAAAAAAAAGGAGAGAGATTTCTTTACTTGTTGGAAAGGCAGAGTGAAAGAGAGAAGGAGAGAGATTTTGTCCATCTGCTGACTCACTCAAATGGATACAACAGCCAGGGGTGGGCCAGACTGAAGTCAGGAACCAGGGCTGCCATGTGGGTGCCCCGAGTACTTGAGCGAACTTTCACAAGCACATTAGCAGGGAGCTGGATTAGAAGCGGAACAGCCAGGCCTCAAACCCGTGCTCAGATATGGGACACCAGTCCCAAGTGGTGGCCTGTCCCACTGAGCCGCACGCTGGCACTTAATCATCTTTTAATTCCATTTTTCTCTGAGTGTCTTGAGGTGCACTTTGACATGTGACTGTTGTATTCTCCTACAGGAAGCAAGGGGACCCGTGCTTTTGTTGCCACCAGAATAACAGCCCATAGCAGGGCCGCGTGCCTTTCCTCTCCTCTTGCACGGGTGGGGCCCCCGGAGCAGGGGTTCTCAGCTTGGGCACTAATGATACTTTGAGCTGGGCATTTGGCTGTGGGGCTGTTCTGTGTATTGCCAGATGTTTAACAGATTTAGATGAAATAGCACCCCTTCCACCACTGTGACAATCAAAAACGACTCCAGACCTTGCCAAATGTCCCCCATTGGACAGAATTTCCAGGACTAAACACAACTGCAGAGTTTGGAAAAAGGAAAACGGTAATTTTGTTAAAAATGAGTCTCTTCCCACCACCACCAAGTCATGTCCTTGGGGTGCCAGACTTCTCCGCGAAGCCCCTACCCCTGTGTGCAGTTGGGATTCCGTCTCAAAAGCTGTTCACATTAAGAACCCGCATTTAGCAGCTGTTCTTCTCTCTCTGTTCCACTCGTCCTCCTCTCCCTTGCTGCTCTACCCACCAGGTTTTATAACTCTTCATTAGGCTTCTGATAGGAAGCATGTTCTCCAGGTTTCCATGGTCATCATTCTTGAGCCATTTTGAACAAATGTGGTGTAAAATGGAAGAGTGCAGTGGCAGAACGTGATGCCACATGGAGAAGTCTTGCTTCCCAGTGGCAGTCAACTGGGGTCCCCAGTACCCCAAAGCATGCATCTTCCAGTTCCTTCCCTCTTCAGGCTGAATTCTCTGTGGACCCACTGAAGCACATATCCCAAGACCTCCACCCCTAGGAAGCTATGGTCAAACAGAGTCTTCAAAGTCCCTAGTATCCTTTGCTAGAAATGGCAAAGTAATAAGGTGGGAGAGCCAGAATTTGAAGTGGGTTTATCTACCCGCAGTGTCCATGGGCTTTCCTTCACCACCATAGCAAACATGTTCCTTCAGAAGAAGTAGAAACAATGATCCAGTAACAACATGAAGGGTGTTCCACATTTTTTCCTAACTCTCCTCACATAATATACACATATGGATATCTTTATATGTCTACCACACCAAATCAAAAAACTGTGAAACTAGTTTAATTTAATAAACATATTGTGTTTACTATGTGTCAGGCACATCCTCATAAAAATCTGGCACCAACTACTCTTTTATTCCTATTTAACAGTTGAGTAAACAGAGGCACTTACCCATTATCACACAGCTAGTAAGAGGCAGGGCTGGGACAGCGCCATAATTTTACTTTAATCATCATTCATCTCTTTAAAGAGAGGAGAATGAGAGAGTTTGGAATTAACCAAGTGCATTAACCAGGGTTCCACAATAAGAAAAGAACCAATACGAAGGAAGGGAGGATTGATGATAGACAGATACACAGATAGATATGATAGATGGACAGATTGATTGATGGATGGATGAACAAGTGATAGAAAATTATAAGATGTGTCTCATACAGTTGTGGGAATTGGTAAGTCCAAAAATCTGTAGAATGGGTTAGTGGACTAGAGATTCAAACATAGCTAATGGTACAAGAGCAGGGCTGATCAGCAGACTGGAAACTTGGGCATATTTTCTATGTTGCAGTCTTAAGACAAAATTGCATGTTCTTTGGGAGATCTGTTTTTGCTCAATAGACTGACTGAGGCCCATCTACATTATAGAAGATAATCTACTTTATACAAAGCTGACCAATTTAAACATCAGTTACATTCTGTATTGCCAATTGACCAAGCAGTTGGGTACTGCAGTCTAACCAAGTTGAGAAAATTAACCATCCCTCCAAGGAATAATAAGGCACAAGTAGTATTCTTGGCATCTACTCATTGCTCCAAGGGAAGATGATTCTTTTAACTCCATCAGAAAGGAGGTGATGTGTCCAATGTATCAAAAACAAGAACAAAGCAGTGGAAAAGTCTCAAAGAGAATGAACACAGAGGGTAGATGGAGCAAGCACTTCCCATTAAGAAAAGGAGAGGAGAGCAAGATGCTTGCAGACGAGGTCTGACTCACCTAAGTCCGTCTCCATGTACACACTCATAGACACAATGGAATTTTGAAGGGCTGTGAAAACCTGTTTCCCACCCAGACTCTTCTGTCATCCAAAATGGCTTTTAGGGATGCCCACTGGTACAGGACAATACACCCCACGCTGCTGCAAATGGTCCCATCTATAAACAAGCACATGGAGACCAAGCATCCGTTCACAAGCTTCCTTTGCAAGACAGTTTCCACTGCCTTCAAGAGCTGCTGGTGCTGTGTGCAGCCTTGGCTCGCTGTCAGGGATTTTATGATGTTGAGGGTTTGGGGTTTTGTTTAATATGTTTTCCTCCTAATAAAAATGATTAGTGGAGAGAAGTCCCATGTGCTACTAGGAGAATACATTATTGGATGTTATGTATTAAAAACTGGCTTGGGATCCAGGTGTGAGCTGCCTCTTCCAACTTGGCTCAGGGCTGGTTCAAGTTCCTTTTGCTGTGCTCAGACTGGCCTCTGGAGAGCAAAATGTGCATGTGTGCAGATTTTTCAGAATGCCTAAAAGGACATGCCTGAGTTCTTCAGAACAGAGACCTTAGCTCCAAGACACACTCCCAGTTCTTCTCTCTGCTAGCTGACCTTGGCACTTAACTACTTTATGCCTCAGTTTATCTTAAATGGTAATAATACTTGTCTGCCTTCTTCCTACCCAATAAGTAATAAATCAGCCTATTGGAACACTCCATAATCTCAAAGTGTATAAATCAAGCACAGCAAAATATAGAAGCCATCAATATCATCACCTTAGGTCAAAAGCAAGATTTAAATTCCAGGTTCCAGTGATGAAAGGCTAGTGGGTGGAAATGCTGTCAGTTGGCCCATATCTCTTGCCTGCATGTTTAACATGCTCGCCTTCAGATCAAGCAGTCTTTAGTGAAAGACAACCTCGCAGTACAGTAGCATTGTTATAATAGCAGATTGACAAAAATGGAGACAGATGGGGAGCTCAGCAGCAGGTTTTTAAAATGAATTTACTGTTGATGAAATGCGCTAGATTGATGGCAGCGGTGACTGAGTCTGCTGCTTCAAGGGAGAGATCAAGGGGAACAAGGACAATGACCTGGGAAGCCTCCCCCAGAGCCCCCGCCCCCGACAATCCCAAGCAGGAGGCACGGGCCAGCTGGCAAGTCCCCAAAAGGCAAACAGGATCCTGGACTCGTGGCGACACTCACAGTGGAACAAGAGAACAGACAGCACCCTGTTTATTCTTCCCAGCATCAGTGAGTGCCAGCTGTGGGAGGACAGAGGGCAGATCGGGCTGTCCTGGTGACCGACTGTCCTGTGTCTGTTCTTGGGAAGCAGCGTGAGGCTGAGAGGATGCCTTCTCCCAAACGAGAGCACCAAACCAATGAGCATTGCACACAGTCACACGGCATAGCCCTAATGAGACACCCACTGTCTGCATCAAGTCCCCTGGAGTTTGGCAAGCTCCAGCCCTCATCATTCTTTCTAATTCTGTACAATTTGAGGTCAGTCCTCCCAGGCTGCCATCAGTTTTAAGATGTCTTCCTTTCATGATGTCAAAGGATTTCTGCCAGTCCCTAGTAGCCTAATTTTATTTCCTCAACCATTTTCTTGAAGGCAACTCATATTTGGATAAAATGCTCCAGTGTGACACCTTCTCTTTTGAGGTACCTGTAGCACCTTTAAACCAGCCACTGTGAGTCAGTGACGTGAAAAGAGATCACAGAATGATCCTTGTGGCACAGCAGGTTAAGCTGCCACGTGGGACTCCCACATCGCATGAGCAGTGCCTGGTTCTAGTTGTGCCTCTGCTTCTGATACAGTTTCCTGCTCATGAGCACCTAGGCAGGCGACAGAGATGGTACAAGTACTTGGACCCCTGCCACCCACATGGGAGACCCTGATGAATTCTAGGGCCTGTTCTGGCCCAGCAGAGCTGTTGTGGGCTTTTAGGGAGTGAACTAGTGGATGGAAGGCATCTATCGGTCTGTCTGTCTGTCTGTCTATCTATCATCTATCTATCTATATCTATCTCAGCCTTTCAACGAAATAAAAATAAACTTTTTAAAAAAGAGATCAGAGCTGCTATGTCACTCTGCTTTTCAAACAAACAAAAGTAAACAAGAAAAAAAGAGGAGGAAGAAGAGTGGGAGGAGGAGGAGGAAAAAGGAGAAGAGATCACAATTGAGTGGAACCAAGGAAAGTTTCATCTCTGACCTGCCCGTGCCCTTTGGCCAAGAGCACTGATAATGCTCCCTCTACTGGTCAACCTGTTTTGTTGTCCTGAGCTGACTACTACATGGCTCCACACCATAGTGGGTTAGTATGCGCGTGTATCATAGATGTGTTCCTGAGACAAACAACAATAAATAGGTCAGTGCTGAATGAAGTATGACCATCACCTTAAACAGCACTCCTGTTTGACTCTCAAGGGACAGCAGCCATCCTCACGAGGCATGCAGGCCATACACTATGGCCATTTCTGGGAACCCTCAATTGCCTATTCTCCAATGAATCTGTCTGAGAAGGTTGACACTGACGCTGATGAGACCGGTTCAAGGGCTCTGTGCACTGCAACGTGGTCTCTGCTGGACGTGGTCAGCCAACCCAAGCAAAGCCCTTCTTGAAAAGCTGGACTATGGAACCTACTGAAGGAGCCATCAGAAAGGAAAGTCTAGAAGCAGAGAGAACTCCCAAAACAGACTCCCTTCTCCTCTTGGCAAGGTGTCCTAGTGTAGTTAACAACCCATGCGGCATGGAGAAGGCAGGGATAGAAGAGAGAAACAGAGACATAAAAATAATCACTGGGAGAGAAGCAGAAATTGCAATGAAGACAAAGAAGAAAAAAAAAGAGAAAGGCAGGGTGGAGGGAAGGAAAACTCACCCCCCAAAAAATGAAGAAAGAAAAGAAATGGGGGCAGGTGCTTTAGACTTGTTTCTCCAAGGCGAGTCAACACTTGGTAGTTACGGAGAGGCAGGACCAAGTGACTCCTCTAACACACACCTGTCCTAAGAGTTGACTCTCTGAGCACTATGGTTGAGGCTCTCTCTGGCCACAGATTCAGAACATAGGCTTCCAGTCCTCAGAGGACTGCTGCCCATTGTATAGATCATAGAGTGAAATAAAATACCTACTGATTCCTCTGGGAGCACCAAGGTTCACGTGATGGATGCTAGCCAGAAGGACTCATTTCGGGCATGGTGACAGAGGTTTTGGAACTCATTAGGTATTTACAAAGTCAAGCCTGACCAGAAGAAAACAACCAAAATAGCCAGCTAACCAACCAACCAACCATTCACTCAGCCATCAACCAATCAAGCAAGGTTCCTGCCTATAAAGCACATATTATTGAAGTGTGTGGAGTTCCTAGAGGCTTAATAAAAAAGGCAGATGTAGGGTTAATAATTTCAACCTTTACAGTTTTCTATTTTAAAAATAGCCTATCTAGTCCACTCCCACTTTATTACCATCAGCAGAAAAAATGCCCTCCCACCTGTCCCCATCTTCCACACAGCGTGATTTTGGGGATTCCTCTGGTGGTCTCAGAGAGAACTTCCTTAGGGCACTGTATTTCCTAGATCAGCACCTTGGTTTCCAATTTAGAATCCTCCAAGTGGTTGCAACTTAGAAACTTCTCTGTAGCTTAGGATTTGCCAAAAATAGCTCAAAACAGCCCTGGTTATTGTCAACTCAGTTCTTTGCTGAGGCGAATAACCTAACAGGCAACCAAAGCACATAAGCTCAGATTGTGTGGACTTTTGCAAAAAAACAAATGCTGTAGAGGGAGAAAATACACAAAAAATAAAACAAACCTGTTGCACGCTTCTGCCATAGCCAGTGCTCCAAGGTCACGTCCTAGCTTTTTGTTCTTTTCAGTCATTGGTTTCACTCAACACAAATTTGCGGAGTGTTTAATACTGAGGCAGCCTTTGGAGATACATCAGAATCAGCAAGAAAGAGTTAGTGCCTGCCCTCACAGAACTTACAATCTCATTTTTAAAAGGGCACAATTAATTACTGCATTGAGATCTGAGGACTGCAAAGGAGGTAGCCAGACAAAGAGGTAGGAAAGCTCAGAAAGCCTTGAGGCCAGCGTGGCTTGCACGCATGCTGTGAGAAGCAGTGTTGTAGAAGGTAGGGGTCAGGGAGACCTTTGGTGTGAGAAAGCTGCACCATGTGGATCCTCCTAGAGATGCCAGATGAGGAAGTTAACCTTTGTGTTTCAAACTGCAGCACTAGCCAAGCACCCAGGAGCCTGCTACTCCATCCAAGAGACCTCCTGCAATGTATTACAAACCTCCAGTGATTCCCATTAGCTTAAGCTCCCTGACAGCTCACCAAGGTTGTCCTGCTTCTCTGTGGGAACTGAGTGGAACCTCTTAACTTCAGTATCATCATTTCCTTCTGAGAAGGTTACATAGCACAAATGGCTTGAATATAGTGTCCTCGTTGGGTCTATATACCTGCCATTTCATCATTTTAATTCCTTTCCCATTCATTTTAATCTGAGACACTTAGGAAAAAGGATTGCCAGAAGAGGAGAATTCCAGAATATTATAAGTTTGAGTAATATCCTTAAAAATGTAGAAAAGATTTCAGTTCTTTTCACTTCCTTTTCCCAAATTCAACTAAAGATACACAATAGAAAGTCAAGGCACCCTTCTAACTTTTGCAGTATGTGATTTTGTAGCCAGAGTATGAAACAGGTGGTAATCTTTTTATTTCTGAGACTGCTGGGATTTGAAGTCTAGTGTAGTCCCTGAGGTGGGATATGAGTTCTGCCCTGGATCTCAACTCTGCTTGGCAGTGGTGGTCAGGAGCCAGGTCTCATGATGAATCCATGCTGCTCAGGTGTTGGCAGGAAGGAGGTGCGTGGCCAGTGATAGCATGTGAGATGGTGCGTCACAACAAGCATGCCACAAGTTTCCCAGCCCTGGCAGAGTGTGACAGAGAATTCATGGGCTTTTGGGTTAACAATCTGCAGGTGCATTTTAGCTTAGTTACTTACTAGGTTTGAGATCTTGAAATCAGGGGCTGGCACTGTGACACAGGGAGTTAAACCACCAGCTGCGATGCCATCAGCATCCCATAAGAGTGCCAATCAAAGCCCTGGCTGCTCCACTTCCAATCCAGAGCCCTGCTAACGTGCCTGGGAGAGCAGCGGAAGATGGCCCAAGTGCTTGGGCCCCTGCACTCCATAGGCAAGACTCAGATGGAGTTCCAGACTTCAGGTTTCCTCTTGGCCAGCCCAAGCTGTTGCAGCCATTTGGGGAGTGAACCAGTGGATGGAAGATTCTCTCTCTCTCTCTCTTCTCTCTCTCTCTCTCCTCTCTCTCTCTCAGCCTCTTTCTCTTCTCTCTCTCTTAACCTGTTTTTTTCTGTGTAACTTTGACTTTCAAATAAATAAATAATTTTTTAAAAAATCTTGGAATGGGAAGTATGAAGCCACAGAAGAGACATTCAGCAGGCCTTCAGGACTTCCCCAGGTTAAGTTACTAGCACCTGCCCTGATGCAGGGAAAATTGCCCTAGTCCTTATGACTCCATGCACGTGAACATTGTCACCAGTTCAGTAAGAACTCCCATGAGATTAGCTTGTGGGCCCCCATGGGCCATTGCAGAATCACACATCCCTTGGAAATCCTTCTCAAGTCTTTCACTCTCTACAGGGTCCCTCTCATAGGTCCATTAACAAGTCTGTGTTTGCAAGCACTACTGACCCACCAGGGTGCTCACAATCCCCGAAGTATCCCATTTCCTTCAATATTCCCTGGGGAAGAACCATCCTTGCTAGCCCCACTACTACTGGTCTCACTGGTGTAGTGTAGAGCCCTGCCCCTCCATCAGGTATCACTTCTGTTGCCAGGAACCCGCGCAGTGCCAAGCTTTGTTATGATGTGTAGGGTGGTGGGTGTGTTAGGTAGAATTTTAGGTATGATCCACAGTGATCTTCCCTATTTGAGTGTGGGGTGAATCTGTACACATGATGTGATGCCATTCATGTGATTATGTTACTTCATTGACAAGAGGGAGATTGGCTGGATCTAACCTAAACCTAGCAAGCCCTTTAAAAGCGGAGAGTTTTGTCCAGCTCATGACAAAGGGAGAAGTCAGGCTGAAAGTACAAGGATTTGAGGTGCTATTGCTGGCTTGAAGGTAGAGGGACAAAATAGGGAGAAATTCTGGGGGCTGGTGTTGTGGTGTAGTGGACTAAGCCTTTGCCTGTGGCACCAGCATCCCATATGGGTGCCAGTTGGTGTCCCAGCTGCTCCTCCTCAGAGCAGCCCTCTGCAGTAGCCTGGGAAAGCAACAGAAGGTGGCGCAAATGCTTGGGCTCCTGCACCCAACGTGGAAGACCTAAAGGAAGCTCCTGGCTCTTGGCTTCAGATTGACCCAGCTCCAGCCATTGTGGCCATTTGGGGAGTGACCCCGCAGATGCAAGAACTTTTTATCTGTCTTTCCCTCTCTTTCTTGTTAACCCTACCTCTCAAATAAGTAGATCCTTTTTTTAAAAAATAAATAAATTCTGGTAGTCCCTGGAAGCTGAAAGTGGCTCCCAGCTGACAGCCAGAAAGAAATCACAGGGACCTCAGTGTTACAATTGCAGGGAACTGGCTTCTGCCCCCAACCTGAGCGAGCTCGGAAGCAGATTCCTTCCCAGATAAAGGTGCAGCCCAACTGGCACCTTAACTTCAGCTGCGAGAGCCCCTGAGCAGAGCACCCAACCAACCCCGCCTGGACTTCTGATCTACAGAACTGTGAGAAGACGAGTGGGCATTGTTGCCAACTGCTAAGTTTCAGTATCGTGTTCCGCAGAAATAGGCAACTGACGCATGGCGACTTTCTCCTTTGCTCAGCAGCTCCAAAGCAGTGTTGCTTACTACAGTCTGGGCAAACGAATCTTCCTGATTTTGTTTTCAGTCTCATTGTTTCTCAAAGATCAAATGTGTATGACGGGTATTGGACCTAAAAATAGTCACTGCTCAATCTTCAGTTACCCTTCCTAGCCAGTAGCTTAAATTCTTACAGGCATTTCTTCTCTGTGGCCAGTTCTCATGGGAGGCTTTCCATGTCCACTTGGAGGTTATCTCCATTCATCTGTTGGTTAAACAGTGGACACCCATCACAGGCCAAGATCTGTTCTAGGTTCTAGAGATAAAGAAGATGTGTATAGAGGTCCCACCTCTCCTAAATCTCACATTCTCATAAAAATAAAGAGACAAGCAGGGCCCGGCGCCGCGGCTCACTAGGCTAATCCTCCACTTAGCGGCGCCGGCACACCGGGTTCTAGTCCCGGTCGGGGCGCCGGATTCTGTCCCGGTTGCCCTCTTCCAGGCCAGCTCTATGCTGTGGCCAGGGAGTGCAGTGGAGGATGGCCCGAGTGCTTGGGTCCTGCACCCCATGGGAGACCAGGATAAGTACCTGGCTCCTGCCATTGGATCAGTGCGGTGCGCCGGCTGCAGCGGCCGTTAGAGGGTGAACCAACGGCAAAGGAAGACCTTTCTCTCTGTCTCTGTCTCTCACTGTCCACTCTGCCTGTCAAAAAAAAAAAAGAGAGAGAGAGAGAGAGAGAGAGAGAGAGAGACAAGCAGGGGCATATCTATCTTAGGTGATATCAAGTTCTTTGAAGAAAAATAGAGAAGGATAAAGGGATTAAAAGCTACCTATGAATGGAGAAAATATTTTGCATGAGCGATCAGCAATGACTGGTCTGATGGGGGCCAACCGAGCAGTTCAAGAATGAGCTATGCAGATATGTAGGTGAAGGACATTGCAGGCAGAGGGGTTCCATGCATAAGGGTCCAGAGGAGGAGAGTTCTTGGCATGTCTGAGGACAGTCACAGCTGGGCAGAAATGAGCAAGGAAAAGAGAAGAAAAGATTGAGGGCAGTGAAGTAGCCAGGTTGGATCATGTGGGGCCCTGTAGGCCATTGAAGAACCGTGGATTTGATCCTGAATAAGATGGGAAAGTTGGATGGATTTAAACAGAAGAGGTCGGCCGGCGCCGCGGCTCACTAGGCTAATCCTCCGCCTAGCGGCGCCGGCACACCGGGTTCTAGTCCCGGTCGGGGCACCGGATTCTGTCCCGGTTGCCCCTCTTCCAGGCCAGCCCTCTGCTGTGGCCAGGGAGTGCAGTGGAGGATGGCCCAGGTGCTTGGGCCCTGCACCCCATGGGAGACCAGGAAAAGCACCTGGCTCCTGGCTCCTGCCATCGGATCAGCGCGGTGTGCCGGCCGCAGCGCGCTGGCCGCGGCGGCCATTGGAGGGTGAACCAACGGCAAAGGAAGACCTTTCTCTCTGTCTCTCTCTCTCACTGTCCACTCAGCCTGTCAAAAAAATAAAAAAAAAAAATAAATAAAAAAAAAAAAAACAGAAGAGGTCAATGATGGGACTCACGTTTCTACGGAAGAAGAGTTCGAGGGGAGGGGAACTCAGCTAGTGGGCCAGTGCACTTGTCCACTGAGAGTGGATGGTGTTTGCTGGAAAGGTAGTGGTGGATATAGTGAGATACTATCAGATCTGGGGTATGTTGGAAGGTGATGTTGATGGGCTCTGTAGATCGCTTCAACACAGAAGGGGAAGGAGTCATGGACAACACACACCTCTGAACTCCAGCTGTGAATGTGGCTCAAGTTCTTTCCAGGGAGACACATCAGGCTGCCATTCTGTCCCCCAGTTCTCCAGGAGCCACCAGACAGGCCTGAAGTCCAGTGGGAATATCCAGGCTTAACTCAAGAACTCTGCTTTGATGAATACAATTCTGGATACAGCCAAGTATCTGTTGGGACAAAAAAAAAAAAAAAAAAATCCAAATAAGACAAGATCTTCCAAGCCATAAAGATCTTGAACTCAGCAGTTTGCTTCCTTGTTTACCAGGAAAGGGCAGAAAGAAGCATGGCATGGCATTGGTTCTCCAGACTCTAATTCCAATAGGCTTTTGCTGTTTTTAAATAAATGTATTTTATTTATGTATTGTAAGGGAGATAGCAGAAGGAGAGAGGGAGGCAGAGAGACAGGAAATAGAATCTCCCATCCACTGGTTCACTCCCCAAATGCCTGCAACAGCTAGGGCTGGGCCAAGCTGAAGCTAAAAGCTAGGAAGTCAGTTTGGGTCTCCTCCATGGGTAGCAGGGACCCAACTACTTGAGCCATCTACCCCCCCTCCATGCCTCCCAGGTGCGCATGAGCAGAAAGCAGAACTCAGGAGCAACCCCAGGATTTGGATATGGGATGTGGGCTTCTAAATCCCTGTGCCAAACACCTGCCCCAGACTTAGATTTTTGCCGAGGTCATTTGAGTGATTCTGAAGTCTGGGTATGAACACGAAGCCTGGAGCAGAGTCCTCAGGGATTCTGATCGCCAGTTGGAGAACAAGCCCCAACAGGATTTATGGGTTTGGTAGCATTTCAACCCAATCACTGCTTTTGTAAACAAGCAGAGAACAAATCCCGGAATTCTTCTAGCATGAAAATCACATATGGCCTCTGGATGTAGGGTATCATTGTATAACTAAGAAGAGAAGTCTAAATAAAAGAAACCAGTTATATAGCTAAAAGCAGCTGATCTGGACGCGACAGTAGAGCCGTTTCTGCCAACTCCTCCTCCTCACTAAGCACACTATAACACCTAGAAATGCTATAGTCGACAGCAAAAGAGATCAAAGGGTGGTAAGAAGGAGTTGAGCCAGCGTGGAGCCCCAGGGCTTGAGGGACAACTCAAAAAGAAAGTGGATGGGGGCATGATCCAACAGATAAAGGCCATATAGACTGGGAACTCCCAACCCCCAGGTTACCAGCAGAAGGCTGCCCAGGTAAGCCCCTCTGGATCAGACCCCCGATCCTCTGACAGCAAAGAAAGCTCAAGACAGTGCTCCTACCCCCAAAAATGGCCACATAGGCACTCCGCTTCTTTGCAGGCCTCATTCTCCTTCTCCATCAAGAGGGCCCCGCAGGTGAGAGCCAGTTACAGCAGGGGTCTGGTCCAAGAGCCTCTTAGTTCCTGAAGTCCCTAGAGACTCTCCCACCCCATGTAGAGACGCTGGGGAGAAGCTGACCCAGACAATCCCACAAAAGCCCAGAAAACAAAAACATTAAAGCCAACTTTGCCTAATGAATGATTCTGATATTTTTTTTTTTGGTAAGGATTCATAGCATAAGCTGGCATATGGCAAAGTTGAGCTATAGGACCCATAAAACGTTCACGATAAAAGATTTTATCTAGAAATAGAGATGTCCAGGTAGGGTTGCTAGCCATGAAAGCCCTTAACCTTAGCTTTATATTTTAAACACAGGCAGATTGAGGTTAAATTGAAATACACAATTTTATTGGTGTACAGGAAGCAAGAAAGAGACATTGGTCTGTATAAAGCTCTAAAATAAAATTTGATTTTCAGCCAAGGTGCTTTGGGGGAATACACATAAAAAAAGCTTTCAAATAAAATTGAAATATACTTTCAAGCAATATTTCAGGGCAGTAGACCCCTACCTGTATCAAGAAGGCCTCACATTTGCAGGCCAAAGTTTCAATATGAAAACTGACCATTTCACAAATTAGGGCAAAATTCAAGGTCCTGGGGATATCTGGAAAATGCTAACCAAGATAAGCCATGAAAACTTTTAGAGAGTTCTCAAACCTTCCATATGTGAAGCAGTAAACTGAATAAGCTTGCAATTTTCGGAAACCAAATTGAGGAAGAACATAGGATGACAGAGTGCGGTGTGGAGATTAGTTCATCAATATTTCAAAGAAAGCAGAGGTCAGATATAAGGAACTGGTTAAACATTAATTCAAGAACATGAAATAAGACATCCCATATGGAGATGCTATGGAATCAGTCAAGTCACCAAACCACCCCGTGTCAGCCTTTTTTTTTTTTTTTAAATAAGATCCCTTCATAAATGACCTGTTGTGGGAAAAAAAAAAGCTGGAATAAATTGGTTCTTCTGAAAACCAGTTAGAAAATTCAAGATGACAATTCTCTTAATACTATTCAAATGTTTTTGAAACAAATTTTTTAAGACAGGCATTTGGCACGGCAGTGAAGTTGCCGCTTGGTGTGCCAACATCACATACTGGAGCGCCGGGGGTGCAGTCGCAGCTCCACTCTCCATTCCAGCTCCCTGCTCATGCCCACCCTGGGAGGCAGCAGGAGAAGACTCAAGTAGTTGAGTCCTGGCCACCCACATGGGAGGTGATCGGATTGAGGTCCTGGCTCCTGGCTTCAACCTGGCCAGCCTGGCTGTTGCAGGCATTTGGGGAGTGAGCCTGCAGATGGGTGACCTGTCTCTGTCTCTCTCTCTTTATTTTTGCCTCTGTCTTTCAAATAAATTTTTTTAATTAACAAAACAATTTTAAGTTCATAAAATCTTGGAAATATCCCATTCCACATGAAAAGGACTTTGAAAAATCTATTATGCTTGTGTAGATAAGTCTTATTCCAACCAGGAAGACGCTGGACACCAGCAAGTGTCCAAGGGCTGCACCCTGTGTCAGCTGACAGGACAGCCGGAGCCTTGAAGCCACCTGCCCAGCGCACACAGTGAGGACACTCGTGTCGTCTCTGCAGCAGCTCCTGTACAGATCCCCGCAAACATCTTCGTCACAACTTCTTACGTGAAGTGTGAGAAAGAAGCCCTCAGACATGTGAATCCCGAGCTGGCTGCAGACTTTGTGTTGAAAGAATGATGTATATAATTCACTCGATTACAAGTGAATTGAGGGTTAACTTTTAAAATGTTTTTATTTAGTCATTTATTTTCTTATGTATTGATTTTGACAGGCAGGAGACAGAGAGAGAGACAGGGGCAGAAAGGGGGAGAGAGAGAGAGAGAGAGAGCACGTGCCTGAGGGCTCTCGTCTACTAGTTCACTCCTCAAGCCAGAAGACAAGAACTCAATCCAGGTTTTCCACATGGGGACAGGAATCCATGCACTTGAGCCATCATGGCTGCCTCCCAGGCTCTGCGTTGGCAGGAAGCTGGAGTCGCAGCCAGAGCCAGGAGTCTAACACAGGTGCGCTGATGTGGGTCTCAGGCATCATAACTGCCAGGCCAAATGCCCATCCCAGGATTCATTTTTTTTCTTAATTATAAAATTAGTACATACTCAATATAAAAAACTTGGGGAGATACAAAAATAAATAAAGAAGAAAATTAAAAACTCTAATCTCATCATCCAGTGTTAAGTACATGAAATATTTTATGCTCTCTAAGCATTTTCTCTGAGGACATAACATTTTTAAACATTGGAATCATGTTACATGAAAAGTACAATATTGCTGTTCCTGCATCTATTATTTTATTCTTCCATAGCAGCAAATGCTTTTCAAAACATTATTTTGTGTCAGCAAACACTATCCTATCTTATAGATGCATCAATTTAATTACTGTCCTTGAGTATTTAGTTTGCCACTAATTTTCTCTATTGCAAGTTGTACTGAACATCTTTGAATATAAATGCATTTTCTCCATCTTTCTGATTTTTTCAAATAGTTAGGTCAAAGGACATCGTTTTAGAATGCCGTGGGCTAGCTGACACACTAGAGAAATGTTTAGAGAAATGTACTGCATTGTTCTCTAATCAGACATGTGGAAGAATGCTTGCTTCGCCACATCCTTGATGGAACTGATCCTTCACAAATTTTGTGGGTAGACTTCTGCTTCCGGCATTGGCTGATTAGACTGTCTCAGAACAGCAGCCTCGCTGATGTTAGCCAGAAACCCAGATAAACTGTATTAAAACAAAGATTATTTAAAGACACAAAGCTTATCAAGAAAATGCAGCTTGTGGGGCAAAGATACAGAAGAAAATCCAAAAGAAAGGTAACTCCACAGTTTTGCTGTGCTTATGGCAGTGGCCACTTTTATACTTACGACTGTTCCAAGCGTTCAAGGTCCCAGTGGCAGCTACGAGTCTGAGAAACAGAGCCGAGCTTTTAGCAGCCTCAGGCTGAGAGGTCAAAACCTGAAAATCACTAAGACAGAGGGACCCTGTTGAGCATCATGGGCTTTCAGGATTAAGGTGCAGGAGTGAGCCCGAAACGGATCACATCGTAGGAGCACCTCAGTCAGGCTTGATTGGATCAAGGTGCGAGCTGTTCTGTAGCCTCGACTTCCTCCAGCAACCAGTAGGATCCGGAGCCATGCACAATCTGTGGATTGCACAAAATATCTGAAACTTAATTTTAAAAAAGTATCTATACAAAAAGACTAGAGGATACAAACAGCAAGAGAGAAAAAGTCAATAGAAACACAAGAAACAACCAAAAAAACTGCACATGTTGTTGATATAAGACATGCATTGATATAATCAAAGAATTAGTTAACAAGAGTTAGAACTAGAAGATACAAAAAAGAAATCTAATAAACAATCTAAAACTGAAGATAATAAATGGCGTTTAAAGCTCAGTAGATGGAAACAACCTTTCCTTATGGAAGCAAGGAGATGCTGAAAGTGACAACAACCAGGAAAGCTGGTGAAAATATGGGTCAGTGCCAGAGAGTGCTAACCCCGTGAAACAACAGTAAGAGCGTCGGTTAGGATTTACCATTTAGTCGCATCAGAACACATGACAGCAATGTGGCATAACTTAGTGGGGAAGGCGAGTAGATTTAGAGCATGTGGAAGTCCATTGTCTAAGAAGAGGTAAAGGCAGAATTGATTTTGTAATAAGTCAATTTAAAAAAAAAAAAACAAGAATAGTAAAAATACTATATAAATACAAATATTGAGAACAGTTGAATTATGAGGAATAATTCAAAAGCATCAATAAATTTTATTAAAAAAAAGTTAGACAGGGAACATGGCCTATATTGAAACGTATCAGGAGGCATGCATCTAGCACAGTCAAGACACTGCTTGGGATGCCCCCATCCATATCTGAGTGACTGGATTGAGTCCCACCTCCTTAGCCTTCGTACTAGCTTCCTGCTAATTTGCACCCTGGGAGGGAGGAGGTAACGACCCAAGTACCTGGGTCCCTGCCACCTACGTGGGAGGCTGGATTGAGTTCTGGTCTGCCTGCTGCAGACATTCGGGGAGTGGACCAGCAGGTAGAAGATCTCTCACTGTCTGCCTCTCTCTCGTCTTGCCTCTCTGTGTCTCTCTGCCTTTCAAAGAAAATGAAAACAAATAAAAGCTTTATGAAAAGAAAGAAAAACACGAGCCCATCTATACTAAATCATTGAAATATGTGTATTTGTGGATTGCATTTAAAAAATAAAAAACAGCCATCTGCTGTTGATAAGAAAAAGACATTATAAGACCATCTAAATATTGAACGTATGGGGGAAAAAGGCAGAACATATGAATAGTAAGCAAAGAAAGCTGCTGTAGCTTCCTACATAGCAGGCAAGTAAGCACCGAAGCGAGATGAATTCCTGGAGAGAAGCAGGTTGCTGCACAGCATCACGAGAAAATGCCAAAGGACCTTATCCCATGATTCCAAACTTTCATACACCTCACCTATATTTGTATGCACATATATAAATGAAAAATGACAGAAGTAAAAGGGCATGTTTAAAAAATCATAATCACAATGGGAGATGATAGCACACCTCTCTCAGTAGTTGACGGAGCAAGCAGATAATAAATTGATCAGGACATCAATTAGAGCAGGATCACTAAATTTGGACTAGTTGACATCTTTAGCACTCTGTGCATGACAATTTCAGCTTGCCCGTTTCTGTCAAGTGCACATAGAATATATACCAAAATTGTGTGATACAGAAGACCTCAAAAATTGGAAGGAAATAAAACCATGCATGTTATATTCCTAGACCATTGGGAAATTAATATAGAAATTTAGAATTAAATTTCAAAATTAATAAATAAGTTAAATAGCCCAAGGATCAAAGGAGAAATTATAATATGAGTTAGACATCATTTCAAACTGAATGATATTAAAAATATATGAAAGCTAGTGGGTTTCAGTTAAAGCCTTGTTTGGAAAGAAATTTATAGCACAATAACTTAGTAAAGAAAAAAGACTGCAAATTAACATATTTGAGCAACCATCTCAAGAAGTTAAGAAAAAAGAAAATGTCAATGAAGAAGGAAGAAAAGAGAAAAGATATTACTTTTGGGGCTGCTGCTGTGGTGCAGTGGGTTAATTCTCCGCCTGCAGCGCCAGCATCCCATATGGGCTTCCGTTCTAGTCCCGGCTGCTCCTCTTTCAATCCAGCTCTCTGCTGTGGCCTGGGAAAGCAATAGAAGATAACCCAAGTCCTTGGGCCCCTGCACCCACATGGGAGACCTGGAAGAAGCTCCTGGCTCCTGGCTCCTGGCTTCAGATCGGCACAGCTCTGGCCATTGCGGCCATTTGGGGAGTGAACCAACGGACGGAAGACCTTTCTCTGTCTCTCCCTCTCACTGTCTGTAACTCTACCTCTCAAATAAATAAATAAAATCTTTAAAAAAAATTACTTAAGTAAACACACAGAGCAGAAAGAAAAAAACAAGGTGATTCTTGCAGTAGACTAACAGCATAAGTCAGGAGCAATAAAACATTTTCTGTAAGGACCAGAAATCTTTTTCTTTTTAATCTTTGTAGGCTTTATGGTTTCTGGATAACTATATCTAGCATTGTAATGCAAAGCAGCCATGACAATATCTAAATAAATGGATATGGCAGTCCCACAGTCAAACTTTATTTACAAAATAGACACAGACTACAGTTGGCCCAAGACTATAGTTGGCCAGCCAGCCTGGCACAGGTGAGCCCTGGCAGGAGAACAGAGAATACACATAAAAACAACTAAAATTAGGAATGAAAAAGGAGACATCGTTTCAGGCACTGTAGACATTGGAAAGATCCTGAGAGCTCCTTATGAACAACTTTAAGTCCATGGATTTAAAATTTTACTTGAAATAGACCCTACTGAAAGTTCAACTTACCAATATAATTAAGCCTTAAAAAGGCATGAAGTACTGATACATTCTACAAAATAGACAAATCTTAAAAACGTTGTTAAATTTTAAGGTTATTTTTCACACCTCATCTGTTCTAGGCTCGTAAGATTGGCTTTTTGGATATATAAGTCTAGTAGTCTCCATTTAACCCTATAGAAGTTCATCTTTGATTTGACCGATTATTCCCAATGTTCCAGTTACTTTTAGTTTCCCATGAGATCAGATACACAGGTATTCCTTCCTGTTTCTGATCAGTTTCCAGGGTGATGAGTGCGTGAGCATAGTACTCATCAAAAGTGTCACCAGGCAGAATGCACAGCCTTGTCATACACCACTGTATCCCGTCTCCAGGCGATCAGTCACAGGTCAGTGACCGGTCACAAGGCTTTTGTCACAAGGCTATGCTGTTGTAACAAGTAAACTGTTTATCTCAATGATTTCAGACAACACAAGCTTAATTCTCATTCTCGTGTCAGTCCAGTTTAGGTTGGTTAACTCTCATAGACAATTTTCCTTTAAGTAGTACCCTGAGAACCAGCTGTTCCCACAGAGTGCCTCCACCAGGCATGAGGAGAAGAACAGAGAGAGAATGAACTGAAAATGTCACTGGAGATTTTGGGGTTCAGCTCTGAGAGTGGCATGTATCACTCCTCTACACAACCTATAGGTCACGCCACTCGTATGGCCCCAAGCTAAGTGGTGGGACCCTCATCTTCCAGAGTGCCCAGAAAGAGGAAGTAGCCTTGGTGAGCATCTAGGCACAGCTCCCTTTATCTGATAACACCCCAATCTTCCCCAGTTGGCCATGGTAGACGGCTCCCTAGTGGGAGGTGGTGAAGGAACGTTGCAGACTGATTCATTTCCCCTCAGGATTTGTATGCCTGTGCTGTTCTTTCATTACACCATGGCCATCGCCGCCCAGACTCTAGAGGCTACTGCAGCTTCTTAAATGCACCCACCAAAGGGCGACTCACACTTACCTAACAATACGGAAAAGGTGGTGTTCACCAGTGGAGTTAGATGAAGTAGACCCATTTATTCCATTCATAGCCCAAAGGAATTTGCTGGTAACACTGGCTTCTCGGCTGAGGGTTGTTGACCAATCCGGACAACAACACTCAGCATGATCTCACATCAACTCTGTCCTGTAAGTGGGCTGACATCTGTTCCAAGCACAGACATAAGTAGATGTTGTGTTCCAAGGAACACTGAGAGATTTTACCCGATAAGTCACCTCTTCTCCAGGAAATTGATAAATGTGAAACACTATTTTTTTAATGAAAAACCCAAGCCTTGGGCATAACCCCAAATGGAATAGATGACTTCATGGTATTAATGAGACAATCATAACAGAGTACCATATATTCCACCGAGGGGTAGATGAGATGATTCTAAGTAATTCATTGTTGCACGAAACTGTGTAGCAACTAACTAATTAAACAACCCCTAGCCATTGTGTCTGACAAAATGAACCCAGAATTGTCCAAATACTCCCTAGGGTCACTGAGATTCATCTGTTTATCCAAATGCAACCTTTGAAAGAATGGGTAATGTAGTATTCGGTACCATGTACTTGAAGAAGGAAGTGTGATTATGTATTGGGTTTCATGTACAAAGAAGAAACTAACACCACCAAAGGGTCTTGCTCCTATCTCTTCCCCTCTGCTTGCGAGCAATGATTGGTGTCACTGGGGACAGATGTGATGTAAGTGACCACACTTGGAGCGTGGCTCCATGCTTCTGAATTCCCACTGCTAGTGGCTTGTCCTCTAGGGGAAATACCCTGAGTCCAGTCATGGCATCATCTGAAAGCCTAGCTCCCCTCCCAAATGAGCTTCCTGAACGAGCAGCCCCCTCATACCTGGCCTCTCCCAGAGCTCCACTTCCTGTCCGGATCTCCCAGGACAACTCTCCTTGGCCCAGATCTCCTGTGGGAACTCCTTTAGTACTACTGGAGCAATTGATTTTGTGACTGGTAACATTTAGTCATTAATTTAGTAACATTTAGGGTTTAAAACATCTTGCAGCCAAGGTGTGGTAACTGGACAGATGAATCTGTGATTCATATATTTATAAAACCTTTTCTAAACCCAAGGCATTTTCAATATGAATTTCAGTTTTCATCATGCCAAGTTGAGATAATCATGGTAATCAGAGCAACATTATGAGGTGTGACAATATAAAGTACTAGGAGGACCCTTTTTTATGCTGTGTCAATCATTTGCTACTCCTGAGCCTATCCCAGGATATATTGTCCCACTAGGATACCACGAGTGACTTTGCCAAATGTCAGGCTAATATCCATATGTATTTGTGGGCCATTCTCCTAATCTAGCTCATATATTAACTTTTCCAAGAACAATCAAAACAAAAGTCATATCACGAAAGCTTCAGGCTCTTCTAAATATAAAGGCACACAGTGGGAAAAAAGCCAACCTGTTATGACTTTTATATCATCGTGGAAAAGTCCTTATATTACTTTTTCATTGCTGTCTCTAATGGGAGGCAGCATGAGGCAATGGCTAAAGGCCTGGATTTGGAGGCTGGAGAGAAACCTGGGCTCTGCCTCTTATCACTCCTTGACCTTGGGGAAGTCATTTAACCCTCTCCTTATCTCTGACTTGCAAAGAACAATGCTTTCCTTCTCATTAGGAAAATAAAATCGCCTTCAAATATTTGCATCGCAGGGAATTCATTGCAAAGGGGTTGCCAGCTCAGGTGTTGGAGGCTGTTAAGAGTCAAAAGGGGTTGAAGAGGCAAATGAGAGCTCTGAACAGCAGGGAGCCATCCTGGCCCTCAGCAGGAGAGGAAGAGGCAGATTCTGTCATCTAGGTAGGAAAGGCCACTCAGAGGAGAGGCGACACCCCAGGGGAGGGGGCGAGAAGAAGCCCCCACCTCCCACTTCCCCTTCAGGTGCTTTCTTTTGGCCAGATCCAGCTTATAGCCACTTAACGAGGGGACATGTGGCCTGCAGGGACAGGTCCCTAGGGATAGAAAATACAGCCAAAAAATAGTGAGGAATAAATCTGAGAACCAAAAAGGACCTTTAAGGAGTTATCGTGAGGATTAATGTAAATCAGAAGATGTCTAGGAAAGGCGTCGGTGTTCTGTAGAGCTCTATAAAGCACGGCTGGGAATTGAGTTAGAAGATGCATTTCCTTGAAGTGTACCAGGTACATCCTCCCTCCTATCATCTCCTGGAACATTTTACCTCTGCTTCCCTCCGTTTAATACTTCCCTCCCTCGTATCTCGATTTTTAAGCATTTCTTTCTCTGCCTGACTTTGATCCCCAAGGCTAAGTCCATGCCTGATTCATCTTTTTCATAAGCAGTGCCATCTTTTTCCTGTAATAGTTACTCAGCAAGTGTTGATGGGTAAAAGGGAAGGAAAGGAGGATGTACAGAAAGCAGAAAGGAAGCAGGGGAAAGAGAGGAAGAAGGAGGAGGTGGAAGTGATACCGGTGAATGGCAGGGTTCTTGTCTTCGCGCAAGAAAGAATTCAGGCCAGAAGGAGAAAAGAAACAAGCAAATCCTAAAATGAAACCAGCCTCCACTATGGAAGGCTGACCTCCATCCTAGCCTCTAATGACATTTGAGAAGTCTTCATTCCAGGATGTCTAGCGTCCCTGAGCCCCACCTGATAAGAGCAGCAAGTTCCCTCTAGTCAATGCAAACACAGGCACCTGCATTACCAACTGCTGGAGGAGGCAGCTGGGACTCTGAGCTGAAAGGGTTCACACATTCCCATCCAGCCCAGCCTCAGGACAAGTGTGGGCATTGTTTTTTCCATGCTCCCAACTCATTCCACTACCCCTTTATGTTTCGTTTGATTTTATGATAGGATTATTCATGGCCCTGTTTGGGGACAGGATGACTAAATAAAGTGCAAATGTGCTCAATATTCATTACCTACCTACAAGACAAGGGGCATACAATGATCCACAGGGAATTGGTGGATAAGGACATTGTCCTAGCAAGCCATTCAGTTCAGAAAAACACTTGTTCTTTTGTTCTATTGGGACAGAGTCTTTTATATATTCAATCAGCAAACCTATTGATTAGATACTATATGTCAGGTATCCTGGTAAATGCTGAGTACATGGATATAAGTAGAACACAGTCCCTGTCTTCATGGAGTTTGTGATCCAATGATGGAGACAGATGTGACCATACTGCAGGAGCTCAGGAAACACTACTCCAAATATATTTTAAACTGGAGGAATTTGAGGAGATAGCAGAAGCAGGAACTTCACTGGCACCTCCCCCCCAGCCTCCCTTCTCCCCTGAAGCAGGTCATAAAACCTAGGGAGGAGAAGAACAGCATTATCTCTGCAAACAAGTGGCCCAAAGGGTGAAGGTTTTGTGGCGCAGCAGGTTAAGGTACCCCTTGGATGTCTGTATCTCATATCAGAGTGCCAGCTTGAGTCCTGGCACCTCTGCTCCTGATCCAGCTTCCTGCTAATGCATCCTGGCAGGCAGAGGATGATGGCCAAAGTGACTGGGTTCCTGCCACCAGTGGGAGATCCTGGCTGGCATTCCTGGCTCCTGGCTTCAGCTTGACCCAGCGCTGGCTGTTGCAGGCATTTGGGAACTGAACCCACAGATGGAAGATTTGTCATTCTTTCTCTCTCTCTGACTTTCAGGTAGATGGAAATATATAATTTTTTTAAAAAAGTGACACAAAGAAGAATCTGAACAAACAAGCCGTGCTAAGTTTCCACAGTTTTTTTTTTTTTTTTTTTTTTTTTTTTTTTTTTGACAGGCAGAGTGGACAGTGAGAGAGAGAGAGAGAGAAAGGTCTTCCTTTGCCGTTGGTTCACCCTCCAATGGCCGCCGCGGCCGGCGCGCTGCGACCGGCGCACCGCGCTGATCCGATGGCAGGAGCCAGGAGCCAGGTGCTTTTCCTGGTCTCCCATGGGGTGCAGGGCCCAAGCACTTGGGCCATCCTCCACTGCACTCCCTGGCCACAGCAGAGAGCTGGCCTGGAAGAGGGGCAACCAGGACAGAATCCGGCGCCCCACCCAGGACTAGAACCCGGTGTGCCAACGCCGCTAGGCGGAGGATTAGCCTAGTGAGCCGCGGCGCCGGCCAGTTTCCACAGTTTATTACCATCATTAGATCTTACTCTTTGCTCTAATATGTCTCCATGACTGTCCACACTTCATCAAGCCTCCTACAAAAAATGCACAGGTTTAGCATTTCTTTGAAACTTCATTTCCTTAAGAAGTCTCCCAAGTCACAGAAAACCTATATAAATATGTAAACTTTTCCTTTCCTAATCTGCCTTTTGTCCTAGGACCCTCAGCCATGAACCACAGGTGGAGAGAGGAAGAGACAGTTTTCCTCTACTTTAAAACAATGACAATATAGCACGTCAACTGTTCTGATGGTGGCAAAGACCCTGAGGGACATGGCTGAGTGTGTTCATTTCAGCAGCTATTCAGGGACACTCAAAAAGGGCTAAGCAGCGAGCAGTCCACACCGGGCTCTTCCCATCACAGTCGAGGTGGGCCCCTGGTGGTGAGGTGGCGATACACAGAGTCACCAAGAACAGGTTCCACTCAAGCCCTTGAGCTCTGGGCTCCACAAGCAAGGAGACAGCTGGTGCTAACGCACAATCTAGTTTACGACTGGACGAGATGATCCTTGTTTGTCTTTCCCACTAGAGGCCAGCCAACGCATCAGCCTCTCGCTTGCTTAATGACTTGCTTCCCAGAACGAAGCATCGCACGAACACACGGACGTGTGCACTGAACAGATTTATCGTCTCTCCCGGTGAAATACGTGTCTGGGCAAGCTCTTCCATTGAATGCATTCACTTACAAGTGTCACTCCACCCTCCTCCCCCCACCACCGCTTGCCAAGAAATAGGAGCCCAGGACTGGCTGCATGACCCTAAATAGATGTATAAAATGCACACCCTGAATTAGTCCTTAAAGATGAAAAGCTGAGTGCTTGGAAGTCCTTAAATCTTTGTTCAGATTTCTGCTTCCTCCTGCTTCCACGGTGGGTGCCGACTGTAATTCATCAGGCCTCCCTCCTGCTCTGCCTTCAGACATGCTGAGAAATGACCCAATAATTCCAGAAGAAGATGAGCCCGTCGGGGCTCTGAATTTTCAGAACCTCAGGCGGTGTGGCCACCGAGAGAATGAGGCCGTACCAACATGTCAGGGCGGGTGCATTGGGGTGCATTGCATGGGGCGTTTGCAGCCCAGGACTGGGGATCAACAGACATGCACTAACGACCTTGTCTGTAGAGTGTTGTGTGCATCCCAGCGCCCACCCCACCCGGGGAGCTGTGCATGGTGTACATGGCTGTGCACTTGCATGTGTCTGCCCTGTGGTCTCAAGCCCTTATTTGCAAACTCTGCAGGTGTAAACAGCAAAGGAAATCCACTCAAGTGAGACAGGAAGGCATTTTAAAGTGCTCTGTAAACTACAGAGCACATATGGATGACAGTTGTTAGTTGCCTTTGTGGTATTAGTGCCGGTTTAAATCTCTCATTGTCACAATTAGTTAGCATCATCGACATAGAGGGAGGGGCCTCTTGGCTGTCTAGAAAGCTGTGACTGGAGAGTTCCTTCTAGGACTAGAACTGTCTCTTACAAAACACTGTGCTCAAAATCCTTGATGCAACAGGTACAACCCCAATGACTTCACCCCAAGGAGACAGACAAGCAAAGGTTAGGAAAGAGGCAATCAGAAAAGAGGGAAAGGGAGAGGGCCAGAGTCTGGGAGTCGTGGTTTCCAAGGACTTGTTGAACTGGAGGACTTAACTATGAATCTGGGTTGTGTGATGTTGCATTATAAATCCCCCCCCCCCATTTCCCTAAAGCTTCAGGAAGCTTCTGTGTGCCTGACCTGATGGGGCAGACGTATTTAGAGAAGTGAAGGAGGCAGGGGTGGCAGGGAGGAGAGAATCACAGAGGGCGAAGTGGCAGCACAGTCCTTGGAGCCACTCGTCTTTGATGCAGCAGAAATCCAGAACCAGAAGGTTCTAGAAGGGGCAGAGTAACACGGGTGCTCACCACTGTTCCTAGTGCTTTACTTGCAAAAGTTTATGGAATCATCACCACACATTTTTACATGCTAGTATGTGCATTTTGTAGGAAAAGAAACAGAGGTCATATCAGCTGCGCATGGTCACACAGTAAAGACGGCAACTCTGGGGAGACGGACTATAGTGTCCGTATTTTTGTTTACTGTGCTCTAAAGCCGATGTCATTTGAAATTCAAAAGTCAACAGGATCTCGGGACATCTGGACTACACATATGTGATCAGCAGCTTTCAAATGGATGGATCTGGGCTGAGCTGCGTTCTGATGGCACTGTGAGTCTGGTGGCTCTCGTAAAAGCCCATGTCAGGTCGGCATTCACAAGGCAGAAGCCCCAGCAGCCCAGGCAGGTGAGAGTGCATTGCAGTGGCCCTGGTGTGTAGGGCATGCATCATTCCCATCTCTGGGAGCCAGGCTGGCCCTCGAGTATGAAGGAGGAAGAGAGGAACTGACCATGGTCTGGAAAAGCCAGACCCACAATCTGTAAGGTCCAGGATCCCTTATCTGTCTTGTCTTGAAATCACAGATTTGAGAAACCTGGGCATGGGTCAGTAGGGGTCTCTAGTGGCCTGATGCTGCCAGTGGAGGCCTCTGCATGTGCCCTCAAGCAGCAAGGAACAAGAAAAAACTGTAGGCCAGCGCCGCGGCTCACTTGGCTAATCCTCCGCCTGTGGTGCCAGCACCCCAGGTTCTAGCCCCGGTCAGGGTGCTGGATTCTGTCCCGGTTGCTCCTCTTCCAGCCCAGCAGCTTTATAAAAGGGTACGGCATCACACGGAGACACAGGGCTGACAAACAGGAGGGCTTCTCAAAGAGTTCATGGAAAAACGCAAGTCATGAAAAAAAGGGCACGCATCTCAAAGTTGGGTGACACAAGCACAAACCCTCTGGTGCTGCTCCAGCATCCTCACTGGCAGCTGAGTTCACGCCCTCAGTAACAGAGCCGCTCTCTGCATGGCCGCCCGAGGCCCCTGGCGCAGGATTCTGAACGTGTCAACCCCAGCCCTGCTCTGGAACACCCCGCTCCCTGGCTTCCCAGAAATCCTGGGAGTATCCTGGGGGAGAGAGACAGAGATCTCATGACTGATTATTCAACACTGGAGGAAGGGACTGGTAGGGAGTTGTGGTGGTTTTTTTTTATTATTATTTTTTATTTGAAGGTAACCTCCTTTTCTCCTGTTCTGCCAATATGTCGCATCCTAGAGAATGATCAGATACCATTAAATAAGCAATAAAAACTGATATGGATTTAATGAAATGAGTCTGGGTCGGACAAGCTCTTTGTTCTAAGGACTGTCTGGGCTCCTGCACTGTAATTTATCCTGCCACTCGCCAGGAACAGAAAACAGATGGTTCACCTGTTTCCAAGTGGGACACGGAAGGACTGGGGTCAGCAGGCACGTTCCCATGGCAAACACTGCTGTCTGGCTGTGCTGCCATTCCTCTTCACCCCCTGCCCCATTCTCTGTACTCCTCCTTCCACAAAGAGCTAGAAACTCATGCTCTAAGCCTTCTTCACGAAGAAAGGTGGTGTAACAGAACTATGCCACTTCTGAGAAAGATTTATCCTCCTTGATCAAAGGAGGGTGGCACACAATAGAGAACCCTCTTATGTGACTCACCTTTCTCCCTTTGAGCATTATTAGTTGAGGATACAATGTCTGGAGCTGTGGCAGCCATATTGTGCCAATGAGAAGGCCAAAAACTGACTCAAATGATAACCTGGGGTCTTGATGTTATGAAAAGCTAAACTTTTATTGACTGTCTGTTGAGTCCATAAAAGCATTTTTATTGTTTAAGCCTCTCTTATTTGTAGCCAAACATACTGTTTCCAATTTAGTTTCAGTTAACAGAGTGGCTTAGTTAACATATCTGAAAATACACATGGCTGAGGCAGGGCTGGCCGTGGGCCAAGGGAAATGGCGACCCAGCCAGTATAAGGTGATAACACTTGTTAGGGACAGCCAAGACATTTGTCTCAGTCCCTTGCTTGTCATGCCTGGAGCTCCCAATCAGCATACACATCAGGCTGCGATGTGAAGGGAAATGGCAAGGAGACGTTCAGGATGTTGAGTTACGTTGGCTACTTCTTGCAGATTCTAGCAAAATCCTGTAAGAAAGCGATGCAGTCAGAAAAGATCTGTCAGCAGGGAGGGAAGCAAAGGAATTGTTCTGAGATTTTCCTGGCCGGTCCTCTGAGGTCTGAGTTGCCTGAACGTTTCCATCATTTGGAGAATTTCTGGAGTGGGAAGCAGGGAGGTGCAGGCCTAGCAAGAGGCAGGGCTGACGGGACTGGAGCCCCAGCTCCCAGACTCCCCTTGTTCAGCATGCCGGGACAGGCAGGCCTGCGGGCAGCCATCCCATCACCAGGGGGCCGCCGCCCTACCCAGCGCTCTGGCTTTGAATCACCCCAGAGCAGCCGACGGGCAGCTAAGGAACATCGAGGTGAGAGAAACAGAACTGCTAGACCAGATTCCTGGGCCGCGGCAGCCATGGAGCGGCCCCAATCAGCTCTCCCTTCTAGGACGAATTTTCTACAGGAGCGGTTAGAAGTCAGCCTCCGGCTGTTGGCCCCTTTGGGTTACTGCTCAGCTTTTTTTTTTTTTTTTTTTTTTTTTTTTGGGACAGGCAGAGTGGATAGAGAGAGAGAGACAGAGAGAAAGGTCTTCCTTTGCCGCTGGTTCACCCTCCAATGGCCACCGCGGCCGCGCTGATCTGATGGCAGGAGCCAGGTACTTATCCTGGTCTCCCATGGGGTGCAGGGCCCAAGCACTTGGGCCATCCTCCACTGCACTCCCTGGCCACAGCAGAGAGCTGGCCTGGAAGAGGGGCAACCGGGACAGAATCCGGCGCCCCGACCGAGACTAGAACCTGGTGTGCCAGCGCCGCAAGGCAGAGGATTAGCCTAGTGAGCCGTGGCGCCGGCCACTGCTCAGCTTTGGAGCTGAACCTGTGCTTTTTCTAAGCCCCCAGGCTAGGCTGGCTGGAGACAGCACCGGCTCCAGTGTTTAGTGTGAGGCTCTTCTCACGAGCTGTCCTGGCTCTGGAGCAAAGACCTTTTTAGATCTGCATCGTACTCTGCAGCTCGTCCAGCCCAATCCTCCTTCCCTCCGCATTTCTTCCCACAGGTGAGATCAGCACCATAGACCAAGGGCTCTACCTTTTTAAAAAATTAATTAATTAATTAATGTACCTTTGTATGCATATAAAGGGAAGAGATTTAATGTGCTTCATAGATAGAGTCCTAAGAATATAATATTTCCTCCCCTCCCCACCCCCAGTATAATGCTGGCTGTGGGCTTGTCACGCATTGCCTTGATTGTGTTGAAGTATGTTCATTCTATATCCATTTTTTTTCCTCAAGTTTTATCAAGTTTTCTCTGCATCTATTGAGATAATCATATGATGTTATTCTTCGTTTTGTTGATGTGGTGTATCGTATTGATTTGTATGTGTTGAATCCTACTTGGTCTGGGTGGATGATCTTTTTGATGTGTTGTTGGATTCAATTTGCTAGTATTCTGTTGAGAATTTTTGCCTGTATGTTCATCAGGAATATTGGTCTCTAGATGTCTTTTTTGTCGCGTCTTTCTCTAGTTTTGTAATTAAGGTGATGCTGGCCTCACAGAACGTGTTTGGAAGGGATCCTTCCGTTTCAATTGTCTTAAGCAGTTTGAGAAGAACTGGGATTAGCTCTTCCCTAAGAGTTTAGTGGAATTCAGCAGTGAATCCATCAGTCCTGGGCTTTTTGTTGTTTGGAAGGAGTATATTATTGATTCAGTCTCCATCTGGTTATTAGTTCATTCAGGTTTTCTATGTCCCAGTAAGTGCCTCAATTTTGGTAAATTATGTATGTCCAGAAATCTACCCGTTTCTTCTAGATTTCCCAATTTGTCAGCATATAGATGTTTGTAATAATTCTTGATTTTCTTTTATTTTTGTTGTATCTTTTGTAGCATCTCCTTTTTCATTCCTAATTTTATTAATGTGGGTCTTCTCTCCTTTTTTTTTTTTTTTTTTGGTTACTTGGTCCAGTAGTTTATCAATTTTTTTCCCTAAAAAAACAGCTCTTCATTTCACTAATGTTTTATATAGGTTTTTTTATTTGTATGTTGTTTATTTCTTCTCTAAATTGTTTAAAGATTTATTTATTTATTTGAAAGTCAGAGGTCCACAGAGAGAGAGAGAGGTCTTCCATCTGCTGGTTCATTCTCCAACTGGCCACAATGGCCAGAGCTGTGCTGATCTGAAGCCAGGAGCCAGGAGCCAGGAGCTTCTTCTGGGTCTCTCACTCAGGTGCAGGTGTCCAATGACTTGGGCCATCTTCTACTGCTTTCCCAAGCCATAGCAAAGAGCAGATCGGAGTGGAACAGCCAGGACTCAAACCGGCACCCATGTGGGATGCTGGCACTACAGGCAGTGGCTTTACCTGCTATGCCACAGTACTAGCCCCTCTAAATTTTTATTATTTCTTTTCTCCTGCTAATTTTTTTTTGACAGGCAGAATGGACAGTGAGAGAGAGAGACAGAGAGAAAGGTCTTCCTTTGCCGTTGGTTCACCCTCCGATGGCCGCCGCAGCCGGAGCACTGCGCTGATCCGATGGCAGGAGCCAGGTGCTTCCTCCTGGTCTCCCATGGGGTGCAGGGCCCAAGCACCTGGGCCATCCTCCACTGCACTCCCTGGCCACAGCAGAGGGCTGGCCTGGAAGAGGGGCAACCGGGACAGAATCTGGCGCCCCGACTGGGGCTAGAACTGGTGTGCTGGCGCCGCAAGGCAGAGGATTAGCCTAGTGAGCCGCGGCATCAGCTCTCCTGCTAATTTTGCGTTTGGTTTGTTCTTGTTTTTTCTAGGTCCTTAAATTGCACTGTTTTTTGACCTTCCCAATTTTTTGCTGTAGACACTAATTGCTATAAACTTTCTCTTAACACTGATTTTGCCGACATGTTCTGTTGTCATTTTCATTCATTTCAAGGAATTTTTTTACTTCTCTTTTGATTTCTTCTAGCACTATTCATTTAAGAGCAAGTTGTTCAGTCTCCATGTGTTCGTGTATTTTCTAGAGCTTCTTATGTTGTTAATTTCCAGCTTCATTCCAGTATCATCAGAAAAGATAATATGAATCCAATTTTTTGAATTTGTTGAGACTTGTTTGATGGCCTACTATATGGGCTACTCTACATAAAGTTCCATGCACTGATGAAAATAATGTGTTTTCTTTTTGTTCTTTTTTATTATTTTGTTTTAAAGATTTTTTATTTGCTTGAAAGGCAAATTTACAGAAAGGGAGAGGGAGAAGGAGAGGGAGAGAGAGAGGGAGAGGGAGAGGGAGAAGTCTTCCATCTGCTTGTTCACTCCCCAGATGGCTGCAGAGGTTGGACCTGTACCAGTCCAAAGCCAGGAGCCAGGAACTTCTTCTGGGTCTCCCATGCAGGTGCAGGGGCTGAAGCACTTGGGCCATCTTCCACTGCTTTCCCAGGCCATAGCAGAGAGCTGGATCAGAAGTGGAGCAACCGGGACTTGAACCAGCGCCCATATGGGATGCCGGTGCTTCAGGCCAGGGCTTTACCCTCTATGCCACAGCGCCGGCCCCAAGAATGTGTTTTCTGTAGCTGTGAGATGGAATGTTCTGTAGGTATTAGTTAGGTCCACTTTGTTCAATAGTGTAGATTAGCTCTGTTGTTTCTTTGCCTACTTTTTTGACTGTTTGACCTGTCCACTGATGAAAGTGAGGTATTGAAGCCCCTATTATTATTGTATTGAGGCTTATGTCTCCCTTAGGTCCATTAACATTTGTTTTATATAACTGGGTACTCTAGCATTGGGTATATATTCATTTACTATAGTCAAATCTTCCTATTGAATTGCTCCTTTAATCATTACATAATGACCTTCATGTCTCTCTTAACCATTCTATCTTAAAATCTATTTTGTCTGATGTGAGTATTGCTATTCCTACTCGTTTTTGACTACCATTTGTGTGGAATATCTTTTTTCATCCTTTCATTTTCAGTCTGTGTGTATC